>NC_081560.1:77248526-77356427 GCF_022355385.1 Mustela nigripes | reverse complement strand
GGATGGGATTGGGAGGGAGACAAACCATAAGTGACTCTTAATCTCACAAAACAAACTGAGGGTTGCTGGGGGGAGGGGGTTTGGGAGAAGGAGGTGGGATTATGGACATTGGGGAGGGTATGTGCTTTGGTGAGTGCTGTGAAGTGTGTAAACCTGGTGATTCACAGACCTGTACTCCTGGGGATAAAAATATATGTTTATAAAAAATTTAAAAAAATTTTAAAAAGAAATATATATATACAATTAACCTAAAATATAGGAAATATGAAATAAAATACATAATATAAAAATAAAAAATAAAGTACATATAAATAATATATATTAAAAATATATTATATAAAAGAATATATGTGTAACTGTATTTTTTGCTGCTGTTATGAACAATAGCACAGTATCCCTTTATCCATGTATTTTATATATAAATTCATTATGGTATATATAAAATCCTTGGGAGTATGACTGACTGTCCTTGTTAATCATACCAGTAAGTAAAGTGTGGATTACACCATATTTAGGAAGAGCCAAGTAGAGAGAGCAGCTAAACAAATATTTGAGAAACTTGTGTAGGCAGAGGAGATATGGTTTAATTAATTTAATTACATATTTCATCAATCTTTAGAATAGCTAAATAATAAATCCAACTTACAAAGTTCAGTTCAGTGTACCCTATAAGCATTGACATAAATATCCTAAAATAACTTAGAAATTATAAAGGATACATTTATAATTTGACTAGGGTGTCTCTCTTAATGGAGTTTGTAGCAAACTAGTATATATCTTCTTAGTAATACCACATTTTCAATATCCATTTTTTTTTTACTCCTAACATATTTTTTATGAAGGTAGACTGCCTCAAAATGTACAAACCTGCCAGATAAAAATATTTTATATTTTTTGTTTTACTGCTTATGGAGGTCACGGTATCCACAACTATAAAATCATTACCAGTCTTTATGTTTTGGTAAACTCTGTTTTTCCACACTGTACAAATAGTTCATTAGCTCTCATTTTATGGAGAAAGAAAGCATAATTAAATCTTAGTTTTTCTTGGAAGCATCCTTTAATCTTTTGGCAGGAGGACATATAATTATACATTTATAAAAATACTCTCAATATTATCAGAATATCTACTAATCTCTAAGCCATTAAGAGAATGGGGAGAGCAGTGGCATGGGGAGAATTATTAAGATTCTGTTCTTTGTATGTTATTTTAGAACAAACTCTTTTTTGTAGAAAGTTTTGTAGTATGCATAGAAATTTTTCAGAAATGTCATTTGTCCACTGGTTCTCATAGCAAATTGTCATAATGGTCCCTCAAATATTTTATTCTTTTCTCTTTGGTTGATATGGACTGAATATTCTCTACATTTTTTTTTCAGAAATGTGTTTAAGAAAAAAAAAATAAGTATCCAGAAACTTCATAACATTTCTAAATATGGAAGTTTACAACTGTGTTGTCAGCTGTTCACATTTTTATGATTTTCTACTTCAAAGATTTTTCTCTTTTCAGATGTTCTTTCTACTCATCCTATATATGTTGTTCTAAGTATTATCTTAATATGTTGATTCCTAAATTAACTTCTTTAGTCCTGACCACTTCTCTGAGCTTCATATTCTATATTTAACAGCTTAATATTTCTATGATTATTTCTAATAGATAAAAACTTAAGAAATGGTAAAAATAGAACCCTTAGCTTCTAGCACAATACCTGAACCTACTTGTCACTGTCTTTACTAATAGCATCAAATAAGTAATTAGATGTTTTCCTGGATTATTCTGTGTTTCTTAGTACCCATATCCAATTTCTCACCAAGTTCAAAAACTACCCAAGATCTACCCACTTCTTTCTATTTCTGCTATGATCATCTCTGGTTGGTGCCACAATCTTTTATTATCTGGACTATTACAAAGGTTTTTCTTTTCTGAATGGTTATTTATGCTCTTGAACTATTAGAATCTATTCCCCAACCTTCAGTGGTATTTTTTAAAGTGTTAATTTGGGGATACCTGGGTGGGTCAGTTAGTTAAGCATCTGCCTGTCTCAGGTCATGATCCCAGGGTCTTGGGATCCAGTTCAGCATCAGGCTTCCTGCTCAGTGGGGAGCCTGCTTCTTCCTCTGCCTGATGTGTACCCTGCTTGTGCACTCTCTTGCTCTCTCTTTGAAAAATAGATAAAATCTTTAAAGCATTTATTTGATTAAATCACTTATTAAACAATTATACCACTTATTAGAGGATCTTAAAACTCTCAAATAGCTTATAGTAAAATCGCAGGCCTTGTAGGACCTGGCTCCTGTCTACCTCTTTAGTTTGATTTCCTTTTACTTTCCTTCTTGTTCTCTGCTCCAGTCACAAGACTGATCTTTCTGTGCTTCAAGCAATGGGCTTGATCTTTGGGGCTTCACACAAGCTCTTGGTTCTGTCTGTGTTGTTCTCTTGCTTGATTTTTATTTCACGGCCAACTCTTTTAATTTCAGATCTCAGATTGTCATCTTTTCTGAACACTAAAACTTTTTATTTTCTTTGTAGCAACAATCAAATTCTAATTTCTTGTTTATTTTTTTCCTTATTCAAACATAAGTTTACTGTTTATCTTGTTCACGATTATATTTTTAATTCCCATGATATATAAGACATGAAAAACTAGGTAACAATTTTGGGATAAGAGTTGGTGTGATAGTATAACTCAAATTGAGAAGCATTATTTCAACTCTGATTTATTTGACAAAATTGTGACAAGATCAGTTAGAATGCAAAGGATTAAAACAGAGCAGAAGCATTATTTGAACAATACCTATTTACATCGTCCTTATAGGAAGTTACTGTTCCATTACTACATTTTCTTTGTAAGTAATTTTTTGTTGGCTAATTATCCCCAAGTTTTTTAATATGCATTCTGTGTTTTGCCTTGGGGGAGGAAATCACCTCATGATGATACTATTATGTGATGAGTTTATGGCTTAAGTCATCTCATTGTACAACTTTATTAAAACTCTTCTCATTGCTGCCTTGTCTGGTGGAAATTTCAGATGCATAATTTATAATTTTTTTCTCATAATCCTCCACTTACAGTAGCAGCTACAATTCATGTTGTTTCTCTGCCAAAAGTGAAACATCCTTCAGTAAAGGCAGGATGCTCTCTTGGCTTCAGAATTATTTTATTGCTCTGATTTAGTTTTACTCTTAGGCCAGAATGAAAATGTGATAGCCTTTAACACACTGCTCTCAGATGGAATTTAGAAATATATGTATACTTATAATTACACATGCACACACAAGCACACACACATATATTTGTATGTATGCATGTATATGAGTGGTAAAACAAACACCCATTTCCATCATAATAGACTTTGTGTGGGGTCTTGTTCGTCTGATTCAGTTCTCTATTAAAGAAGAATTTTTACTGAATTTAAGTAAACCAGCAGGAAAAAAATATAGCCATTTGGATGTTAGAAATAATGCTCACTGCAGCAAATTCTTTGTGGTATAATTAGACTACATTTTTAGGATGCTTTAAATATACTGTTCCCATTCTTTAAGTGGCTACTTGTATGACATTGTAAAGTGTTAAATATTGAATGTAAATTGTATGCTCTAGGGCTTCCTTTTTTGGCACTTTTACATTAAAATGTGTGCAGTAAAGCATAGTGATAATGATGGAAAAGAATAAAAAAAGTGAAAAATGACAACTATCTTAACAGCGTTTAAAGTCTATGAAAATTTATTTTCATTTTTTTTGTGTGTACCAAATACCTCAAAGATTTTCTTTTGCATAATTCTAACATAATATAAAAGACACATGTATTTTAGATTTAGATTTTACTAAGTAAAGCCTATATAAATTGTGCTGTAATTTAATTGTTGACCTTCTACTTTATGTGTGTGTGTGTGTGTGTGTTTAAATAAGATATTTTTTGGGGGGGGTTACTAATCTTCAATATCAGTTGTATGTGATTACATTTATACCTTGTACCTGAAATGACTGAGGATGTTTATTTTATTTTTTTAAATATTTTTTATTATGTTAGTCACCATACAGTGTATCATTAGTTTCTGATGTAGGGCTCCATGATTCATTGTTTGCATATAACACCCAGTACTCCATGCAATCCATGCCCTCCTTAATATCACCCATTAACATATCCCCCAATCCTCCTTCCCCTCTAAAACCCTCAGTTTGTTTCCCAGACTCCATAGTCTTTCACGGTTTGTCTCCCCCTCAGATTCCTCCCTTCATTTTTCCCTTCCTTCTCCTAATATCCTCCATGCTATGTTCCACAAGTAAGTGAGACCATATGATAATTAACTTTCTCTACTTGACTTATTTCATTTAGCATAATCTCCTCCAGTTTTATCTGCATTGATGCAAATGCTGGGTATTCATCCTTTCTGATAACTGAGTAATATTCCATTGTGTATATGGACACATCTTTATCCATTCAACTGTTGAAGGACATCTTGGTTTCTTCCACAGTTTGGCTATTGTGGACATTGCTGCTATGAACATTGGGGTGCATATAGCCCTTCTTTTCACTACATCTGTATATTTGGGGTAAATACCCAGTAGTATAATTGTTGGATAAAGTAGCTCTATTTTTAAATTTTTGAGGAACCCCCATACTGTTTTCCAAAGTGGTTGTACCAACTTGTATTCTCACCAACACTGTAAGAGGGTTCTTCTTTCTCCACATCCTCTCCAACATTTGTTGTTTCTTGCCTTTTCAATTTTGGCCATTCTAACTGGTGTAAAGTGGTATCTCAAGGTGGTTTTGGTTTGAATTTTCCTGATAGCTAATTATGTTGAACAGTTTTTCCTGTGTCTGTTAGCTATTTGTATGTCTTCTTCTTTGGAGAAGTTTAACCTTCTGCTTTATCTTGTCTGAATCTTACATAAAGTAGATAATTTTGTCTTATTCTGGTGTTACTCTTGTTCCTTTGTAATTTGGAGTCCATTTTTTTTTATCTCATTTAAAATCTCAAAATTATTATATTTGTCTTTTTAAAGAACCTTCAAAAGGAAACCCCTTGAAGGCACACTATCCACAGTACTGTTGTGTATGTGTTTGTCTCAATATCAGTAAATATTTGTTGAAGGAACAAATCTTGAAAAAAAGTAAATGATTATGAATAATTACCCTGTGTTATAAGGTCGGTTATTATGGCTTATTTTACTTAACATAATGCCCTTATGATCTATTTGCTACGAGCAATCAGATTTCCTTCTTTCTCATCACTGAATAATATTCCATTGTATATGTGTGTATGTGTGCATACACACACACACATACACACATATACACACGTATACACACATATATCTCACATCTTAATCCACTCATCTGTTGGTGAGCACTAAAGTGATTTTTGCATCTTGCCTATTGTGAATAATGCTACAATGAACATGAAAGTTCAGATACCTCTCTGAGATTCCAATTTCACCTCTTTTGAGTATATACCCAGAAGCGGAGTTGCTTGATCATATGGTAGTTCTATGTTTAATTTTTGAGGAAACTCCATACTGTTTTCCATAATGGCTGTACCAATTTACATTCCCACCAACAGTGTACAATGGTTTTCTTTTCTTTTCTTCACCCCCCGCCCCATGGTTGTATTTTCTCCACATCCTTGTCAACATTCATTATCTTCTTCTGTTTCAACAATAGCCATTCTAAAAAGTATATTGTGATATATCACTGTGGTTTTGATTTGTATTTCCCTCATGATTAGTGATGTCAAGTATGCTTTCAGAGGTCTTCCGACCATGTGTATGTCTTATTTTGAGAGATGTCCGTTCCTATCCTTTACCCATTCTAAAATAGTATTATTTGTTTTTTAGCTTGATTTCTATGAGTTTTGTATATATTTTAGGTATTAACTCTTATCAGATAAATAATTTGCAAACACTTTCTCCCATTCCAAGAATTGCCTTTTCACTATGTTGTTTCCTTTGTCTGAAGAAACTTTTTGGTTTGAGGTAGACTCCTTTGTCTGTTACTTCTGTTGTCTATGCTTTTGATGCTATAACTAAGATATCATTGCCAAGACCAATGTCAGGAAGATTTTCCCAATATTTTCCTCTATGGGTTTTTATGTTTTCAGTCTTCAATCCATTTAGAGTTGATTTTTTGTGTATGGTGTGAGATAGGGGTTCACTTTCATTCTTTTCACATGTGGATATACAGTTTCCAAGTACCACTTATTGAAAAGACTGTTCGTTTGCCACTGTGTTTCTTGACACCTTGTTGAAGATCACTTGATTGTAGATTTATTTCTAGGGTCTCTGTTCTGTTCCATTGGTCTATATATCTATTTTTATGCCAGTACTGTATTATCTTTTTTAATTGACATACAGTATTATATTAGTTTCAAGTGTACAATATAATGATTAAGTAATTCTATACATTTCTTAGTGCTCATTGAGATAATTATACTAAAATAGTACTATATTGCTTCAATTACTGTATCTTCCTAATGTTCTGTTTGTTTGTTTGTTTTTAAATTAGAAAGTGTAGCACTCACAGCTTTGGTCTTCTTACTCAAGATCCTTTTGGCTCTTTATGTCCTTTTGTGATTCCATATGAACTTTTAAATTATTATGTTTTAAAGATTTTATTTATTTATTTGAGAGAGAGAGAGTGCAGGAGAGAGAGAGAGAAAGAGAGAGAGAGAGCAGGGGCAGTGGGAGAGGCAGAGGGAACAGTGGAGGCCAAGGGAGAGGCAGAGGGAGAGTGAGGGAAAGAAGTAGACACCCACTGAGCAGGGTGGGGTTCTATTCTAGGACCCCTGAATCATGACCTCAACTCAAGGCAGATGGCTAACCAACTGAGCCACCCAGGTGCCCCTAAGTTCTTTCTTTTTTTATTTCTGTAAATAATGCCATTTGAATTTTGGTAGGACTTTGATGTGGTCATTTTCAGTTTTTGTTCTTCAGTGCATTGCTGCAACTTCTTTATTTTGTTCCAGAGTTTTTGCAAAACATTTCTGCACTGGATAGTTGTTAACCAATAGTTTTTGTGGGGAAAAAAGTGCTAGGACCTCCTAATGTGCTATCCTGCTCATGTCACTCTATTACTTTGTAATTAATTGCTTTCATGTCCATGTACTTGAATTTTAAAAGCATTATTATGTCTGTTTAATCCCCAGTACATTCCATATACACAATGAAATTAATTTTAAATAAATCATTCAATATTCAGACTCATTGCAAAAATTGACAAGGCAATGCAAGTGTTGATAACTCATAAATAGTAACTACATAGACTGTAGGTACATTAGGTTATTGGAGATTGAAATAATCTTCTTACTGCCTTTCCTAGTGAATAACGACTTTATATCATAGTGTTGAATTTAAGACCCACTAGTATTAACTACCATGGCGTTTGGGCCAATTATTGTTCAGTCATACCAAACAAAATGATTAATGAATTAATTACTGAGATTTTCCACATGTGCTTTTTGAAGATGTATTTTAAATGCAGTTTTCTATTAAAAGCAGCTCACCCATGTTTCCTCAGTCTCTGCTCCTGGGAATGACATTATATACACTGTACTAGTAAAAAGTGATCTTAATATTTGTGTAAGAAAGAGCAGAGTCTTCTCTTCAGCACTTTTGCTTCAGTGGTCAAACCTTGCCTACCCTCTTTCCCCTCATATTCTTGTTGTGTTATGTACTGTTGAAGGAAGTTGCACTTAATTGAAACATTAGAGCTCAAAGCATAAGCATATCCAAGCAATGCTGAATCTGTGGTTTTGGTTATAACTGTAGAATTATGTGTAGGCGAAACACACATGCATATAGCCTAACTCTAAAGGGGAAACTTGGTATTGGTATTTAGAATACTGTTCTCTTAGGTCATGGTAACTATACAGTCAAATGATACCCACAATCATAGGAAAAATAGCATTAACTGCATAAATGACATTTGCTTTAGCAAGTGCATATGCAGATTTTTGTTGTGGTAATGAAAGTATCAAAAGACTGTTAGAAAACCATTATTTTTTTTCCAAAACAACAGCTTAAAAATACCTGAAAATATGAAACCAATTATTACTTTGCATGCTATATACAAATGTATAGTATAGGGGAAAACAAATAGCACTTTGGTCTTGGTATAAATTTCAGATGTAAAACCTAAATAATAGTAAAATTTTGGAAATGTTACTCACCGTGTATTGCATGCCCAGTGTATGCCAGGTGGTACCAACAGTTTTATACATTTAATCTAATCACCACAGTTCCCACATGAAACAGCCTGTACTTTTTCCCATGGTCAAGGGAAGTAGCCAAGGCTCTGAGCTGTGACTTGACAACTCAAAAGTTCAAAGTCAGGTCTCTCTGTTTCACCATGTCGTTCCCTCAGGTTCTCCTGGTTTATCATCCTGGATTCATTCAGCCAAAATTGTTAGGGAAGTATAATTGTTTCCAACCAGCTTTAATGGCTGAAGTTTACAAACACACAGGGCACCAACTGTGAAATGACATTTAGGCCCAGCAGCACCAGGCCCAAATGGGCCAAGACCCTTCTTCAATCTTCTTAATCTGACACATAGGGTATTTCATATTCAAGGTAACGATCTGGAAAGTCAGTAAACTTAAGGGTCTTTATTTTTAAGGATGAAGACTCATTTTCAGGAAGGTGTAAAAGGTCTAGCAGCTGAAATTCTTGGGTTGTGTCTCCAGTGTGTTCTTCTGTTTCAACTTCTGGTCCCATATGCCTAGAATAGCACAGCATCAGTGAAACTGGCCTGTCTCGGGCCCTCCCTGTTTCAGTGTTGTACAAATCTCAGCCAGCAGACTCACCCTCCCAAAGCATCAGAGCTAGGTTCCTGGTGATACATCAGGCATGGGAGCCACGAAGTCAATCTGTGGGGCTTCTTCCATGGATCATAAAGTCTCATTTTGCTAAAAGGGCTCCCAGATTGAGAAATGGGGCCATCTTCATGATCTTCTTTTGTTGTCACCGCTCAAATCACTCAGTCTGGGGAAAGGTGTCATGGACCAAAGGATCCTGCTTATTCCGGCCAACCAGCAGCCCGTTTGTTCTCACTGTAGGCTGTGATAGTCTATAACATATAGCAAATGTTAAGCTTTTTCTAGTATCATGTTTTATACATGATATTTTATATATAATATGTATACACATATTTTATTTATATATATACACACACACATATATATTCTTAGTGTTAAGAAGTACATTGGGAGAAGGCTAAAAATGAAAATTATGTATAATACCAAGTGCTGGTAAAAATATACAGTGGTTGAAATTTTTGTTATTGCTAGGGAAAGTGATAAATAGTACAAACACTTTCAAAAATGGTTTGACAGTAGCTATTCATCGATGTACCTTGCAAGTCCAACAGAAATCAATGTATGTGTACACACACACACACACACACACACACACACATATGCATATCCATCAAAAGATATCTATTATAATATTCATAGAAGCACTATTCATAATAGCCCCAAATTATCTAAAAAGTTGTAGTATATTCATTCAATAAACTCTGTGGCAGTGATAATGAACGAGCTAGAGCCTGACTAGAACTTTGTAAATATTGAGTGAAAAAAAAAAAAAAAAACAACACAGAAGCATACATACCATGTAATTATATTTATATTAAGTTCAGAAAAGGCAACAGTAATCTTTAGTATTACAGAAGTCAGGGTGGAAGTAGTGTTGGAAGTGAGCATCAGGTAGCCCTGACATTCTGGTTATCTCCTACTTCTGGACCTTATTGCTGGTTACTTAAATGTATTTACTTTGTAAGAAGTATCATCAGTTCATATCATTTTTTTAAAGATTTTATTTATTTATTTGACAGAGAGAAATCACAAGTAGGCAGAGAGTTAGGCAGAGAGAGAGGGGGAATCAGGCTCTCTGCTCAGCAGGGATGCTGAGGCAGATGTGGGGCTCGATCCTAGGACCCTGAGATCATGACCTGAGCCGAAGGCAGCGGCTTAATCCACTGAGCCACCCAGGTGCCCCAGTTCATATCATTTGATCTGTGTACTTTTCCAAATGCATGTTATACTTTAATACAACTTACAGAAACATTTAAAAGTCCACTGTTCTCTTTTGAGTATGGGATTTGAAATTTAGCTGACACATATCTTTTTAAAAAATCTGTTGCATTAGTGCCTCCTGTTTTTTTTCCCACTTATCCGTGTAGCCTATCTCTCTACGTCAGTTGAATGGAAAATGTCAAAAATGCTTATCTTGGTGTGAGTCACATTATATCTGATTTAGGTTGATCCTGCAGTGCATTTTATCACTTCTGGTGTGACTTCAGTGTCTATTGAGAAAACTCATTTGTCTCTACAGATATCTTCCCTATTTGCTCAGCGTGGATTGGAATTCCATTCTGGGTCTTTGTTCTGTAGGAAGCTTTTATATTTTAATAAACAATTGTCTAGTGGATTTAATATTTTGAATTTTTTACATTTCCAAGTATTTTCTAAGGAAAAAAAAAAAACCATGAATCTCTCAAAGCTAGAAGGTAGGAAAGATGCTTGTGGAAGAGAATTCTGGAAAACTCAGCATGGAAGTGTTGATACTTCTCCAGTTTCTGAGATTATACAGAGCTGTGGTTTGCAAACTCTCCCTTTTAGTAGGATGGAGGCAGAGAAGGCTTCTGAATTTAATATGATCCACTTTGAAGTACATTTAATAATCTAGTAGCAACTTTGGGGCTATTCTTAGAAATACTGCCTTTGTTAATAGAATTGAGAAGGAACAGCACTATAAGCAGCAACACATTTTCCTTCCCCAGAGCCTGCAGGCTTGGACTTCTTTCTTGAGCAAAGGCTCTAGGAGGTCAACTCCATGTTTTTTAAAATACTTCATGTATCAGGTTTTCTCTAGATTAAGAATTGACAAAATCTGCATGGTTCTAAACTGCAAAAACTACTTTTAATTGAAAAAGAATAAATTCAGTGCCATATTCATTTTTACTCTCTTCTTCCCTACTTATGTGTTTATAGTATATATTCTTACTTTTAAACAAGATTTGTGTTACATAATATGGAGACATGCAGATAAATACTTTGACTTAGAAAAACAAAGTTAAAAAAAAAAAAAAAAAACTTCCATGAATCTAATGCAAGTTAAATGCTTGTTGCTTTTTTCCACTGTCACAGCCCTAGTATTTAAGTTACTGCTAATCAGCGAGGCTGCCTGGTCTGGAAACTTCTATACTGCTATTCTGGTGACACAAGTTATACAAAAAGCCACATTCATGACCAGGGACAGTGAGGAGGGAATGCTAGTAGGTTCAGCCACCTCTGACCTTCATGCTTAGTTTTAAGGATAAGAGGGGCCGAAAAAATTTTAATTATTACATATACATCCAAGTCAGTTCTTAAAAACAGGCTTAAACTCCTACCAGTTTAAAAAAAAAGACATGATTTCATTGTTTAGTCATCCTAAAGAATTTACATTACTACATTTCTATCTCTGCTTCTATTTTATCCTTCCTTATTCATATATATACATATATACAGTTTGATATAAACTAGTTTGTACATATTTGTGCAAACTGGAGAAACCATCAACACATAATCAGCCGTGAGAATGTATACTAGAGGATCTTACAGTTAAACAGGTTATATGATCATAATTGAGAGAGAAGAGAAGAATCAGGCAGAAGTCAGCCAGAACTCCCACCCCCTGGAAACTTGGATTCTAGATTAAAGACTTCATGCATTTCAAAAATGACAGTCTTCTACTCATCATAATAGTGAAAAATTCCTCACTAGAATGTTTACATCCTAAAACAGTTAGGATTTCATCACTTTGCCCTGTAAATGAAGCTTTTGGTGGATGCATGGATGGCTTTGTTAGCAAAAGCCAGTAACCTCTAGTTTGCAGAATTATTTAGGACACACTTTCATATACATACTGCCACCTGCTGGTAGTTTTGTATATATCCGTCCACAAGAAAAACGAAATGGCTGATTTTTCGGAAGGATGTGATTATTTCAGAGCTTCGGATTTTGAATGAATTCTTCTAGTAATCATTGGAAAAACAAATTTTAATCAACATTTAGATACAAGGAAGCATTGTGTTTTTATACATATTTTTTTACTTTAGGTTAAATCAAAAAATTTTTTTTTGACAAAGCAAGCCATACTAGTGAAATATATCGTCAGCTGTTTATACATACATTACACATGATCAAGTGATTTCCAGTGGCCTTTGGTTACTATCAGTA
Source organism: Mustela nigripes (assembly GCF_022355385.1). Classification (NCBI taxonomy): domain Eukaryota; kingdom Metazoa; phylum Chordata; class Mammalia; order Carnivora; family Mustelidae; genus Mustela; species Mustela nigripes. The sequence continues at coordinate 77,344,203 of NC_081560.1, read as the reverse complement.
TTTTAGATCATTTTTAATTTATAAATTCTTTAAATTTAAAATTATCTGGCCTAATAACTGCTATTTATATGGACAATGTAATGTAGCATGGTTACATACATTATCTCTTGATTCTTGAAACAGTATTATGAGGCATTTACTAGAAGTATCCTCATCATAAAGATGAGTTCAAGGACACAGAGGTGATAAGCCATGTAGAAATAGATCACTGAATATTATTAAATATTGGATGAAGCCTCTTTTAAATGAAGAAACCAGTCCTTTAAACCGGTTTATGTAGACATTGATCAGTCCCCAAACTGCAAACTATTTTATTTTTTGGTCATAAATCTCATTACAGTTCTACATTTAATTATAAAGGGCCGTATGTAGAGAAAACACACATGAAGATCTATGGCTGCTTAAAAACACAAAATTGAACAATTCAAATATGTCATTATCTAATAGTTCCTATAACCAATGTGAGACTAAAAAGAAAATGCAGACATTTCAAAAGAAGGTCAGGAGCCATGGATGGAAATGTGGAAAACAAAAAATGTTGAAAACATGTTTATGATAATTATCTGTTATCTAATATAAATATGAGATATTTTTTCTAAATGGACTCTAGAGATCTAATTAATAAAACAGGAGGAAAAATGTAAAAAAATATATTTAGGATATATTTGAGGGACTCAGGGCTTTTTGTTTTTTATAATCACACTTTTAATTTTGAGATCATTGTAGGGTCACATGCATTATGAGAAACAATAACAGAGAGGTCCCACGTACCTTTCATCCATTTACCCCCAGTGGTAGCGTCTTGCAAAATTCTAGTACAGTATTACCCCAGAATGTCAACACTGATGCAGGCTAGATACAAAGCAGTCTGTCATCACAGAGATCCCTTCTATTGCTCTTTGAAAGCGACACTCACTCCTCTCTTAACCTACTCACTCTTTAACCCCTGGTAACCACTAATCTGTTTTGCATCTCCATAAGTTTGTCATTTCTAGAATGCTATATAAATGGACTTTTACAGTGTATAACCTTTGGGGATTGGCTCTTTTCACTCAGCAAAATTCTCTGAAGATTAATCCATACTATAGAATGTATTTAGTGTTCCTGTTAATTTCTGGGGGAGTATTTTATGGTATGGGTCTACCACAGTTTATTCAACTGTTCACCCACTGAAGAATACCCGGGTTATTTCCAGTTTGGGGCTATCACAAATAAAGCTGCTATAATCAGGCATGTACAAGTTTTTGTGTGAAGAAACATCTTCATTTCTCTGGGATACAGTGCACGAGTGACCTCTAGCTTCTCCACAGCTTCACCAGCATTTGGTGTTTTCACTATTTTTTTTATTTTAGCCATTGTGGTAGTAGTGATCTCTCATTGTGATTTTAGTTCATATTTCCTAAATGCTTAATGATGTTAAACATCTTTATTTTTAAAAGATTTATTTATTTATTTGAGAGAGAGAGAGAAAGAGAGAGAGAGCACATGCATGCACCAGTGAATCAGGGGAGAGCCACAAGGAGAGAATCCTTAAACAGACTCCCCTCTGAGCGCTCAAAGGGGCTCTATCTCAGCACTGATGAGATCAGGACCTGAGCAGAAACCAAGAGTCAGACATTTGATTGAGCCACCCAGGCCCATGATTTTAAGCATCTTTTGATCTGCTAATTCCCATTTGTATAGCCTCTTTGATAATGTCCTTTGCTCATTTTCTAATTGGATGGGGGTTTTTTGTTGTGTTTTGTTTTTTTAGTGTTGATGTTTGGAATTTCTTTACATACATTAGACACCAGTACAAAGGTATCAGATACATGGTTTCAAATATTTCCTTTTACTCTGTAGTTTGTCTTTTATCCTCTTAATAGTATCTTTTAAAAAAGAGCAGGGATGCCTGGGAGGTTCAGTCAGTTAAGTATCTGACTCTTAATTTTGGCTCAGGTTATGTTCTCAAGGTTGTGAGATCAAGCCCTGCGTGGGGCTCTGTGCTGAGTGTGGAGCCAGTTAAAGAATTTCTCTTTCCCTCTGCCCTTCACCACCATCTTAAAAAAAAAAAAAAGAAAGAAAGAAAGAAAAGAAGACTAAAAATTTTTAATCTTGATGAAGTTCAATTTAATTTTATCAATGCTTGCTTTTAAGATCCATGGGTTTGATGTCAAATCTTTGAATCCTTCGCCTAGCTCTGTATCCCAAAAATTTCTTCCCATGTCATTTTCTAGAACTTTCATAGTTGTACAACTTATAGTTAAATCTATGAGTTACCTTTTATGTAAGGTGTGAACTTAGACTGAAATTCTTTTTTAAATTTATTTTTATATTTTTTATTTATGTATGTATAGTGCTGTAGCAACATTGAAGTACTTTTGTACCATTGTCCAAAATCATTAGAACACATTAATGTGGTCTATCTCTAGGTCCCCTGTTCTGTTCCACTGATCTGTGTCTGTCCCTCTACCAACATCACGCAGTCTTCATTAATGTAGCTATCTAATAAGTCTTTTTTTTTTTAAAGATTTTATTTATTTATTTGACAGAGAGAAGTCACAAGTAGATGGAGAGGCAGGCAGAGAGAGAGAGAGGGAAGCAGGCTCCCAGCTGAGCAGAGAACCTGATGCGGGACTCGATTCCAGGACTCTGAGATCATGACCCGAGCCGAAGGCAGCGGCTTAACCCACTGAGGCACCCAGGAGCCCCTAATAAGTCTTAAAACCTGGTAGACTGATTCCTTTATCCTCTTTCTCAAAATTATTTTCATTATTCTACTTTCTTTGTATTTTGATGTAAATTTTACAGTAATTTTGTCTATATAAAAAAACCTTGCCAACATTTTGATTGGAATAACATTAAAGTTGTATATTCCTCTGGGGAGAATTGGCATTATTACTATGTGGAATATTCCATCCAGGAACACACTCATTCTCTCCATTTATTTAGATATTCCTTGATTTCTTTCATGAGTATTATGCATAATTCAGCATGCAAGTCCTGTATGTGTTTTTTTTAAGAGTTACACCTAAGTAAGTCATTTTTCAAGTAATTGTAAATTGTACTTTTTTTAAAGTCTAATTGGAAAGACTTATAAACAAATGATTACAGTAGAATTTGATTAAGTAAACAAACCTTCGTTCTCTTTTCATTCTTCATTTTCTGTCTTCCAGAAATACTTATTGCTTGTCATATTTTTAATTTTTTTTTTCTCTCTTGATGCTGTTTGCATATTGCTCCCACCCCCATTCCCCACCTCCACCTCCGGCAAGCGCCAGTCTATTCTCTGCATCTGTGAGCTTGTCTATGTTTCTCTTTTTAGATTCCACACACAAGAGTGATCATATGTCTGATTTATTTCACCTAGCATAATGCTCTTTAGTTCTATTCTTGTTGTCACAAATGGCAAAATTTCATTCTTTTTTATGGTTGAATAATATCCGTTACACACACACACACACACAGTCCAATTCCTTTTACATTTATCCATTTATAAGCATTTAGGTTCTTAGATTGTTTTCATATCTTGGCTATTGTAAATAATGTTGTGATAGACATGGAAGGGTAGAAATACCTTTTTGATTTAGTGTTTTTATTTTCTTCAAATAAATATCCATAAACAGAATTGCTGGGTCATATGGTAGTCCTATTTTTAATTTTTTGAAGATACTCCATCCCGTTTTCCATAATGGTTGTACCAGTTTACATTTCTACCAGCAGTGCAGAAGGATCCCCTTTACTCTAGGTCTTGCCGACATATGTTGTTCACTGTGTTTTTGATAACATCCATGCTAACACCTATGAGGTATACCTGATAGGGGTTTTCATTTGCATTTCTATGATGCTTAATGTTGTTGAACACCTTTTCATGTACCTATTGGCCTTCTGCCTGTTCTCTTTAGGAAAATTGTCTATTCAGATCTTCCCATTTTTAATTCACATTATTGGTTTTCTCTTCTTCCACCTTCCTTCCTTCCTTCCTTCCTTCCTTCCTTCCTTCCTTCCTTCCTTTTTCTACTGAGTTATAGGAGTTCTTTTGATATTTTAGCTATTAGCCCCATATCAGATATATGATTCACAAATAATTTCTCCCCTTCAATAGATTGCCTCTTCATTTGTTGTTAGTTTCTTGCAGTGAGAAAATGTTTTATTATTAGGTAGTCCCATTTACTTATTTTTGCCTTTGTTGCTTTCACTCTTGGTATCAGATATAAAAAACTCATTGACTGTATCTAGGTCAAGAAGCTTGTAGCTTATGCTTTCTTCCAGGAGTTTTATGGTTTTGAGGTTTATGTTCAAGTCTTTCACCCATTTTGAGTTAATTTTTGAATGTGATATAAAACAGTGATTGAGTTTCATTCTTTTGCATGTGGCTATCCAGTTTTCCCATTACCATTTATTAAAGAGACTGTCCTTTCCCTCTTGTGTGTTATTGGCTCCTTTGTTATAAATTAATTAATTGGTCATATGTGCATAGGTTTATTTCTGAAATCTCTATTCTCTTCCATTGATCTTTGTTTTTGTTTTTATACCATCATCATACCTTTTTAATTACTTTAGTTGTCTAATATAACTTGGAATCAGGAAGTGCGATGCCTCCAGCTTTGTTTTTTGTTTTTTGGGTTTTTTTTCCATTATTGCTTTGACTATTCAGGGCTTTTATGGTATTCCACACTCATGAAGTAGAAGAATCAATATTGTTAAAATGTCCATACTACCCAAAGCAATCTACAAATACAGTGCAATTCCTATCAGAATTCCAATGGCATTTTTCAAGGAACTAGAACACAAGTAATTCTAGATTTTGTGCAAATATGTATGTGTATATATATATATATATACACACACACACAAATGTATATACACACATATATGTGTGTAAATATACATATATATGTGTGTATATATATTATATATATATATATATATATATTTGAATTTTATCTGCAAATAGTCTCAGGTTTACTTCGTTTCCAATTTAGATACATTTTATTTCCTTTTGCCTAATTGACGTGGCTAGGACTTCTTTGTTGAATAAAATAGGTGTGGGTAGGCATCCTTGTCTTGTTCCTCATTTTGGAGGAAAGACTTTTAGCCATCCACCTTTGAGTATAATGTAGCTGTGAGTTTATCACATATTGCCTTTATTATTTTGAAGTATATTTTCTTTATACCCACTTTGTTGAGAGTTCTTTAATCATAAATTACTGTTAAATTTTGTCAAGTACTTCTGAATCTATTGAGATGATTATATTATTTTTATCCTTTTTGTTAATGTGATATTGACTGATTTACAGATGTACAACCATCCTTGTATTCATAGATAAAACTTGATCATGGTGTATGATCCTTTTTTTTTTTTTAAGATTTTATTTATTTATTTGACAGACAGAGATAGATCACAAGGAGGCAGAGAGGCAGGCAGAGAGAGGAAGGAAAGCAGGCTCCCCGCCAAGCAGAAAGCCCAATGCGGGGCTCAATCCCAGGACCCTGGGATCATGACCCGAGCTGAAAGCAGAGGCTTTAACCCATTGAGCCACCCAGGTGCTCCTGTATGATCCTTTTAATGTGCTGCTGAATATGATTTGCCAATATTTTGTTGAGGAATTTGTATCTATGTTCATCAGAGATATTGGCCTGTAATTTTGTTTTCTTGTAGCATCCTTGTCTAAATTTGGTATTGGTAATGCTGACCCCATAAAATGAAATTAGAGGGGTGACTGGCTCAGTCAGTTAAGTGTCTGCCTTTGGTTCAGTTCATGATTTCAGGGTCCAAGGATCATGCCCTGTGATGGGCTCCCAACTCAGCAGCAAGTCTGATTCTCCCTCCACCTCTTTTCCTGACCTCCACTCGTGTTCTCTCCCTCTCTTTCTCAAATAAATGAATAAAAACTTTAAATCTTAAAAAAAGTTAAATTAGAAAATGCCCTTTTCTTTTATTCTTTGGAATAGTTTGAGAAAGTTTGGCAGAAGGATTTGTAGAGTCATCCAGTGAAGCTGTCTGGTCCTGAACTTTTGTTTGTTGGGAGATTTTTCATTATTGATTCAATTTCCTTACTAGTAATCAGTGTGTTAAGATTTTCTGCTTCATCACAATTCAGCCAGAGTAAGTTGTGCATTTATAGTTTATTTCTGACAAAGATATATCAATCCATTTTTTGAAAAGATTCTCATTTAAATACTGACGGTAGTCCCCTACTGTGCATCCACTTACGTAGATTTGAGAGCCAAAGATGGTGTTAGAAAGATGAGAAACCTGATTTGTTTTATCATGCTCTGCTATAAGGCACAGCTTTAGACTTAACCATATTAATAATAACCAGATGTTCTTTATTTTCAGGGATAGTCAGGACATCATATAATTAGATGCTTTTTAATAAAGGTGACCAATTATACTTATGATTAATAGGATTATAATTTTATGTCTTTAGAATACATTGTTTGCATACATAGTACACAACAAAGTGTTTTTCTCTATTGGATGTGCTCAATTTATATTTGGTCCATATAATTATTCTTTGTATTAGTAAACTCTTTTGAGATAAATGACTTGGAAACATGCCTTAGGATCTTTCATTTTTCAGTATGTCCGGAAATATCTGGCCTTATTAAATGATACAAAATGTGATTATTTCTATGTAGTCAGATTTTAGGATGAACCAAAAACCTATGCTGACCTTGCCCTTTTGCCTATCTTGTTAGGTTATTACTCCACATTTAGGTGTGTGTTTTTTTTATTCAAAGTAAACATAAGCCTTCTTCTCTTAAGTGGAATTACTTTTTAGTAATCTCTGTGTATTCTATGTCTGTATAAAGGACTTATATTATTTTATAAGATCATGTGTTATAGAAGCTTGAGAAGATAATGCAATCCCAAAGAAGGAAGCAAACTTCATCTACATTACTGTTATCCCTATCTATGTGATATAAAGGCATTTTTAAAAAGTGGACCTAATGTAAAGCCCACATCTCATACTCTCTGAATCCATCAACTGTGCGTTTGTAGACTCCATTTCCAGATTATTATAAGATAAAATAAATTCCATGTTAAAAAGCTTATATTTTTATCCAGAATAAAAGTTTAACAGCTGTACTAACTTTATAACACATTCCACATATTCTTATTTTTTTCTTTAAATTTAACTATCAGCAACCCCACACATAGATCGAGCCACGCTATCTTTGTGAACTCCAAATCACTTTTCACCTGTGGGCTGAATTTTTTTTTCCTGATTGTCTGTTAATTAAATACACATTTCTTATGGAATGTCAATGAAACCACCACCCACTTCCACCACCAAATGCACATTCCCACCACAAAAAGGATATACATATGGACCAGGTAGTCTGTGTCTTCAAAAATCTTGTAGTCTGAGAGGAGGTTCACACATAGGGATATGCTGATAGATGTTTAACAGCCAGCTCCTAGGGGAAACTGAGAGCCTGATGGCAAACATTTGCCAATATTTATTATGTAAATTCTCCCACAGTGACTGATTTCCAGCTACCAACTTGAAGTCACTAAACTAGATATTGGGAAGAAATGTGTGTATTTCATTATTGCAACCTGGTAGAAGCTGGTTGCGGTATGCAATTGGTTATGCAGACATCATTTATAGTACCATGTGCTAAATGATTTGATTGAGGCATGTCATAATGCTCAGGAAACAAAGAATGTCAATCAGAATCAGAGAATTCTTCTAGTAGAGCAGTCATTGGCACAAACTGCATCATCTCAGTACTTCTCCAACTTGGTTCCCATCCTGATCTGTTTGTTCCTATTAATATATAATAGTATTTTTTCAATTACTCAGAAGTCATGAAATCCTAGATTTACCATTTTTAATTCTTTTTCCCACCACAACACATCATTTAATTTTGAAGCCCCATTATTTCTATCTTTCTCAAAACCTTGGTATGTACCCCCAACACTATGTTCTACTCACTGTGGAATCCTTATGATACAGTGTCTCACATGAGGTTATTTTTAGGAGATCTCACTTGAATAAATGTATCTTTAAGTAAGTATACTTATTGAGGTATCAAATAAATGATATTATTTCTTTACTTGTTCTTTAATTATCCTTCCCATCCATTTCTACTTCAGTGTTTATTTCCTTTAGCAAATCGTTCTGTTTTACCTACCACAATGTTCATTCTCCCCACCACCCCTGAGTAACAAAGGTACTTAAAATGGCAACATTCCCAAGTAAATGATGGTATTTGTTGGCCTCTTTGTGGTGAGGAGTTGGTTTCTTTGTGACCAGTCCCATGCAATGATATGTAATTAAAAGTACTCTGGGATAGTTTCAGGAAGTCTCCCTAAAAATATGGTGGACTTTCTTCCTACTTCCTGTTTCTTTTGTCAGAATACAGATGTAATGGCTCAAGTTCCAACAGCTATATTAAGACATAAAATAACTTTGAGAATGGCCTCTGAGAATCACTACTTGTTTTCATCATACACTGTATCTTCAGTTTGAGTTTCTAAATTACTTACTGTTTAAAGATTTCTCAGAACCCTAATCAGAATTCCTAGAGGCTCGTGTAGGTTTTGAGGTGCCTCCAAATATCAAAGCCCTAGTAAATCTGTTTGTTATTCCTGGTTGTCCCTGATTTTTGAAGCATCCCTCATCCATATCTCAGGAAAATACAGGTTCTCTAAGCCACAAATCCCATATATTATCTTACAGATAAAGAATCTTTACGAACAATCCATCTAGGAGAATTTGTCCCTTGATTGTATTTCTATTTTCTCAGTTTAGACTTTTTTCTGCTATAGGTCACTGGAATTCACGATTATATGGAAATATCAGAGAACTATATTATTCACTTTGGAAAGGCTGGAAATTTTGGACCTCTTCATAAGAGGTGTGCCCCAAATATTATGATATAAATAACTTCCTGTAATCAAAGATGTGGAATGGAAATCAATTAAATATATGTAATTCTCTGAAACTTACAAAGTCTGTGCTTATCTTATTGGAGCTTCACAAGACCTAGTGAGGAAAGAATCAGCATTACTGTTTATATGGTGTAGAGGAAAGGATTAAGACACAGGGTTCTCCAAGAAATCAGAAGTAATTAAATTCAATACAGCCATTTTTTTTATTCCAAATTGCTTGATTCCCCATCTTAATACCTCCTTGGACCCTTATTAAGCCATATTTGAAATTATAACAAATGTTTTAAAAGGCAATTAAAGAACTTTTGCATTTGAACTTCAAGAGGAAATTATTAATCCCCAAATATCTATTGGCTTTAATCATGCTTATGGGCTAAGGTATGTTATAATAACTAACGGGCTAAATGTTTCAGTGGCTTAAAACCACAAATGTTTATTCATTTGTAATCACATTCAGAACAAATCAGCCAGACTAATCTGCTCATTAAGTCAACCAGAGACACAGATCAATGTTGTTAGGCATCATGATAATTCTTGGTTCTACAATCACTAAGGCAAGGGAAAAAAAAGTACTACAGAGCCTTGCATTGGCAATTTAATATTTTTACCTGAAAGGGCCTATCATCCTTTATGGTTACAGTTTACTGGCCAACACAAGTCACACGGCCCCAAGAAAGGTATGTTGTTTTTTTGTTTGTTTTGTTTGTTTGTTTGTTTGTTTGTTTTCTAGGGCTATTGTAAAAAATTACCACAAACTTGTGTACTTAAAACAGCAAAGAAAAATTTATCCTCTCACAGTTTGAAAGGCCAGAAGTCTGAAATCAAAATTTGGACAGGGCCATGTTCCCTTGAAAGGCTCTAAGAGGGGAACTTCTTGCCCCTTCCAGATTCTAGTGCTTCCAGGTATTTCTTAGTTTGTGGCTATATCCAGCAGAGCCACAATATCTATATATCTTTATCTGTTTCTCTACATCTGTATATCTCCCCATATATATTCAATATGCTCATGTCTTTACATGACTCTCTCCTCTGCATGAGTCATCTCTTCTTGTCATTGGATGTAGGTCCAACTGGATAACCTAGGATGATCTCATCTTAAGATCCTTAATTTATTTCCATTTGCAGAAACACTTTTAAAAAATAAGGTTGCATTCATAGGTTCTAGGGGTTAGGGCATAGATCTATCTTTTGTGTGTGGTTGGGGACAGGTTGGGGGAGGGCACCATTCTGTTACCACCCTAGGCAAGTTTCCCAAACCCTATTTCAAATATTGTTAAGGACAGTTCAAGCAATATAGAAACCTCAAAAAAGGCTGAGTCAGAAGCTGTGGAAACCTGTAGTAAAGGAAGGTACATCCAGGGAATAGAAAGAAGGCAAGGGTTGTTGCCGACTCTGATAGTACAGTGCCCTCAATATATTTACTCAGAGAGATTTCAGAATTGCTGTGGATCAGAGATTGCCAATTGTCTCACATTCTGCCACTCTCTGAATGGGGACATTTATGCCATTATTGTGATCCTGTGGTCACATCCTGCAAAATGGATGTGTTTGGGATAGATAATTTCTTATGCTTTTACATCTTCAAATCTAAAGAAGCCACATCTGGATAAAATAGAGAAACTACCATGCATCATCATATACCTCCTTTACTATAAGCTGTGTCTTAACTCTATGGTGTTTTGGGTTTCCCTCCCTTAGAAGACTAAATTTATATTTTATGCTGAAAGGGAATTGAGATAACCTATTTTATGACCAGAAGGGGACCAGAAGGGGATACTAAGATAGACATTAAGTATGTTACATATGTCTTTTCCGTACATGGTAGAAATGTACTTATTCACTCATTTGACATTAAGCATGACCACATGTCTTGTTTGTCTAATGACATGTGAGCAGAATTGTCATGTGAGACTTTCAGGAATTCCTTTAGACCTATATATCTTCTTCCTTTCATAGGAACTCATCATATTCCATATGGCAGAGGCTTAATTAGCCTTGATTACCAAATGAGAAAGTGTGAAGTAGAGCTCCCATGATGGATATTTTCTGGAGTAGGGAAGGATGCTTGTCGTATGCCATTAGAATTTTAAGGTTTTTAGTTACTGCAGAATAACTTATGGATTATATGAGGTAAATAATATAAAATAAACACTTTAATTATTTAATCAAAATGTTTCAAGGACATGCAAGTGTTAGGTAAATGTATTTGATACACCATTAAGTATTTATGTTTGTTATTTTTCACTAATAAATTTAACTTTTGTTTGAAGAGAAGTCCTATATTGTTTACATCACCATCTAACCAAAAATATTTGCCATGATTCTTCTTTATCCTTGATGAATGCAGAGTCACAAGAGGCTCCAGTGAAAACCTGGGTCTGTCTAACTGTTCCTCAAAAGTACCTTACAGAAAAGAAAACTCTTAACATAGGAAGTGACACCAGCCTCAAGCATGTTCATGAAAATATCTTTGATTAAATACTGAGCAGGCTCAAGTTATGGCACTATTTGAACTTTTTATATCTACATATTTTTGGTGCATATATATTAATACCTTTATTTCTCATAAAAGTGACAGTAAAATAAGTAACAAAGAGTAATAAAATGTGAAGTACTAGGATGAAGAGAATTATTTTTCAAGTTTTGTTTCATGTCAGCAAAGGCAACTCAGATTTTCCTTATAGTCTATAATTTCATTAAACAGTATTTTAAAAAATAATTCCTAGTGTTAGTGAACATATTGTGTTTAAAAATTAAATTATTTCATTTTTATTAAAAAAATGATCTCTTCCTGGGTTTTCTTTTTAAATCAACTTAAGATGGTCAGGATTTTGCTTTTGAATCAACTTAATTAATAACTTATTGTTAGCATCAATTAACACCACAAGCATCTCATTTGATCAGCATCAGACACATTTTACTTTATCTTCACTTAAGTGTAGATACAACCAAAGGATCAGTCTCACTGTGTTTTTGAGCCTACACAGGGAAGAAACCAATATACCACCTTCAATATCTTCAGTGCTATGCTTAAAATGTTATGATTTTCAACTTGTATTTGAGGAGTTTTCCCAGGGTCTTGAGCCAGGTAGGGACAGAGCTAACATTTTAATTCTAGTCCAATTTCAAAGCCCGGGTTTATTCCAATCTATCAGTTCATCCCATTTCCACAGTTGATGAAGTTTAGTATAATTCTTTCTTCCCTAATCTTGGTATTCATCTTGTTGAGATGAACCCTAAGTACTCAGGTATACTTGGACTTTCACATCTGCTACTTTCACAGAGCTCATATAACTTGGCTTCTATTTAGATGAGTGATTGCACCCTAGTTATCCTTTTGAAATTGGAATCTTGACATTTTTCCAGCCCTCCCTACGTATGGCCAACCCATATATTTCTAGAGTCACTGAAAATAGAATGTGATAAGGTAGGCAGAATTCCAGTATGGTCCCTAAGATTTTTGCCTCCCTGGTTTCCATGCCCTGTATAATCTCATTCCCTTAAGTATAAGCACATCTGTGAAACTAATGGGATATAACTCTCATGTATATGTTATGTTATACAGCAGAAGTGATTTTCAAGATGTAATTAAAGTCCTTAATTAGCTGACGTTGAGTTCTCTAGAAAAGGGAGATCCTGGATGGGTCTGACTTAAGCACATGAGCCCTTAAGGAAAGACAACACTTTGAAGCAAGAAACACTCATGTACTAGCATTGTAGAAGCAAGGTGCCATTGTTGTTGAGACTGCCATGTGTTAGGGAATGATGGCGCTCCTCTAAGAACTGGGACTTCACTTCTAAAGTCAAAAGAACTAACATTTCTCAACAACCTCAGTGTGCTTGGAAGTGGACCTTAAGCTCTAAAATAAGAGCACAACCCAGCTGATACTTGGACTTCAGTCTTGTGAGACCCCAAGCCAAGAATCCAGCTATGCCAAACCAGTGCTTATGATCAATAGAACTGTAAGGTAATAAATGGGTGTGGCTTTTAGCTGCTAAATTTGTGGTAACTTATTACACATCAATAATTGCAGCAATAAAAAGCCAATACACAGAGAATTGCACTTTCTGTGTTGACTAATGTTTGGCTTTTGCTCTGAAAAATTAACTATCCTAATCAGAGACATTGTCACATATCTGTTAGTCTTAATATAAGGTAAAAATGACAGAATTCCTATCCACCAAGTTATAATGCTCTGTGAGTATCCTGGCTTGACTAGGATAAATTTAAACATGCCACCTCCCATTGAGGACTGACTGGCTTCATAGTCTGCTATTTTTCATAAAGGTCACCTTCAGTGTCACCTTAAACGACATATTCTCTGCCCTCTGATTTCTGACTTCCTCCTCTTTCTCAGTAGCCATTGATGAGATTCCTGTCTTTTTAGCAGCAAAGCCAGAAGGAATTACTTCAAGCATATTGTTAAATGGATTAAAATATCCTGTACTTTAAAAGGGGTTAATGAAGCTTCCACTTTAAGTTGGTTGTTAACATCAAAGAGTTTTCTAATAACATATTCCTCTGAATGGAAAAAAAAAATGATGGATGTAGCTTATGTGATTTCAATTACACTAGCAGCATGGATGTGTATTTTCTAGCATTTTCCTTATTATGATTTAAAAGCATGTTTAACTTTCACTGAGTTTTGTACTTCTGATTAGACAGGTATTTCTCCCTTTGATTCCATTGTGTTAACCTCTAAATGCTGTCTGTCAGAATCTTGGCTACTTTCAAATGTATATACATATATCTGTGCTGCTTTCATTTTGTTCTTTAAAATATGCATAGTTGTTGGATTCCTTTAAGCCCATCTGTACTGCACACCTCTGTATATCATGTCAATAGTGGAAAGTTCATCCTGAGACCAGAGATGATGAACAGAAGACCATAGCAGGAAAATTCAAAATAAAAGAAAAACACATTTATTGGCATGGGCTGTAAGAGGGTGAAAGATGTATACAGTGTAGAGAACTTTCTGCCAACTCCTCACTTTCAACTCCCAACAGCCCTCATCCAAAATAGAAAGAATTCCTCCCCATTTGATGTAAATTCCTTTGCAGCTAGAGGAATCTGCATTGGACACAAGGGAAGAGATAGGCATGCTTTCAAGAATTCATAGAGGTTAGCAGGAAATTAGGAAAGACAAATGACAGCCAACGAGTAGAGGAACTTGGCATCTTAGGAACCAGTGGAACAAATCCAGAGCAAGGAAGGGCACGTTAAAAGCTGGGCAGTCCAGCTCCTGATAAATTTGATTTAAATTAAAACTACATGTCTCTTCCATTTTTAAAATGCAGATCTTGCTTTGTAACTGACAACAAACAACACAGTGGAAAGCTGGCAGCCTAGCTATTGAGCCCTGCCTTCATTTAATCTGTAGTCTCGAGTTAAGTCACTAAACTGTCAAAGCCATTGGCCTGCAGATGTTTAAATGACTGAAATAATATTTACCTAACTCATAGGGGCACTTTGAGGGTTTCATTAATTCTTATTTGCAAAATGTCTTTTTAAAATCTTTAAGTTAAAAGTACTGAGACATATGAAGTAGCATTATCATTTCCTTTTAACTGATCGCAAAAATGCAGTCATATGCTAGTTGTCACCAATAAGAGTCAAATCAAAATTTAAAACTGATTATGTCTTAAATCTTGCCTTTTTTTTCTGATGAAATGCTTCAGGCTAAATGTACAACATATCTTAAATCCGTGGCAAGAAAAGAGGTAAAGACAACTCCATATGCATGTTTATCTTACTATACTCAGTAGACAGGCATTGGTCTCAAGGTAATGGATAGTCATTATCTCAAATATTTGAAATTAAAACAACATTTGGGGGGGAAAGACCCCACAATTTATATGCCCTTGTGGTTTAGGGCATTATTTCTTAAACAGTATGGTGAATTGGACATCTCACTTTAAGAGTCTTTTATAGTTATTATGTTTAATAGCTTTCAAACTACTCTCAGCAGATATATACATTCGTACATACAAACACACTAGAGGGTCTCATGATAGTCAAATTACACTACTGAATATCATGGGAATCACACAGATTGTAAACATTCATCCCTACATGAACCTAAATTTTACATTGGTAGGTAACATTGATAAACAGAAAGGGTTACTGAAAATAGAACTAAAATACAAAGCACCATAACTTCCAAGGGAGCACTAGAAAAATTAAGCACAAAAATGATAATTGCTATCAAATGCATTTCTTTCAAAAAAGAACACCAAGATAACAATTTCTCTCTCAAGACTGATTTATTATTTCCATGTAGGAACAGACTCAACAGAGGTTCAGAAGCTCTAGAGTCAAGAACAGGAAGGAAAGCTTATCAAACTGTCCACATCATCTACAGGGTAAGGGGTCTAAGTTGACGGGAGCAAGGGGTGCTGATGGGGAACACTAAAAATGAGACTAGAGACAAAAGTTATGTTTCTATCTATCTGGAAGATCTTTTTTTTCTTAAATACTTGGGTTCATTATTACATGAGCACACAGATTGTCATCTGAGACAATAGAGTTTGGCTTTTCATTTTTGCTTCATTGACTTCTTGTTTCAAATAGACACCTGTCACTATTCCTGCTTGGCTAATGGGAGTATAATGTAGACTGTTGCAGTAGTTGATTCTTTTTTATTTTACTTTTTTTTTTTCTTTTTGTCCCCCAGTGCCCATTAATTCTTCTTCTGACATTAGCCGCCAGTTTCCACTTGAGGTTCCATACCCAGTTTGGTCTCAGTGCATGGGTGTCTCTGCTGACAGCATTCCTACTCCCAAAGATGGCATGACTTAGGCCTTATTACCTTCTGGAACAGTGATTAGATCAATAATATAAACAAGCCTCAAGCGAAGCCACTCAAAATCAAAACAGTAGATTGAGTCTTTTATTTTGATTAAGAAGAATAGACATATTCTTTAGTATAGCGTTAAAAAGGATGTGGGTCAGAGCTGCTGCTATATCCATCTTGACAAAACTAAAGGAAGCAGAGCTGAGGGGAATCCAGGGGATTAAGAGGGAACCATAGCCCTGAGGAGAGCATTTATGTGGCTATTCTGGATGGGATGGTTTCTTGCTGGCTTTGAAGATGAAGGAATGGGGCCATGACCCAAGAAATGTGGGCAGCCCTTAGTAGTTGGAGAAGATAAGATGACAGATTCTTCTCTAGAGCCTCCAGAAAGGAAAGAAGTCTAATGGCATCTTCATTTTAGTCCAGAGAGACCCGTGTCCAGTGGCTAACCTGAAGGACTATAAGATAATAAATTAATATATTTTTAAACCACTAAGTTTATAGAAATTTATTACAGAAGCAATAGAAACTACAGTGAATACATAAATGTTCTCCTGTGCCCCTCACAACCTCTTTTATTAGAGTCACATTTTCTTTTTCTTGAGTTGAGTTGAGAAAATAAATTAAAAGCTTTACAATCATTTAAATAGATTTAGTGCTTTGTGACGTGACCTGGGAACTGTACAAAATATCCATAGTTCAGCAATTCGATCATCAGTTTGAGAAACTGAAGCAAAATCTTGCTTGTTCCTGGGATGCTAGTTCTTTGGAAAATTGATATTGGACACACCTATGTCCAGAAAAGCAGAGTGAGCTATTAGTTAAATTTTATGTTGTTATCAGTTTTGTTCTAATGCCATATATAACTATCACTTTTTAAAGGTAATGACTTTCTTAAGAATCTTTACAAAATCTATTGTTAGAAGAAAGCAAGGGTTAATAGGTATAATTTAATAATGCAATGTAATTTTAGTAAAATGAATTTTCTATATATAATCAAGAAAAAATTGTATAAATTTAGAGTAACATAAGGGAATTCAGTATTGCATTTCATGAATTATTTCTCTGAAGTATCTGTTTTATTTACTACTTATAAAACTGTATTGCTCATGAAATGTGGTTAATCAACCACTCACATACTAGGAAAAACAAAACAAAATGTTATCCTATGTAGAAATGATTCAGCCATCTCATTTAAAAATACCAGCCACATCATTTTTTTTACTGTTTTCCAACTCATAATGTGTCTAAGAGTGTTAGTGGATTATAGAATCTCAACATACGGTTTTTATTCAGCTGTGGCTTGGCGCCTTTGGAGGAGCTGTGCAATTGAATCAAGTAATTTGCAACCAGGGTTGAAACATGTGTGTCTCTTCCTTTCTCTTTAAAAGCTATATATTTTGTATCTCTACCCAGGTACTTAAATAGTGATCATGCCAATTGTTAACAATTATGAATTAGTTTAAACTTGATATGTATACTTAAAATGAATTTATCTATGATAATTTTATAGTTGTTTCTAAGAACAAAAATGAATACAATATTTGAAAAAAAAATTGTAGTGGACAGAAAACTAGGCTTATAGCCAGATTGGACAAATCTAAGTACATTTTGTGGTCCTAACCCAGAGGACCACCAAGAAAGTTATGTGACTATCTTGAAACCTTCTAATCTATGAGGCATGCAAGAAAGCAGTGAGGAAAGTTAGTTATTCCAAAAGGCCTGTTTGGCTTCATTTTGACCTGTTGATAATGGAAGCAAAGAAGCCATAGGAAAACTAAGGGGCCCAGACAAGTCTCCAGTTCCTAAATAAATCCATGAATAGCATCCACTTATTCTCTGGAATTGGATAAAACAATCCTTATGAAAGTGTTGAGTTGACAAGTCAATATCATAAAAGAAGAACTGTATTAGGAAGAATATTCAGAGTTTGAAATTTGGACCAAGTTCTTAAACCATGAATTAAGTCAAGATTTCTACACTTAAATTTCCTTTTTTCCCCCCGCAAAGAAAGAATTAACTTCACTTAATGTTACAGAGTAATAGGCTCCCAGTATAGCCTTTTAAAAACACTTATAAAATTTTATTATAGTTATGCCTTCTGAGACTATTTTTTATTACTAGAAAATTGTGAGCAACTTACCTGAAGAAATAAATGATCTATGATCACACATTTGATCCATTATTGGATCTTCAGGCACTTATACTAGTGCAGAGAAATCTTTATAGGGTAAGAAAAAATAAGAGAAATCTTACTTGGCTCTCTGCACTGAGAATTGTTCATTACATGTGTAGGAACAATCATGTTTGCTCATGTCCCTAAAGATACCACATAATGTCAGTGCTACATAGTTGCAGACATTTGCTGCTCTAGGAACTTAAAATGGAATTTAAGCATAAAAGCCATCATGAGAGAAATGCTCTTTTATTGTAAGAATAAACCTTAACAGTATGCTGAATCAATTATCCTTTTGGAAACCATTCTGGTATTATAGTGTTGCCCAGGATATATTGGCATATTGCATTTTTGGCTTGCTCTTTAGAAAAAAAAAAAGAATGTTTACTGATTTCAACATTCCTTTTTGTGTATAAACGAGTGAAGCAATTACATTTGGTTCTTGCCAAGTCAAAAAAAAAAAAAAAGGAGTATTCCCATTTTATCATGATAAACAGATCATATAACTACAGCAAGACTAGTAACAAATAAGAGAGAAAAAGCATGTTCTTGGAGCCACTAAACTTACTAAATCTTATAGGGAAAAAAAAACCTCAAGGAAACAATTTGCTATAATAAAATAATAATAAAATAAACATTTACTGTATATACAATTTCTGTTATCAGTCACTTCCTTTCCATCCTTACTATGTTGCCCTAATTTAGATTATTATATTTTCTTCCCTAGATTGTTGATCTTTCTCCCATCCCACTAGAATATTCACACTGAGAGATAAATCAAACTACGTAATCTCCCAGCTGAAGTTTCTTGATGACTCTCTAATGTCTAAGTCTATTACTTGGCCCTTACTGAATGGTACTTCCAGTTTTTGCCACTCCTTTTTAAATTTAGGAATACATATTTTACTCCATGGAGTTCCACACCTACATTCTGACAGACTTTCTTGCCTTAGTCATATCCTCTGCCTGAGTGACCTGCCTATGGATTTTTCACTTGAACAATTTTAGTTTATCCTTTATGAATTGGTTTAACTAGAATGGTGTTATTCTCTCAAGAGTATTTATGCTTCTTTAGAACCCCTTTCCCTTGCACATCTCTATCTTAGCACTTACTACTGTATTTTGATATCACTTTTTTATCTTTCTATCTCTTTAGACCCTACATTCCCTGAGACCATTTTTGTATCCTTAACAACTAGCATAATGCTTGTCATATAATTAAGTCATAGTAAATGTTTGTGAGGATGAACCAAATTCCATTCACAGAGCTTGCATTATTACTTAAATAGTTCTCCTGAAAATATTTAGGATAGTCATGACTGGTATTATTATTCACATTTTACGTAAGAGAAAACTGAGGTGTGAAGAGAGTTAATGTTGGCTGATTCCAAATGCATGTTGAGTGAGAGGAGAAGCTGAGACTCAGATTCAGGTGTTTTGCTATTGGACCTGGTTTTCTTTCTGTAGTATTTCATTGCTTTTCTAAAACACAGACACTAATGAAATAAGCTCTGGTCTCAACTTTTACCCTAAACACACTAGGTGACATTGGACTTGTCATGTGAGCTCATTTGGTTTCAGTTTTCTCTTTTGTAAAATTTGAGCACTAAACTGGACTCTAGAGTCCTGCCCTTTTGTTTTATGGTCTACTGAGGCCAAAATAAATAGTTTTTAAACAGCACTACATTACTCTGGTTTTATACTTCTACTTAGTTTTTTTTCCATAATGTTAACATTTTTAAAGACCTAATTTTTTGCTCTATATTCAAATGATGCCTTCGTGTTAGTTATTGGGATATCGAGAGAGTCAACTCAGTCACTCTACTCTGCTTTCCTCAGGTTTGGACCAAATGAGATAGAGGAGAAGAGTTAGCAGATGGAGAAAGAAAACATTAATATTGAAACAGGCTGAATTAAAAGATATAATTGAGTATGGTTATGAAAATAAGCTTTCTAAGTCCTGTCTTCCAGGTTAGACTTTGGGATAACCCAAAAGCACAGGCTTCTACTGTTTTAACAGAATAAACAAAAAGCAAAACAAAATGAAACAAACAACAACAAAAAACCAGCAAATGAACAAACAGAAAAACCCAAAAAATGAAACAGCAAATCTTTGAAGAGAAGATGGTCTATTGATTAGCTTCCTTCAGTCTACAAACATGACTAATGGCAATCATCCCTAACCAGATAACTTTTTTCTGTTTTGATGCTATAACCTATCAGTTATGTAACTATATCAACACAACTGTATAACAAATTATGCCAAAACTCAGTGGCTCAAACCAAGAAGTATTTATTTAGCTCATCAAATGTTGGCAACATACATGGAGCTCAACTAGAGGATTCCTTTCATCAAAACTAGATTGCCTTACATAGTTGGGATTTGATTTTCTATTGATTGATAAAGGATGATCTTTATCCAAGACTGCTGTCATGACTGGGACAATTCACGTGGTTTTCCTCTCTCCATGAGATTTCCTCTCCAGAAGAATCTCCACAATCTCTATGAGATTCTCAAATCTTTTAGGCAGATGAGCCTGAGCATAGCTTGATGATGTGATACAGGGGCAGGAACAATCACGCCAAACTGTTCAAGAGAGAAGCAGAAGTAAGCAAGTGTTTTGACACCCTGAATAAATTACATTCACTGCTAGCCACAAAAGGTCACGTGGTCAAGCCCAGAGTCAGTGTGGGAGGGTGTAGCTACAAAGATGTTAGAAGAAATGGAGCCATTAATCAGCTGTGCATGGGGAGAAATAAGGGGCAGGAAAATAGGTCAGGAGTATTTGAAAATTAATCATCTTCCTGGAAATGAGAAGACCGATCCAAGGGACCATTCTGATATACATATAGATATGTATATATGCCCACTGGTATAACAAATTATGCCAAAACTCAGTGGCTCAAACCAAGAAGTATTTATTTAGCTCATCAAATGTTGGCAACCCTGAACAAATTACATTCACTGCTATCCACATACATATATATGTGTTCACACACACACACACACACACACATTTATATATGGGATGAAGTAAACAGATGCCTATAACTTTGAAATAAAGCAAAAATAATGGGCTAATAACATAATGGCTAGATGGAGAGATATATAATAAACCAAGTATAATAAAATGCTTGTTACAAAATCTAGATACTATGTAGATAGGTTTCTGTGTAAAAATATTTCTACTTTTCTGTATGTTTAAATGTTTACAATAAAACTATAGATAAATGGAAATATGTATATATAATGTAATTACATATATATAAAATATATAAATAAATGTAAAATATTTTGCCATAGCACATCAGGAGGCAGTTATAAATTGAGCTCAACTATGCTTCATTGGCTCTTGCTTCTAAATGTTAGTGGAGCCTCCAATCTTAAAAAAGAAAGAAAGAAAGAAAGAACAAAAAACTATGGTCCAACTATGGTTTGTGGCAGTACCATTTTTTATAGATACATGGTTGCTCCTGACATTGATGGGGCTGGCTTGACCTCAACTATAGATCCAGGATAAGTTCTGTATTATTACCCTCATCTCAAAGCAATGGGTAGATTATCTAAGAAGGTCCAATTAGAATACATCTCAGTGTGTTTACTCAATAGCTGCAGAAGAGATGTTCTCACTCACCCAGATGAGGATCACAATACATACAACTTCTTCTTCCATGAGTAGAGCCGATCTGAGAACAGGGCAGAGCCAAGAGAGCCACAGGGAACTGGAGTTGTAGTCCCAGAACTATAGTAGCCTCTAATTCAAAACAACCTAAAGCTAAACTTATCTCTGGTTATTTTACTTCCATAAATTTTCACATTGTTGTTTTTTTAAAATAATTTTATTTTATTTTTCAGTGTTTCAGGATTCACTGTTTATGCACCACACCCAGTGCTCCATGCAATACGTGCCCTCCTTAATACCCACCACCAGGCTCACCCATCCCTCACCTCCTCCCCTTCCAAAATCCTCAGTTTGTTTCTCAGAGTCCACAGTCTCTCATGGTTCATCTCCCACTCCGGTTTCCCCCAATTCACTTACCCTTTCCATCTCCTAATGTCCTCCATGTTATTCCTTATGCTCCACAAGTAAGTGAAACCATATGATACTTGACTCTCTGCTTGACTTATTTCACTCAGCATGATCTCCTCCAGTCCCTTCCATGTTGATACAAAAGTTGGGTATTCATCCTTTCTGATGGAGGCGTAATATTCTATTGTATGTATGGGCCATATCTTCTTTATCCATTCGTCTGTTGAAGAGCATCTTGGCTTTTTCCGCATTGTTTTAAGGTATCTTCAATTATAATTTTTAGTCCTTTTTAGTTAAAGTCAGACCGTTATTGCACAAGCTTATGTCTTATGTATATTTAAAAAATACTGTCATTTAAAAAGTAGTATCTTTTCTTTTGCATATTCTGGTCTTCTGTGTTTGCCTTTCTTTGCCATGACTTTTGGGTATTATACAGGGTGCTATGCTGAACAGAACTGGTATTTATGCCTGGTATTTTTAGTCCCCTGAACATTATCACCTATTCTTCCAAATTCAGTTCTTTTACTTACTTGTGACCTACTTCCTTTTCAGATATTCCAGTGTACTGGGTGTCAAATGGGCTCAAAAACGAGGCTATTGTTGGGAAAATATATTTCTCCTCTTCAGTGTATTAGAGCAGGGCTGTTTGTGCTTCTAGATTTCACAAAGATTTTACTGAAACGGATACAACTTTGACTTCTGGCAGCCGATCTACTTAGAACTCAGGCATGAGTCCATGAGTTTTGGATCCAAAGAAAAATGAAGAAACAGATATCAAATTATACATAAACGTCTTCTTTGCCCCAATTTTAGGGTTTTGGTATTCCTTGGAGCTTGCCATAACTGAATATTTTCTGTTTGGCTGAATTATTCTAGAAGAGTCTTCAATCAGTTGTGCAAATAGCATTCTGATGCTACCAGTCAGATATACCTGATATGGCTGAAACACAGTCACTGACATCCTTACCATGCAAAAATTTCATCATCTCGAAGAGGAGGCAGGACACAGTGCTTAGTGGTTAACCTTTCTTTACTTTAGAGTCGTATAGCTTTGGTATGGACCTATTTTTCTATTGTGTAATCATACGTAAATTTCTAAAGTTTTAAATGCACCAGTTTTCTAATCTCTATGATCTGCATTATTTGTTATAGTAGCTCCTAGCAACATGAGGCTATCAGGCACTTGAATGTGTCTTAAGTGTAAAATATGTACTTTAGGGAGATTTAGTATAAAAAAAGAATATAAACTATCTGACTAATATTGTTAAATATTGAATATTTGTTGAAATTTTATTTTGGATGCATTAGGTAACGCCTGTTAGCATGAATTTTATCTGTTTCTATTTACTTTTTAAAATTGTACAAGAAAAATTTAAATTATGCAAGTTACTTATAGTTTAAATAATTACTCAATAATTATAAATGCACAGTGATAGAATGGTACTCACATTATAATTCTATTGGACAGCATTATTGATGATGATAATGTATATATCATAAAATTATGGTGAAAATTAAGAAAAAGTTGTGAAGTTATTAAAAGATTTAGCACATAGTGAAATCCTAATAAACATGAGCTATTTTATTATTTTTTGAGTAATATACATTAGTAGTAATTGTGAAATTAAAAAGTTTGTATCTAGGGTGCTTAGGTGGCTCAGCAGGTTAAGTGTCTGCCTTCGGCTCCAGTCATGATCCCAGGGTCCTGGGATCCAGACCCACATTGGGCTCTTTGCTCAGCAGGCAGCCTGCACAGCTTTTCTCCCTGCCATTTTCCCTGCTTGACCTCTCTGGCTTCCTCTATCTCTCTGTCAAATAAATAAATAAAATCCTTTTTAAAGAAGTTTGTATCCACCCTCCTACACTATTGGTGGGAATGCAAGTTGGTTCAACCACTCTGGAAAACAGCATGGAGGTTCCTCAAATGTTGAAAATAGAACTTCCCTATGACCCAGCAATTGCACTATTGGGTATTTACCCTAAAGATACAAATGTAGTGATCCAAAGGGACACATGCACCCGAATGTTTATAGCAGCAATGTCCACAATAGCCAAACTATGGAAAGAACCTAGATGTCCATCAACAGATGAATGGATCAAGAAGATAAATATTCCATACACAATGGAATATTATGCAGCCATCAAAAGAAATGAAATCTTGCCATTTGCAACAACATGGATGGAACTAGAGCGTATCATGCTTAGCGAAATAAGTCAAGCAGAGAAAGACAACTATCATATGATCTCCCTGATATGAGGAAGTGGTGATGCAACATGGGGGCTTAAGGGGGTAGGAGAAGAATAAATGAAACAAGATGGGATTGGGAGGGAGACAAACTGTAAGTGACTCTTAATCTCACAAAAAAACTGAGGGTTGCTGGGGGGAGGGGGGTTAGGAGAAGGAGGTGGGGTTATGGACAGTGGGGAGGGTATGTGCTTTGGTGAGTGCTGTGAAGTGTGTAAACCTGGTGATTCACAGACCTGTACCCCTAGGGATAAAAATATATCATATGTTTATAAAAAATAAAAAAAGTTTGTATCTAAAGTACATAAAACTTAAAGTGCATAAGGTTTGCTAAAATTTTAGTTAATCCTGAAAAACCAAGCTCTGAAATTTTTCTAATACACTTACTTTGCTATTGGACATAATAAAGCCTTAAATTAGTAACTTGCTTATGAACATTTTATAAATGTCTATGACATAAACACTGTCATTATTCTAAATATAAGCTTATGGTTTCTTCTAACAATAATTTTAATTTTAAACTTTTAATAGTGTTCAATGTGACAATAAAGCCAACTCTATTTTTAAAGTTTATTTAGCAGACCAAGAATCTCAACTCATATTTTTATAAATTTCCAACATGGGCATTGACAGCTAATCAATATTTCCACTACTCTACATCTATTACTAGCATGGGCTTTAGGCCATGGTATTTTTTCTTCATTCTTAATACTTACTCACTTTTGTGTTTTCTCTCTCTGATACAATTAAAAGAGATCAAATTGAAAAACAGCAGGAAATTTAAAAGAATTCCACAAAACCCAATCAATGCTTTAACTGATTTGATTATCTAGATATATAAAAGTGAAAGTGGCTCAGGGGATTAAGCATCTGCCTTCAGCTCAGTCACGAACCCAGAGTCTTGGGATGGAGAGCACGATCTGCTTCTCCCTCTGCCCCTCCACCCTGCTCAAGCTCTCTGTCTCTCTCTCTCTCAAAGAAGGAGTAAAATCTTAAAAAAAAAAAAAAAAAATTGAAAAAAGTACAAGTTCATGCATGACCCATCCAATTATTTCTTTCTTTTCAAAGGTGACATTGTCTCTGTTTGTTGTAATTAATCAAAAAACTTAAAGTTTTTCAATGGAAGAGCATGTTATTTTATTTTTCCTTTCTTAGTCTTCAGGAATTAGTATAAATTCACTAGATTTTTTTTCATTTTCATGACTATATGTGCTTGACACTCATTAAAGCCAGACTCCTAAGGTTCAGAAAGATGTTCTCAGCATGCTCAAGCAAAAGGCAAAACACAGACGTTGTTAGTAAGGAGTATGCACTCCTATTCGGCCCTTGAAACAGAATGAACTGTGCTTGAATTTGTGCTCTGTTTTGTATGAACTGTGTCTTTTGGTCAGTTAGATCTAAGGTCTCAATTTTCTCATGTGTATAATAGCACCTGTCAGGGCACCTGGGTAGCTTAGTCTGTTACATGTCTGCAGGCCCTGGGGAATTCAAAGTGAAAAAAGAGGAATGAGTTGAGTTTACCCTATTTATTAATATTGGATGCTTAGCAAATGACTTAACTCTATGAGAATTGTAATCGAAGGTTAATATGCCTATCTCACAGCAATAGATGAGAAATATTGTAGTGGTGCTTAGGGTAGCAATGGATATATAATAGAAACTCTCTCTTTTAAAATTTTATTTTTTTAAATTTTATTTAATTTAATATCTGAAAAACAAAGGTGACATTCCTTAAATATAGGCCTCTATGTAATGACTGTGGGCAAAACTGGTCTCATGAATTTGAACCACTAAATGTCGTTTTGGAAAAAAAAAAGAATGATAGAAAGTCTCATAAATATTTAAAAAATTCTAGTAGAGATATAGTTTGCTAAACAAATAATATTATAGTTTACTAAAAAATAACACCATAGTTTGCTGCCAACACTATAATAACACCAAACTATAAAGTTTTATAGTAATAGTAATGTAATGATTATCTTCTCAAATACACAGTGAGATTGAAACTAGGATAAGCATCAGAGGATGCCAGTTTTATTTCATTTTTTTATAAAGATTTTATTTATTTATTTGGCAGACAGAGATCACAGGTAGGCAGAGAGGCAGGCAGAGAGAGAGGAAGGGAAGAAGGCCCCGCTGAGCAGAGAGCCTGATGTGGGGCTCGATCTCAGAACCCTGGGATCATGACCTGAGCAGAAGGCAGAGGCTTTAACCCACTGAGCCACCCAGGCGCCCCTATTTCATTATTTTTTAAAAATAGTTTTTGGGCAAATAATATTATTTACCAGCAACTCTTCTTCATAACATTCACATTCATAACCTTAATTAATTGGTTGTCATTTAAAAGTCAGAGTTGTTTGGTGATGGTTTTTTAGGTCAGCAAGTTTTTTTATTTCCCAAATTACTTCTTAAAATAATTCCATTTTAGATTCCTGAGTGGGTTTGGATGGACCATGATAAAATACTCACAAAAAGTATGTTCCGCCAATGGCCAAACATAAGGAAAGTTTACTTGGGAATTTAGAGGATAAAATATTAATTTTCTTTTTTAAACAGATAAAGATGTTGTGCAGTGTCAAAAAACTCAATAGTTTATAATCAACTTGGAAAATAAAAGTTTCAATTTGCAAAATTATATTTCCATTTGGATATAAAAATATGATATATTCCACTGTATACCGAGAATATTCCTTTTGCTTATTTCTTTCACAAGTCCATTAAGTGCAGACATCTTTCCAAATACTCAGACTTATAATTTATAATGCCCCTGATTTAATTGCTAAAAACATGGATGGATAAAAAGGAAAAGAACATAAATTACTCAAGCTGAAATTTTTTTCAAGCTCAACGCTCTTAAACAATGATATTGTGCTTTTATACTGAGTACATTAAGTGTAATAATAATTACAATACAATTAATTATATTATTACAAATATTTTATACTATTTCATAGTTTTTTCAAAAGTACTGACATGGGCGCCTGGGTGGCTCAGTGGGTTAAGCCGCTGCCTTCGGCTCAGGTCATGATCTCAGGGTCCAGGGATCGAGTCCCGCATCGGGCTCTCTGCTCAGCAGGCAGCCTGCTTCCTCCTCTCTCTCTCTCTCTCTGCCTGCCTCTCTGTCTACTTGTGATCTCTTTCTGTCAAATAAATAAATAAAAATCTTTAAAAAAAAAAAAAGTACTAACAAAGTTTGTATTATAAGTGCTTAGTGTTCAGAGTGTCTAACAAAAATGAAAATAATGTTTACATGCAATAACCTCTGAAACATTTCTTCAAAGATCCATGAAACATAAGAGTGTATATGTTTTCTTACCAAAAATATTATGGGATATTGAGATGGGCTTGGAGTGGATTTAGACTTCCTGACATGCTCATTAAAGTTACCCTGCTGTTGGGTTTTAATGGCAGGAAGAGTTTCTCTCTTTCTCTCTCTTTCTGCCAACAGCATATAACTTAAATGTATGATTTTTATACTTACATAGCAGTAGCTTTAGTGCTGTGTTTTTTTGTGCCATTCTAGTTTATACTAAAAGGTTGTGAAACAGAATTTATCCAAGGAGTGCTTGGATGGCTCAGTCAGTTCTGCATCCAACTCTTGATCTCAGCTTAATTCTTGATCTCAGAGTTGCGAGTTCAAGCCCCACCCTGGGGGGAGAAAATGTATACCAAATTTAAGAAAGCAAGATAAAATCTAAAAGTAAATTAAAAACACATATAGCTGTTTGCTCTCCTCCAAGTTCACAACTCTGATTTTGACACTCCTGATGGTCTGCAGGAAACTGAAAGTCATTCCCACTGATAAGATATGCATTCTTAGCTTTATAAAATGTTTTGCTTGTTTGAAAAGTGAATTTGACTGATATTAACATTTGTGATACAGTATGCTTCACAATCCACTCTTATAAATAATGCAACTAAATTATTCTGACTCTATGTAGAATATTAGTATTATTCCCTTTCATATCAAATATCAGAAATTATTTGAGATAACATTTGCCATTTACTAAAAGTGTGTTTTGAATATATCTCAAATTAATCACTTCAGTGATATGACAATTGAATGTGTGTTTAGATGATTTTGGAAACATCAGATGAAGCCATTCATTCAGACAAAATATTAGTCAGATTTGGGGGAGTCTTTTGCATCATATAGTTGAGTAAGCATTTAAGAATAGTTTATGTTCTCAGTTATAGTTATGTCCAAACTAAATATCAAAGATAATGTAAACTTCTTCCTCTGCCTGTCACTTCCCATGCTTATGCTCTCTCTGTCAAATAAAGAAATAAAATTTAAAAAAAAAAAAGGCAAAAGAAACCCATATAATCTTTTCTTGTAGAGGTCTCCTCTAAGTACCCTATTTAAGATTGTTTCCCCCAGAGACATCAGAAACACACTTCTTTTTCAAATATTTTCTTCATATCTTTCCTATCAGTACGTGGTATTTTGTTTTTGTGAGAATGTGTGCTTGTGTGTGTGTTTTGCAGTCCTTTAAAGGAGGACCAGTATGTTGCAATTGATGATTCCATATTCAGTTTCCTAGCCTTTATAAGCAAAGAATGGAGCTCAGCGTCCAGCTAATACTTTTCTAATGCCTTTTATGTACCCAGCACTTACAGATGCTGAAAATGAGCAGTAAACAAAACAAAGTAAGAACAACAAAGAGCAAAGTAATTACACATGTAGAAATAAACGTGAATTAAAAGCCTATTCTTGATCTAATTATTTATACCATCAAGGGGTTATGGATGAAATATTTTTATATACCACTTTTATTAATTCATACATTCACATCCTGTCATCACTGAAATGACTTGAGGAGCAAACTAAATATTTGAACAATCCAAGAACAAGCACAAAAATGATAAAAATAAGAATAATTATGCTTAGTAAAGGCAGAGATCTGTGTGGGTTGACAAAGCCGAAAGAGTCTTCCTTAAGAAAATAGAATATGAATTACAGCTTGGAGAACACTTCACATTTTATTTTTTAAATTTTATTTTATTTTTTCAGTGTTCCAAGATTCATTGTTTATGTACCAAACCCAGTGCTCCATGTAATACATGCCTCCTTAATACCTACCACCAGGCTCACCCAACCTTTTAACCCCCTCTCTTCCAAAACCCTCAGTAGACTCTGAGAATTTTATTTGAAGATTTTGTTTATTTATATGATAGAGACACAGTGAGAGAGGGAACACAAGCAGCGGGAGTGAGAGAGAGAGAAGCAGGCTTCCCGCAGAGCAGGGAGCCAGATGCAGGTCCCCATCCCAGGACCCTGGGATCATGACCTGAGCCGAAGGGCAGATGCTTAATGATTGAGCCACCCAGGTGCCCTGATGAATGAAATTTTTAATGGCTGAATGTAATAGTTTATTTTATTTGGCATTTATCTATGCAAAATTCTAGTTTAGACATGAGGAAAGGACAAGAGAAAATGAATAAGATGAAGGGGAAGGAAGTGAAAAAGAAAGAAAACAAAAAAGAGGGAGAGAGGGAGAGTTGAAGTGGAATGAGCCCAAACTATTTTTTCCCCCAGTAAAACATTAGGTTTAAATATCTTTTTAGTTCGATACATAAATGGTCTTGTTTCTTCCCCCACCTCTTTATACATTTTATCTACACCCAAATAATGTTATCATTTATTTTTCTCATATGTATTGAGGACTAGTTTACATAATATAAATCTACCCATTTTAGGTGTGTAGTATGATTGAATTGTAATGGTAAATGTAATGCATAATGTGCATAATATGACTATATAACCTGTCCTACAATCAAAAGAGAAAAATGTCCTTTCATCTGAAATAGTTACTTTGTGTTCCTTTACAGTTGATCCTGTCTCCCAACCCCTAGCCCCAGACAACCACTACTCTTTTTCTTTTACAGTAGTTGAATTGGATAGGGTTGGCTATAGTTAGTTGGGTAAATAGGAGTTATTGCGGATCATGTGGTATATATATGTGAACTTTAGTAGATATTGCCATGTGCCAAAGTGATTATAACATTTTATATTCCAACCAACAGTATGAGAAAATTCCAGTTGTTCTACATTTTTTAGCTACAGTTGGTGTCATAAAGCTTTTAGATTTAACTCTTTTTGTGCTTGCATTTCCCTGATAACTGGAGGTTTGAGTATTTTCATGAACTTATCGATCACTGTATACCTTCTTGTGTGAAGTGTCTGTTCAAATTGCTTGCCATTTTTGTCTACCTGTTTCAGTGAGTCGATTATCTTCTTAATACTAGGTCATAAGAGTTGTTTCATATTCTGCCTGTAAGCTCTGTCAGATACATGATGGACAATTGGAGTATTTAATCCATTAACATTTGTTGTAATATTTACTATAAATTTTGAATTCATCTACCATTTTATTGAGTTTTCTTCATGTCTTCTGTGCTTCCCCTGCCCTCTTCTTATTGACTCATTTTGGGGGGCTTATTTTAGTACTTTTTAGAATTCTACTTTAATTTTTCTACTGTCCTTATTCCTATACCTCTTTGTGTTATTTTTAGCGGTTGTTACATAGGGACTACAGTATACAAGTTTAACTTTCCATGTTTCATGGGCAGTGAGCATTCTATCACTTTATGTCTAATATATAAATCTAGTCAATATTTGAATCCATATCAGGTTTATTTCAGTGTTATTTTCTTATCTTCTGGAAATATGTTCCTTTTATTTTATTTTGACTATATCCTGGACATAATGAATATTAACTTGTGAAACTTGTGAACTGAATATTTTCTCAGATAAATTTTGTTTCTTTTGTTTATCTGGCAAATATCTTTGTAAGACTTGAACTGCATAGTCTGTTCCCTGAGCAGGACCTCTGACCTTAATTCACATTTCTTGTTTCTTGTTGAGATACTTTGAGTCTGTCCTGCATATACATAATTCCAGGATCATTCAGAAATGAGAACAAAGTTTGAGAGTCCAATTTTGTTTTGCTTTGTTTTTCCATCTTGATATTCCCCCACTTTTTTTTAGAAGTCATAGTTTCCCTGCCTTCAGTTTTTTACCCTACCTTCCTATTCCCCCACCCTCCATGACTTTTGTTTGTTTGTTTACTTTATGCACATTTATGATGGAACTTAACCCCAGACTAAAAACTGTAAAACTAAAACTCATTTCTTTTAGAAATGTGCATTCCTCGTGGCTTAAGGTAGTTTTTGGTTTTGTTTGTTTTACTTTTGAAAGATTACTAATTAGGGAAGGTCTAACCTCATTTTCATTATAAGTGATGCATTTTTGATTCTTGCTTGTAGTGTATGTGCTCTACCCTGAGACTGAACCCAAGAATCCTACTTTGTGAGAAGTAACAAAAGAGTCTTCCTTAAGAAAATAGAATATGAATTACAGCTTGGAGAACACTTCACATTTTATTTTTTTAATTTAATTTAATTTTTTCAGTGTTCCAAGATTCATTGTTTATGTACCAAACCCAGTGCTCCATGTAATACATGCCTCCTTAATACCCACCACCAGGCTATATAGGTGGTTATTGCACATCATGTGGTATATATATGTGAACTTTAGTAGATATTGCCATGTGCCAAAGTGGTTATAACATTTTATATTCCAACCAACAGTATGAGAAAATTCTAGTTGTTCCACATTTTTTAGCTACAGTTGGTGTTATAAAGCTTTTAGATTTAACTCTTTTTGTGCTTGCATTTCCCTGATAACTAGAGGTTTGAGTTCTCTTAGCAGGAAAATAAGTTGGTATATACATTTCTAGTCATATACGTGGTATTAAGGAATTGAGGAAGGAGAACCACAACATATTTGTTCCTGCTATTAGAAGTGATTCAATCCTTGCTGAAAATTTCCTTGACTTGAAATTCTGGCATTCCTTTTGTATCTAGCCGCTTCCACCTCAAACTTCTGGTGGAATACATTTATCTTATAACATCCAGTAAAATTTAAGGAACGATGCCATATTACTAGCTTTCAAAACGTGAAGTATATAAAACAGATGCCTGAGGCACACCGATACATCCATTGTGAATACCAGACTGTCACCACACCTCTGGCACATCTCCTCCAGGCTCTGCTTCATCTGTCATTGTTAATACATTTCATTTTATAAAGAAATAAAACAGAACAGGCCATGCTCCTGAATACATTTTCCTGTTTAGGGGCCTCGAATGTGCTTCCATTATTATTTTAAGGAATTAACACAGAGAATGGGGTAGTTTCTGACTCGAAGAGCAGTTTTAATGTTTTCTCTTGTGTTACCATATCTCTGGTATGTAGATGATAAAAAAAGGTCCACATTCCAGATAAACCTTTGAACAATTCCTTGAAATGAACGTACTCCTGTTGAAGAGAGCTGTCAGTTCCCTCTCATCTCTTGGGTAGCAAGGTTTGGGAGGTCTCCTTTCAGATTAATTCTAGAGGACTACATTTGTTGCTCATATGGTCTCAGTTTACTTATTTGGGAGCATGTGTGCCACTAGTGTCTACCAGCTTGAAGCACTGACAGATCTGCAATT
The DNA here is from genome assembly GCF_022355385.1 of Mustela nigripes. NCBI lineage: Eukaryota > Metazoa > Chordata > Mammalia > Carnivora > Mustelidae > Mustela > Mustela nigripes. The sequence continues at coordinate 77,311,571 of NC_081560.1, read as the reverse complement.
CCAAGTGAATTTTTAAAATTCCGAATATTCTATTTTGCTTAATAAGATTTTCACCGTGAAGACAGCAGCCACCCACATACTCACAGAGGGTAACGTAAAGATGCAGCCTCTACAACTGAAGTTTTGTTAATGTAGGATCACTTCATTTCCACCTTGGATTTTGAAGAAAAATTACACTAACTTGTTGCAGTGGTTCTGAAATGCTGTGAATTATAGAAATTTTTACAAAGATACTTCTCATAAACAGCTTGTTATTTGATTAACTAGCATTGCTTTGGTTATTGACTTAAAAATAAGTGGATGCACTTCCCAGTTTATGTTATAAAGTTCACAGAGACCTGGTATTAGAACTTGATATTATGAGAAAAGAAAATAATAAGCTAATGTTTCATCATAAATATAAATATAACCATTCTTAACAAAATATTACTAATCAGATCAAGCAGTATATAAATGGGATAATCATCATAGCCCAGTGGGATTTTCTCCCATATTTAATAAAAATCAAAATAATAACCCTCATCAATTGAATTCGAGAGAAAGGCCATTCATAATCTCAGTAGTTAAAGAAAAACAACATCTCTTTATAATTTTTAAAAAGATTTTTATTTATTTATTTGACAGACAGAGATCACAAATAGGCAGAGAGGCAGGCAGAGAGAGAGAGGAGGAAGCAGCCTCCCCACTGAACAGAGAGCCCAATGCGGGGCTTGATGCCAGGACTCCAAGGTCATGACCTGAGCTGAAGGCAGAGGCTTTAACCCACTGAGCCACCCAGGTGCCCCTATAATTTTAAAATTAAAATTTTTCTGATTATCAAGCGATGCCATTAAGAAAATAAGTAAATACTGGACAGTCTTGAAGAACATATTCAGTCACATATGTTAAATAACTTGTATTCAAAATATATTAAAAAACTCCCACAAGGGCGCCTGGGTGGCTCAGTGGGTTAAGCCACTGCCTTCGGCTCAGGTCATGATCTCAGGGTCCTGGGATGGAGTCCCACATTGGGCTCTCTGCTCAGCAGGGAGCCTGCTTCCCTCTGTCTCCCTCTCTGCCTGTCTCTCTGTCTGCTTGTGATCTCTCTCTGTCAAATAAATAAATAAAATCTTTAAAAAAAAAAAAAAAAACTTCCACAAATTAATAGTCTCCAAAATGGGTAAAGACTTGAATAAATACTTTACAAATGGAAGATACAAATGGACAATAAGAAATGAGAAGGTGTTCAGTATTACTAGTTATCGGGGAGATAGAGATGCATAATAAAATTACAATATGAATTCAGACTGATACATTCATTTCAGACCCAGTAGAATGACAAACAAAAACGACTGATGATGCCAGTATTGGTGAGAAATTGAGTGACTCATACTTTGCTGGAAAGAATGCAAACTTCTCAAGTACTTTGGAGAACTGCCTGCAAGTTTCTTATAAAATTGGATATACTTTTACCATATGACCCAGCATATACCAAAAGGGATGAAAACATATCCACAGGAAAATTCATACAAAAGTATTCATAACAGGGGCACCTGAGTGGCTCAGTCATTTGGGCATATGACTCTTGATTTTGGCTCAGGTCATGATCTCAGGATCCTGGAATCAATCCCTGCATTGGCTCCACAATTAGTGGGGAGTCTGCTTGAGGATTCTCTCTCACCCTCTCTCTCTCTCTGCCTCATTCCTTGCTTACATGCATATACTCTCTTACAAATAGATAAATAATCTTAAAAAAATAAAATTATTCATAAAAGCTTTATTCATAATAGCCAAAAGTTGGAAATTTAAATATTCTTCAACCAAAGATAAACAAATTGTTGTTTCTTTATCTAAAGATTAGATCTAAAAATCTTTATTTAAAGATTATCTAAAGATAACCATAATATATTAACATACTATATAATATGAGATGATATAATATAACATAATATAATATTAGTACTATATCATATGCCCTGAAGTTTAAAAAGAATGAGCTGCTGACCAGTAAACAATAGGGAAAATATTATGTAAGCAAATGAAACCAGACACAAAGCAATAGAGTGATTTCATTCATCTGAATTCAGATAGAGAAACAAACTAACCTATGATTTGAGTGATTTTGATAATAATTTTGATAAAGGATGTTCTAGGAGCTTGGTAATGTTCTAAATTTTGTTGGAACTGGTTTCATTGATGTAGGCATTTATCAAACTCTTTGAACAATTAGGATCCATGCTTTTAATTGTAGTTTACTTAGATCTCAGTTAAAATAAAAAGAATAGTATACTATCCAGAATGCAGATTACCTGGCTTGTAAAACTGAACTATCCAACATCTTCTCCAAGAAAAATAGCCACAAGATATTTTTTATCTTGAATTTGTGCTCCAGTTATAAAAGAACACCTTTGTTTGCTATATTTCCTGTTTTAATACATTTTTTTTAAAGATTTTATTTATTTATTTGACAGAGAGAAATCACAAGTAGATGGAGAGGCAGGCAGAGAGAGAGAGGGAAGCAGGCTCTCTGCTGAGCAGAGAGCCCGATGCGGAACTCGATCCCAGGACTCTGAGATCATGACCCAAGCCGAAGGCAGCGGCTTAACCCACTGAGCCACCCAGGTGCCCCTTAATACATTTTTATAAAAGACTTTTCTCAACTTTCATGTTTCTCTTTGTAATTTGTATGTTTACATAACAAGTAAACTCAAGGAATTCAAAAGGTTGATTTTGAGCACTACATCAGAAACTAATGATGTACTGTATGTTGGCTAATTGAATTTAAATTAAAAAAAAAAAAAACCAATACTACAAATCAGGAAAACAAAGTCAAATAAACTAAAAATCTTTACCACTAACCATTTGATGGATCTTTTTCCAAAGTACTCTGAATATAAGATACTTTAAAAACTGCATTATTGGGGAGCCTGGGTGGCTCAGTGGGTTAAAGCCTCTGCCTTCGGCTCAGGTCATGATCCCAGGGTCCTGGATAGAGCCCCACATCAGGCTCTCTGCTCAGCAGGGAATCTGCTTCCCTTCCTCTCTCTCTCTGCCTGCTTCTCTGCCTACTTGTGATCTTTATCAAATAAATCAATTTAAAAAAAGAGACTACATTATTGACTTAACCTACTGTTTGCCTAAGTAAGAGTATATAATTGGAAGTAACTTTTAAATGAGTAAAGGTATTATCTAAATAGTGTTTTGGCAAGCTTGCTTTAGGGTTAGTAGTTCCCCTAGGACATTTGAAACTATGATTCATAACTCCTTAAATCTTTTCTCCTTGACTTAAGAGAATGACCCACTTTACGAATGTATTACATCTGTAACTGTGGCCACTCTGTCTTAATATCACTTTTTTACATTTATTCCTTATCTGTTGAAGTTTTCCAGGGACCCTTTTTTGATCACTTAAGTAGTCTCCCTTGATGAAGTCGTCCACAATGACGGAGTTAGCAAACACATTTACTGAGGGTCCATAAATGTGTATTTTATATATAAATCATGTCTTGAGATTTGGAGATGGCCTTTTAATGTTCACAAGCATTAAAAATTCAATATGTTCACAATCAAACCAAGTGCCTGTCTTCCTCTCCACAAACCCACCTTTGCCTTCAATAGAATAAACAGACACTTAACCGTACATGAGAGAAACTAAAGAATCTTTCCAATTATTGTTTCTTACACTTTAACGGCCATACACAAATCATCTTATTCTATTTTCTAAGTTTATCATAAATTAGTTCTCATTCTCCATAGCTACTGATATTGTCTTAATTTAAATCTTCAAAAGTGTTTTTGCTATTCTTGGTCAATACACGGATGGTGTTTTTTGTTTGTTTGTTTGTTTGTTTGTTTGTTTGTTTTAGCTTCTGATTGGCTATCAGGGAGATACTCTTGTAATGGAAAATTTATAAGGTCATGTCCGACTGAAGTCAGCTTACTAATACTCTTCTAGTTAGGTTATTTCTGTATATTAGAAGTCTCAGAGCATACATCCTTTTATCAAATTCTTCTCCTAATTCCAGCATAGGTCAGGTGTCTTCTTCTGGGATCTTGTGGCATCTTGTATAGAGCTTATCAAGCATTTATTACTCCCATAACTTTTTGTCTGTCTCTTCTTCTTGATATTGATCTTACTGATGACAAGGATTTTTTTCTACCTCTTTATACTTAGCAATTAATCCTGGACTTGTATATAGAAGGTATTAAATATATTTTAATAAATGTAATACATTTAAAGTATTTTTCAGGGTAAACATAAATCTACTTTAATGCAATTATATTGACAATGACTAGATAATTTAGTCTTGCAATTGAATCCATTCATCATTTCAACAAGCATTTGCTCAATGGCTCTCTGTGACACACAGAATGCTTCGTGCTTTGTATTTATGATGCATTAGGCAAGATCCCTGCTTTAAAAAAGTATTATTCCAAAAAAGAGAGATCCATGTAAATAACAAGAGTTTCTAGCAAAGTGTTATTGAATATTTTGGAGCTATAATATAGGTAGGTAGTACTGGAGTGGGATGGTAGATTGCTGGAAAAAAATCTTCACTTGCAAAATCAATTTTGAATAATGTGTTGAGTAGAGAGGGTGCACAATTTGTAGAATAAAGCATTTGAAATATAAGTAGCAGTTTCAGCAAAGTCATGCAAATGTGAAACATCTTGACATTTAGAGGAACTTCATAGTGATTCAACATGGTTAGTGTAGAAAGTAATATGAAAGTTTCTGCAAAAAATGAGTTTGGCAAAGCACAACCAGATTTTTCAGGCTCATGTATTTCTGGGGAAGAATGGTGGGGGAGGAGGGAATAAAGGTCAAACTGGGAGAAAAGAAACAAAGCTATGTATGATAAGGAATGAGAAGTAGGTAATTTCCTATAGGCCAGGATAATAACTGAAGCACTAGGGAGACTGGACAGATAGAGCGAGAGAGGAGTGGGTGGAATTGTGGAATAGGCCAGACACAGAGCCAAAGTAGCCAAAGAAAAACTAAAGCATAGATAGGATCAGAACAGACTCAGCTTCAGATATCATGCAGACTCATAATTCTGGCTGTCTTTATTTCAAGCATTTTCTATAGTTATCTGGACATGGTGAAATGTGTTATTTTGTTGGGCATGTGACTGTATCCCATTTGTTCTAAAATGGAAGTCTAGGGCGCCTGGGTGGCTCAGTGGGTTAAGCTGCTGCCTTCGGCTCAGGTCATGATCTCAGGGTCCTGGGATCGAGTCCCGCATTGGGCTCTCTGCTCAGCAGGGAGCCTGCTTCCCTCTCTCTCTCTCTGCTTGCCTCTCTGCCTACTTGTGATCTCTGTCTGTCAAATAAACAAATAAAAATCTTAAAAATAAAAAATAATAAAAAAAATAAAATGGAAGTCTAGCACAGAGAATTGCATAAAAGAAAACTTACTCTAAAACACCTTAATTTGATATAATCATTGCCAATTAGTTTGTGGATGAATTTAATTCCTGTTTTTTCAGTAAGTTTCTTTTCCCCAATTTCTTCTTCCAGAAAATTTCAATTGATGGGAAAATTAATAAAATCACATAATGTTAATTATTATTAACATTATCTTTCACCTAAAATCATCAATTTTTAAAAATATTTTATTTATTCATTTGAGAGAAGAGAGGACAAGCGGGAGGTTGAGGAAAAGCAGAGGGAGAAGCAGACTCCCCTCCCCGCTAAGCAGGGAGCCCAATGCAGGGGCTCGATCCCAGGACTTGGAGATCATGACCTGAGCTGAAGGCAGAGGCTTAACCATCGGAGCCACCAGGATACCCCTAGGATAATCAATTTTAACATTTCATCTGATGTATTTTTTCTTCCATATTCTTTTCCTATTTATATGCATTTTTTAAGCTGAACCATTTGAAAATGAATTGCTGTATGACTTTCACACCTTTATGACATTTCACACCTCCACATTTCATGGAGAAATTCTATGCTAAGAATAAAGAACTTCCATGGTACACCAATACCATCATCCTAGTAAAGGATGGCTCCTGATACAGCATAGTAGTGAAATAGTTATTTGCAATTTTCACTCTCAGCCATTGCGCTGGTTGGATTCCTCAGGTTCCGAAGTTTCAGGCCTGGTGACTTCTCAACATTCTTCTCCCCAGAGAAGTGTACCCTCAGAGGGGCTTTCGCTAGTCACTCTTTCGGGCATAGTTCTCAGCCCTGTCACTTCATTATGCTCCACTTCAATCCCCTGCTATATTTCTGTACTTACGTCTGTTTACTTATTTATTACACGTAGAGTCTTTCTTTCTTTCTATTAAAATGTAAATTCTACAAAGAAAAAAATTTTGGCTTATTCACCATGTTGCACCAGGACTAGATTGATTTACTGCAGGGCCAAGATTTGGGAACGGCTTCCTTCTCCTTTTGAATTTGCAAGTTTCCTCTACATCCCCATCCCTTTTCAATTAAATAAACAAAACAAGACCTTTTTGTCTTGTTTTCCGTTTTCAGAATTAAACTTTTGATTCTGAACGGTGACATGTCCTAGGTCTTTTAATAAAAATCAAAATATTCCCATATATTGGTACATGATGAAGTGGTGAAAATAATCCACTTTACTAGGTTATTTTTAATGATTTCGTGTAAATTAAATATCATGAGATAGTCATACTACAGATGGTCTTTGTGTCTGCTCGACATTAAATCACTGTATTTTGAATTTTCTTATGTAAACACTTAAATTTTGTTTGGAACGTGTTCAGGTAAATAGGAGCACATGGATCCTATTTTCCAATGCAGAACTATTTGGAAAATACTTCTAAAGGACCCACACCCAGAACGCTGATCATTTTCCATTTTGTAATCCTATAAAGTTTGAAATATTTCCATAATTTGTAATTGCTGTATGTAGCTCTGTAGGATTTAAAATTAGTGTTGCCCCTCATACTTGTTTTTATAAGCACCTGAATCTGGAAATCTGTCAAGGGGCACTTGTGCTTGCTGGAAACAAACATCTTGATTTAATTTAGCATGTCTATCGCCTGCCACGCTCCTCATGCTGCGTGGTGGGGTATCATCCCACGTGACAAGTGTACCACAGCCTCCTTGTCAGGCACTTCAGCAGCATCTCCATCCGGGTTGGAAAGCAACCAGAGACGACCAGGAATTGATGGCAGAGCTGCTGAGTGAGGACTGAACCAGTTTCCCTTGCACACTATTGCTTCCCGTGGGAAAGCCTAGGAAAGGAAATTAAAAATCCATAATTTTATAATTAATTCAGCAAGACTTCATATTTTGCATGGGGATCACAAAACTTTAATTTTTTTTGAACTATGTATTATTTTGTCACAGGCTTTTACAGTTTTCATCTCCTTCTCCTCTCAATCTTTGTGTCTTTCACACCCACAAACACAGGCTCTGACATACCTGCCACACACTCAACGTACCTGGAAAATATTCCCTCTTTCTTCACCTTCTTTTAGATAGGATTAGTTGGTTCCTTCAGGCCACAACATGCCAATACGCCTTTTCCATTTTGATATGTTTGAATTCCATTATTAATATTGGTAGAGAAATACTCTTTATAGGTCACTATGTGTGGAATCGATGAAAGCAGAGAGATGTCACTAAAAAGATGTAATTTCTGTTTACAGAAGTTACATCTTATTTATATACTTGGTGCTGAATTCTGTGCTGAGGTTATTCAAAATATAAAGTTCAGCTATTATATTGGACACATGAATCTAACTGGCTTTTGTTTTTTAAGCATGATAGTATGCTGTACTAATACCTAGACAACACACTCATACCTAGTATCAACTTGACTAAGTGATCCAATGTGCTTTTTAAAAACATTTGAAAGTGGTTGGTGACATTTGTAAAAGCAAATGAAAAATACTGATATTGATAATAGCACATTATTGCCTATTTAAAAAGAGGCTATCTTTTACTGATGCAACAAATGATTGAAAAAATTAAGATGGAGTTATAAAAATATGGTTTGGTACACTGGGTAATGAAGAGTTGTCAAAAATGTGTTTTAAGTAACAAATGGTGTTAGCATATTTTCCCTTTTTATATTTATTTATTTGTTTGTTTCTTTTTACTTTTCATCTCCCTGACTTACTTGTTTTTATAACTGAAAGTTTGTATCTCTTATTCCCTTTCATCTCTTTCTTCCATCCCGGCACCCACCTCCCCTCTGGAAAACACCAGTTTTTTCTAGAGTCTGTTTTTGGTGTGTCTTTTCTTCTTTGTTCATTTGTGTTGATTAACATTTAACACCAGTGATCTGAACTTGAGGGAGACAGAGATAGAAGTTGGCTTATTGAAGATGGAGGTCTTCACTGAGAGGATAAACCCATGGTTTCAGGGTTGGACAGAGCAGATACCTGATTTCCCTGTTCATCAGTTCCCAGATCAGAAAACACTGTGTCTGAATTCCACCTCCTTGGAGGAGCAGGGATCTGATGGTCAGCAAATTAGGAGAGAGAAGGAAAGCCCCTTTTGCCATTGCCTGCCGGTCACTGCCTTGGAAGCACAGAGCCGCTAGCAATTCTTACGTTTCTCTTCTTCCTGGTAACTGAAGCCTGATACTCCTTTTAGTAAATGTTTATTTTATACTTATAAATAAAAAGTCTAAAGTGCTAATTTTTTTTAGGTTAATCTTTTGAGAGTCATGCACCTTTAGGGCAATCATCAGTCTTGCATATCTGATTATGAAGAATGTGAATCAAGCCTTGGAAGCATCAACTGTCAAATTTGAGGGAGATAGAAGTCTTACAATTGACAGGTTCTTCTTTCTTAATTCCTGTGTTCAATATTGCTTCTATCAGAGCAAAGGGGGAAAATAGAAAATTTACTTTAGGCTATATTGGTCATGATGACACATTAGGTAATTGCTTGTCATGCCTCATGAACAAAATGGGCAAGACTTATTTAAAAGGAGTATAGCATTCAGAAGGTATTTTATTTCATATATCATGGTAACATTCTTAACATATTTCTCTTTTTCAATACTGTTTTCTAGGAACAAGAGATCCTGAGAAAAAAAATAACACTTTTGCTTTTAAAGAAGGCAATATGATAAATACATGAAGTTTATCATGTATTTGTGTATGATTTAGATTATGCTATGTTAGAAGTTTCTTGAAGGATAAAGCCACAGGATAAAGAAAAGGGAGAATTTGACTGCAAGACTGATTTAAGTCCAAACTAGTGTCTTGACTCTCTTGTTATAGGACCAGAGGTAGCTGACCTCTCTGATTCTTAAACATAATGAGAAGAAAAGGTGACTTCCTGTTCTTCCTTGATTGGACAAGGGGATAAATGAGATAATGTATGTGGAATTATATTGATCCCTTGTCAAAATTTAGGATGGCAAATTTGAATTTTATTTGTAAGTCAATAAAGGGTAAACTCTTAAATATGGTCTTTCGAAAATCAGAACTATTTCTACTGGAAGTTATGTGTTAAAATTTTATGAATTGTTATAAACAAATTCTCATTACTTTATCATGGCTTTTGATAGTGTCTGGAAAAGAATTCTGCAAGTAAACCAACTTCTCTTTTAATTCAGGTACATTTTTTAAAAAATCATTTATGAATTGAAAGCTCTATTTTCTGCACACTGACCAATTTTTATCCAGACTTAGTTCTAAATTGATAAGTTGCTTTTATAATTAATCTAAAATCAGAAAAAATAAATAATATAATCACATTCCATATTAATAATAAATATTTGCAGCATAAGAAAAAATAACCTTGTTTTATCAGGGGATTTTGACTTTATAATCTCATATATCATTTGAGAATATCATAAAGAATATATATCATTTGAAACAAAGGTCATTTATCAACTGAGGGTGTAGACTAAATCTGAAATACTCTTCAGTTCCAGAGACTAGATTGGGTTATTCCATCACAACAGTCAAATCTTGCACATAGTTTTCTTAATTTTAGTATTTTTCCCTCAACAGTGGTTCTTAGACTTCTGCTACAACTTACCAGCTAATAAAGATTAGCAAACTATTATCACATACAAATCAGTATTTAAGTAATACTAATGGAAGTATTTAGAAATGGTAAATCATACTATTACTATACCACCATCTTATCGTTTTTGTAGTTCAGGGTAAAATTTATTTTTCATGATTATAATATAGTCATATTTCTGCTGGTAAGTGTTTCCAGTTCATATGAGAGAATTAAATATGTCAGTGTTTTATGGTCTTTTGTTATGGGTATGAAAATCCCCAAAGAACATTTTAACTTCAGGTGCTTTTCCATATTAGTACTGGGCCAGATGATCTTTAAAATATATTCCAGCTCTACATTTACACAATTATTTGATTCAAAATCAGATATAATGTAGCCAAAGCCCAAATGAAATAAACATGGATATAAAATTTAAATTAAATTATTGAGTTTAAATCTGTTTGAAGTAGGGTCTATTTTAGATTTTACTCTTTACATTGCCTTACAACTAAGAATGATAACTAAATGACCATGGGTCCTGACTGGCCTAGAAAAGAAACAGCAGTCATTTTAATGGAAAAAAAAAAAGTAATTTAAGAAATTCTTTGCGAGTATTGGAAAACTGGAAAGGCAATTGCAGAACACTGAGTTATCACAGCGGTAGGAACCAAAGGAAGCACTTACTTACCACTGCTGGGGCCAGGAGACACAGGGAAGGGCTTAGGACTAGATATCAGCCTGGAATTTGAATAAAAGGATCCCGCACTCAGGGATGGGCCCCAGATCTTTGAAGAGAGGACACTGTTCACCTGGGCTGGTATGCAGGCAGGAAGAGGAGGGCCCCTTTCTTGATTGGATTATTTGGTATATATACACAATGGAATACTATGAGCCATCAAAAGAAATGAAATCTTGCCATTTGCGACAACATGGATGGAACTAGAGCGTATCATGCTTAGCGAAATAAGTCAAGCAGAGCAAGACAACTATCATATGATCTCCCTGATATGAGGAAGTGGTGATGCAACATGGGGGCTTAAGTGGGTAGTAGAAGAATCAATGAAACAAGATGGGATTGGGAAGGAGACAAACCATAAGTGACTCTTAATCTCACAAAACAAACTGAGGGTTGCTGGGGGCAGGGGGGTTGGGAGAAGGGGCGTGGGGTTATCGACATTGGGGAGGGTATGTGCTTTGGTGAGTGCTGTGAAGTGTGTAAACCTGGTGATTCACAGACCTGTACCCCTTGGGATAAAAATACATGTTTATAAAAAAAATAAAAAATTAAAAAAAAAAAAAAAAGATGAGGGCCCCTGCCCGTCTGAGGCTTAGACTCTCCAGAAAAGATGTCAGCCCGTAGAGATGTGTATTTATTTAAGTTTTTATTATTATTCTTTTTAAGTTTTTATTTTAATTCCAGTTAGTGAACATATAGTGTAATACTTGTGTCCGGTGTACAAGTTAGTGATTCGACACTTCCATGCCACACCCAATGCTCATCACAAGTGTTCCCCTTAATCCCCATCACCAGTTTCACCCATCTCCACTCTGGTAACCATCAGTCTGTTCTTTGTAGTTAAAGAGTCTGTTTCTTGGATTATTTCTCGCTCTCTTTTCCCCCTTTGCTCATTTGTTTTGTTTCTTAAATTCCACAGATGAATGAAATCTTACTGTATTTGTCCCTTCTGATTGACTTGTTTCCCTTTGCATTATACTTTCTACTTGTATCCATATCCTTGTAAATGGCAAGATTTCATTTCTTTATGGTTGAATACTATCCATTATGTATGTGTGCATAAATATAGATATTTATCTCTCTCATATCTTCTTGATCCATTCATCTATCAATGGATACCTGGACTGGTTCCATAGCTTGGCTATTGGAGATAATATTGCTATAAACATCAGCATGCATATATTCCTTTGAATTATTATTTTTGCATACTTTGCGTAAATATCCAGTGGCGGAATGCTGGATCATAGCGTAATTCTCTTTCTAGCAATCTGAGGAACCTCCATACTGTTTTCCACAGTGGCTTCCCCAGTTCACATTCCCACCAACAGTGCACGCGGTTTCGTTGTTCTCCACATCCTCGCCAACACCTGGTGTTTCTTGTGTTGTTGATTTTAGCCATTCTGACAGAGGTGATATCTCATTGAAGAATTGATTTGCATTTCCCTGATGGTAAGTGACCATGAACATCTTTTCATGTGAGATGGGTATTTCGGAGGGGACGTGATATGGTGCATTCTGGGAGCAGGGAAGAGCAGCTACAAATGAAACCAGCCTCTGCTGAAGAAGCTTCTGGAGAACCATGGCTGGACTGGAGCAGTGCCCACCGGGAGGATTAGGAAGCAGAGGGGAGGAATAAGTCTCTTCTGTCTACCACACTGCCCTCTCCGTCTAGTAAACCTAATGGGGAGCCAGCGGGTAATTAAGAAATGTGGTTCTCAAATCCCAGACTTGCTTTCACAGAGCAAAATGCAGAAGGAAGGGTTTGAGGCTGAAAAACAATCACTTAATAATAAGCACAATGGAAAGTCATTCAGAACAATGACTTAGAGTACAAGTAAACATTCAAAAGTAAAACTAGGGAGAAACTGTGCTGACTGCTAAAAACAAAGGGAGCATTTTTCTGAGGTTTGTATTTCTACAAATGGCTTTCAGATCATAGCACATTTATCTCATAGAGGAAAAAGTTTAACTGCCTCGTCATTATGGTGAATAAGGAGTTATTTATTAGTTAGATGCTAAATAACAACAATTAAAACCTACCAACTCTTTTTATTAAATGAAAACTGACGCCCTACATAAAGGTCATTTTTTTTTTTACCCCATTGAACTCACATACATATATACATGCAAATACAGATGGGCACACAACTGTTTTCCCAAACTTGCTAATTTTATTTTCCATCATGGAATATTCGCAACTAATGGGCATGAGTTTACAAATTTTATGCCAGTAAGTTATTTTGAGATTCAAAACGTAAAATACACAGTAAAGCAAATGCTTTTAAAAATAAATGGTCAATTTAATGAAAACAAAAGCAGAACACAGAACTCTTCTCATGTCAAAAGAAAAGAACTATTGTAATAGAAACCCACTAAAATAGCTACTTATAATTGAGGTGACTCTATGAATGCAATAAAATTTACACACCCTTGTTGTACAGCACTTGGAATGTTCCAGCTATACTGACTAGTTAATTGATATACCCAATTATTTTTCACTACTAAAATTGATTGACTAATTAATGAAAGTGACTCAGTTAATTAGTTATTTGGGAATTATGTGCCATAACAAAGTTTATTGATATTTAAAATCTATTGTATAACTAATACTCAGTGAAAATAATTATCAATAAAAGAGAAATGTTAAAGTAGAAACTGCTAAACAAATCATGCTTACTTTTGAGAAGAGGAAATGATATCTGTAAATTACTTTTTTTCCAATTTTATATAACTGTTTAGATATTAATGTAGCTGTAATTTGTTTCACCAAAAATGATATCTGTAAATTACTTTTTTCCAATCATTAGATGTAGCTGTAGTTCTGTCGTTCTGTTCATAGTTAACCAAAAATTAGAAAAGTCTGTGTCACTCTTTGCTCAACCACCTTGATAGATTTTAATTCAAGCTACATTTGTAGCAAAATAAAAAAATTCTATCTTTTTTGTTGAAATATGGATCTTTTTGCTATTTATAATATTTCAAAGAGATTGTGTGATTTAAATATTTTATATACATGCAGCTGTTGAAATTTTAGTTAAAAGAGATTTATATCTTCATCTTTGTAGTTTCATTTATTTTGACAGGATGACACAAAAATGCTGACTAAACTGTTTCATGCTACCAACACTAATTTAACACTCAGATGTCCAGAAAAAAAACCTGCTGCATTTAATACACAAGATATAGCTCTGAACCTGGAAGAAAGCTTTAACTCCCATTAAATTAATTAAAATTAAATTAATTATAGCTTTAATAATTCGGGCACTCATTCACTATGCTTTTTAAATATATTTAATTTTTTATATTTAATTTAAATATATTTAAATTTGTAAATGAACTACTCATCCAGTAATGCTTTTTGAATAACATCTATGATTGAAGATAATGGTGCTAGGATTTGTGAGTAATTTTAAAATGTATAAGACCAGACACCACGCATCCCAACTTTTCTAAGACATACCAAATTAAAATAGTTTGTCTCTGTATCAGGACTATGTATTTTAATTTTTGGTTCATAATTATAGTCTCCACAGTGTAAAAACTAACCCGTTCGCCTTGAGGTCCATGCAAGTTAACACAGGAGGTAAGCTGTATAAAGGAGTAAATCCCAGATAGCTTTCTCAACTAAATTGTTTTTTTAGAGCAGCAAGGATAAAGCAGATGACCTCTCATTATCTTTGTTATAGACTAGAATTTTTTTGAGCACTGTTGTTGGAATATATTGTTTGGTGAAAGTTCTGTCATGGTTGCTGTGACATTCAGGATTGTCCAAGGGATCTGGTGGCTGCCTTTTTGGGAACACAAGTCATCTGTTAAGTGATATACCTCAGAGGCCTATTCAAACTTTTCTGTATAATAAGTCAGTAGACTTGACAGTTAATACCGCTTTCAGGGGCTGTATGTGGCAAAGTTGTGACACCTGCAAATTCCTAGGATATTGTAAACTGAAAAATTTAGACGGGCAAATTGATGTCCATTATACATAATTATAGCCTGAATTCCTGGCTACTTTTCTGCCTTCAAGAGAGAGAGCAGCTGTTCTTGCTATGTGTTTTGAACCTTTTTCTGGAGAAAAGAAGAGTAATTGTCTATCCTAGCTATTGATTTCTGAAATAAACATGTTCTTTCAAAAATATTTTGGCATTAGATGGGTATGCGAGGCTTCAAGAAAGGATTTATTAGCTCCTCCTTTGTAGATAATCTCCTGAAAGGTATCCTTGTTCTTGTGTTCTGTTCTCAGGTATAGCTGAGGACGGTTCAGACACAATTTTTTACTTTCCAGAGGCAGCTTGTACTTAGCCAAAGAACCCTCTAATGAACACAGTTTAAGAATGGTGTGAAGCTATTCTTCATGACTATGAATTAAACATGATACATTGTCCACAAAAACGTATTTTCCATGGAACTTGTTCAATACAGTGTTGCTTAATTGGTCTGTAAGTTATTTCAAAGCAGGTGAATAGCTTCTGCGTGGTCTGTAATTCCCATGTTTTCAATACAACTCAGTACATCAAAAGACAATGGAGAAGCTTCTAAATCCTTTGGTATTTAGTCAGCATCTCTTTTACTTACTAATTTTAATACTGCTAATTTTTTGGCTAACATAAATAATAAAAGTATATATAGAAAAAGATTTTGATCCCGATTTAATGCTCTATTTTGACAAAAAAGAACACATTCATCTCTCTGCTTTGCTATTTTAATTGGTTGAATTCTTCAAGGAATTTTTCATTTCTTTTCATCAACATCACTGAGAAGTGTATTGTTTGGTCTTGTTCTCTTTATTCATTATTCATTTTCCCTACAATCAAAATTCCTTTTTTTTTTAAACAAATGAGCTTCTTTTACTTGTAATATGCAGTCGCCAATATTCTTTCTTTAAAGATTTTATTTATTTATTTGACAGACAAATCACAAGGAAGCAGAGAGGCAGGCAGAGAGAGAGAGAGAGGGGGAAGCAGGCTCCCTGCTGAGCAGAAAGCCCGATGTGGGGCTCGATCTCAGGACCCTGAGATCATGACCTGAGCTGAAGGCAGAGGCATTAACCCACTGAGCCACCCAGGCACCCCTCAAAATTCCTTTTTAAATAAAGGCTCTGAATCTCTTCACTTACCTTCTTGAAATAAACCACGTACTTTTTCACTCTAATGGTATTCTTACCTTTTTTGGGAAAAAGACTTTGTGACATTCATGTTTTCACCTTCTGATTTTCAAAAATATTAAAAAAACAATAAATCAAGATCCACTGGTTAAATTCTTACAATTTTTGGACCACTGCATACCTGAAGACTGCCTTGACTGAGGTGTGTGTCCCTGGCCCCATTTGCTGCTGAAGAAATGACTGAGTGCTGAGTCCCCTGGGTTCCATTGCCTTTGTTTTTCCTTGAGTTGCATCTGCCTTCTGACCCAGGAGTTACCATTGTGGGTTTCTGCTTCATGCTTTGTTTTTCCTTCTCAACCCTTAACTGAATGATCAAAGTAGCTTATAAATATCTGATCATCAGAGGTCCTCTTCCTGGGGTTTGTACAAAATGATTTCTTCTATCCTTAATGCCTTAGAAAATACATCCGAGGCAATAAAAGACATAAAAACATTTTAAAATTCCACCAATTGGGATCTGGTGGCTGTTGGCCCACCTTGTATTTTGGTCTAGCTCCCAGAAATGTGGCAAATATGAAGTTGTACTACTGCAGAAGACAGACAAAATAATCTTTCCTGTCCCCAATGTATAATCAGGCCAGGGTTTGAAAGTGTCACTGAGAGATCTCCACCCCACCCCAGACGCTGAGCTGGCTTTGAGGAACCTGGTTTATCTGCTTCAAAAAGAGGAAGGGGTTGGTTGACAGGATTTAAACCTGTGGCTCCAGGCAGTCTAGGCTCTTTAATTTGGATTCTTAGATCCTGAAGCCAAGCCCTGTAGCTCTCAGAAACTCTGTATTTATACATAGATAACGATTATACCAATCAAGTTAACATTCTGTAATAAGAATTTCACCAAGTTTCACTTATACCTTCAAATGTGTTATTGTTTAATCTCCTCATGTGAGTCAAGTTGAATCAAAGCCAACCGACCTTTTTTCCTTACAATATCAATTTTGAGTAATTTTATTTAACTTTTTTTCCGGCATTTACAGACTCTCTTCTCACAGGACATTAGAGCTAGTGTTGATGAAATGTTATTAATGCTCCTTTATCTATGAAAATACAGTGAAAAACAAAGCGTGGATTTCCTTAATTGCAAGAAAAACTATGTTGTATGTTGATATTTATGTTTATAAAAAGAGATATGGAACTAGAACATACATTAGTGCCATTTTCATATTACTTTTGCAGAAAATTCATTTCAAAATACACTTGTCTCTCATCCACTCACTCATATCCAGTTTGCTCTGCATTTATTATTCTGAGTATTTGGCTTTTACTAAAAGATAGTCAATTTCTGAGCATCTAAAGTGAGTAAATAGAAAAAAAAATAGCTAATGTTTCAAATTATAATTATATTTTCCAGACTATTGTTTAAAAGAAGACTATTGTTAACACATTAAAGACATTCCCCAGACTAACCTTATTGATCATTTTTATAATTTTTTCTCCAAAATTATCCCTAATCTCCAAAATTATCCCTTAACCTGTATATAAAATTATGAGATAGCTATCCCTACCCAAAAGTATGGGTGTTTATGTTAATTTCTAAAACAAATTCTCATAAACATATGTCATAGCTTTTTTGGTTTAAAAAAATCCCAATTGCTAGTAAATGTAGCAAAGTTGAATTTTGTTTATATTAAATAAAGACAGAATAAGGACAGCAAGTAGTACTGAATATTTGTTTCTGGATTTTGGTCATAAGGTGTACACATACAACCTTGTAAGTGAACTAGAACACGGGTAACCATTTGCCTCTTATAGTAGATGGCAAATTAACCTTATCTCTAGGTTCTGCATAACATGAATTTTAAGACTTTTAAATTACGATAGAACAGCTCAAGCTTTAAAACATTTGTTAAAAGAATCTCTTCAACTATGAGGCCTCAAAGAAGTGAAATCTGTGGGCTCACCCCCCACCTCCACCCCTGGAATTTTTTTTTTTTTTTAAAGGAGTTGCACTTTGACTTGGCTCTCTTCTTTTTGAGGATCGCATCATCTGTCATTTTGAACCCTTATTCTATTCCTCGGGTGTTTATAAAATTCTCTTTTTTGAGGCAAATAGTGATAAAACTTAAACCATTAATTTTATTCATGTGTTCTGACCCAGTTTTTATATTTCATTTGAATAAAGACAGAATCATCACAGATAAAGTTAGTTGTAGCTTACATTTTTCAAACATAAACATCCAAAAATCATGTTTTCAGACATTGCTAGGTAAGTTGACATATATGAACAGTTTAATACACCCCACTCCCAAATATCTGGGATAGAAGGAATTCATGTCATCTGAGTTTGAGAGGGGATCTAAGAAAGTTATTTGCGAATGGACTGTACTACATAAATGAACAAGCTAATAAGTAAAAGCATTCGGAGTTCTCCAATGTGCAAGATATCTGAATTACCACAATCTCTCTTTAGATGATTTTTTATACATATCTCTGTAGAGAAGTCTGAAAGACTTGAAAGTTAAGTAATACAACTGTAGCTCTCTGTTCTGGTAATCAGATAAGAGAAGACGAATTTCACTATGAAGATGCATCAAGTTATTCCTTTTGTAAAAATGCAGAGTCTAAAATAGACCAAGTTACAAAACATCTCAATTCTTATCAGGTGTTTTGAAACTCCCTATCAACTCAGTAATCCCACCTTGCATTTTCCAACTACTAATTTTTCACCTGGGGTACTGTTCATTCACTAGGTTGTCAGTGACTGTCTCATTGTATAATGCATTTTTCCATATGCATTTTTCTTCGTAAATGTTCACATAACTAGGGGCTCCTGGGTGTATCAGTCATTAATCATCTGCCTCAGCTCAGGTCATAATCCCACGGTTCTGGGATCAAACTCTGCACTGGGCTCCCTGCTCTTCAGGGAACCTGCTCTTTCCCTACCCCTTCTCCCCCTGCTGTGTTCCTTCTCTGTGTCTCTCCGTGTCAAATAAATAAATAAATATATCTAAAAAAAAAAAAAAAAGTTCACATAACTAGAAGATACTTAACCTCATTTGAAAAAGTTGAAATGACACCCAAATCATGTCTTTAGCCATTTTAACCTCTACAAATTAAGTTTAAATCTTATGCATACATTTTCCCTCATTCTTCTGCTGTCATTTATTCTGCAATCGATTCTCTCACCTATAAATCAGAAAGCAGCTGCTGTAATTCTAGTAGCTTTGAATAACATTTAGATGCACTGAAGCAGAAAACAAGCTTTATATTTTACTTAAGTAGAAAATTACCTCGACTGTCTCATTGCATGATGCCATTATGTGAACAGCTTACATAGGATTGTGGAATGCATAATCTGGGCAGCAATACACAGGAGCAAAAAGTAGTACGGAAAAAAAGATCTGTGTTGTAAAGATTCAATACATATATCATAATTCCAATTGTTCCTTTAACAATAATAGTGATAATTTCCTCACTGAATTTTTTTTAAGCTTTTCTGTAATTATTGTAAAAACTAATACTGTTTGGATACTTACAATATCCTTGGCAGGTTTCTAAGCATTTGTCATTGATTCTCTTAATCCTCACAACTTCCTTATGAAGTGAATATTATTTTCTTTATCCTACAAAAAGGAAAACTGAGGTACAAAGAGGCTAAGTAGTGAAAGACAAACATCTCATGACTGATAAATATCCTGAGCCTTTTTACAAATAGATATCCTGGGATTTACATCCTTCCCTCTTTTCTTTCTTCAGTATTTATTTATCTTCATGCTGTGAATCAGCCCACAGTTCTACTAATACATATTTATCAATGGGATATTGAGCAAAGGAATGAATGAATGAATGAATGAATGAATGATATCTGTGTCTTCAGTAATTACATATCCCCATGCTATCGATATACATGAAGATCCAAATACGTGGGTTCACTCTTCATGTCTCACAAACATCTCCAATTTAACTTTCTTTTTTTAAAATATTTACTTACTTGTTTATTTATTGGAGAGAGAGAGTGAACATGAGTTGGGTGAGGCGCAGAGGGAGAGAATCTTCAAGCAGGCTCCCCGCTGAGCACAGAGTCCAACGGTAAGCTCCATGTCAGGGCCTGAGATCATGACCTGAGTGGAAACCAAGAGTCAGATGCTTAACCAACTGAGTCACTCAGGCACTCCCAAAATGAACTATTTCAATCCTGAATTTATTATTTAGCACATCAACACTAACACCTATAAGCTACTCACCATATCTGTGGTCTCAATATAATTGTACTGGTTATTTACATTTTCTAGCTCAGAAATCTACTAGACCAGAATCTTTAAAGAATTCGCAAATGGCTTTTCTCCTTTACCAGTGGGCTTCTTTCAGTACCCATGGGTAGTGATACAATGATATTGGCAAGCATGAGGAAGGGAGAATGTAATTTGTTGCCATTTGTTTGCTATTCCTGTCAGCATCTCCTAGCAGCACTTGGTTCCAGCCTCCAGCTTCTCTTTGCATACACAGAACCAGCTCTTCTGTGTCCTTGACCACAGTCTGCACTCCTCAGGGATGTGAGCCCTAAATCCACTGAGTTTCTAGATTCTGATAATAGCAACTTCTTCCCTTTGTTCCCTGAGCTCTAGGGTTGTAGCTGCTTCCTGCAATTATAGTCTTAGTCTTTCCTCAAACTCTCCCAGCCTAGAAGATCAGTGTAACTAATTGCCTATATTAAATTCCATCAGTTTTCAAATATAAATTGTGGTTTCTCTTCCCTGACCAGTGCGTCAGGACCATAATGATGTGTTAAAATTTCCTTTGACTGCTTTGGTTCTTGGCATTTCCTTTACCTACTTCCATTTCTTTCTCTTCCACATTCAACTGATTTCCAAAAGCTATCAGTCATAGAATATCACAAAAAAATATATATCTTGGTTCTTTTATGTCAATCAAAATGCAGTGGTAAATGCAGGAGTTTTGATCTAGAAGGCTTTGATTCAAGCCCTAAGCCTACCGATTGTCAGCTCTAACACCTGGTGGAGATGTATGGGTGGGATTGTTTAACACCAACAACCCTGAAAAGTGCTAATTTAGGGAAGAATAATGGTGACTATAACCTGACAGAATATGTTATTGTAGGAGTTATAATCTTTGCACTTCTTTATTTCAGAATTGTCTGGTCTCTGTTTTGCAGAGGCAAAGAAAGGAAAGAGGGCAAGAAAATGAGGGACAAGAAGTGGGTTTGGGGAAGGAGTTAGAAACAAAGAATTCAGTTAGAGACAAAGAAAAAATGAAAATAATTTTTAAGGAAGATTTATTTATTTATTTTAGAGAGAGGGAGCAGGAATGGGGGTGGGTGGAGAGGGAGAGATGCAGACTCCCCACTAAGCACAGAGCCCCACATGGGGCTTGACCCCACAACCCTAGACCATGACCAGAGCCAAAATTGAGAGTCAGATAGCCAAATGACTGAGCCACCTTGGTGCCCCAAAACTGCAAAGAATTTTTTTAAATTGAAGGGAAAGAAACACAAATACAAATTTACACACATATATATGAAATTGTATACACACATGCAAATATATATATATATATATATATATATATATATATATATACAGGAATATGCATGCAATATATTTTATATAGTATGCATGTAATTAATATTATATATAAATCTAACATCTTTCATCTCATCAGCACTCCTATTGTGTCTTTGCCCAAATGACTGTGTTTGCCATTATCTCTTAAAAATTACAAAGATGTTAATCGTTTAAAGATTTGATAAACACTAGACTCATCAAAAACAACGTATTTTAAACATCTGTTACCCTCTTTATTAATTCCCCCTTTAAATAATACTTTTATAGCAAATCAATTAAAACTGTGTTCAATTAAATAAATTTGTCTTATTTTTAATGTATAACAGTTTTATCAAAACTCCAAATGTGAGTAGTGGACATCTGCATGAAAAAATACTGAAATATAAATATCAATACTGATTTAAATTGTATGGTATGGTAAACTTACATTGCAAGATGATGGAGTGTTTCTGGCTAAATGCAGCCTTGTGATTACTACAATTACCATAAGTTCTGTGCTTAGATAATGATAAAAGAAATTCACTTGTAATGTCTAGCATCTTACAATATTCTTAAAATACATCTCTATCACTCAGTTTGGTAGAAATAATTATGAGTTGTGATATACAGGAGGAGTTCTAGAGAGTAGATAATTCTGGTGGGTAGAATGCCTGGTATGTTATTTTTGTTCTTTGAGCGACATTTGCTGAGCTTTGGTCTATCTTGCCCAGGCAATATTCAGAGTCCTATAAAGAAAAACCCTCCATCTGCTGTAAGTCCTTTAACTTTCTACCTCATAGTGTTTGGCATTATTCCCAGCTCTCCCTGGGAATATATAATATGTAATAATTTATTGAGTTTTAAAAAAATTCAAGTAGAAGAGGGTGCCTCCTGTGTTTAAAAGAACAAAATTCATTTTCTACTCAGATGGTGCTGATATACTTTCTACACCTTAGTTATTATAAATAAAAGTAATATTTTTTTGTTTTTGTACAACTAGTGTTTTTTAAGATATTCAACGTATGTGGTTTATGAAATCTGAATATGTGGCAAATTTTTCTAATGCTCAGTAAAGTTAAATGCAGGTGTTTCAAATAATTTCCTGGAGATACAAGCTACATTAAAGTTGTTTTACATGGTAAATACCACACAGTGAAACAAATGTTGAAAATGTTTTAAAAACAGCTGTATGTATTAAAAAACAATACCTAAAGAGAATAGTCTATTGCTCAAAGTAGACTAAATAAAGGGATTATGGTTCCAATTGTGAAAAAAAAAAAGGAGTCTGTGGCTATAAAAATGTCTGGAGGGTAGAAGCCACGTCTTGTGTATCTCTTATTTTTCTGAAGCACCTGGTTTGTACTCTATGCACAAAAACATTATTACTTGATGACTGAAAAAGCCAATGATTGCTAATTTTCCCTTAGTTTTCTACAGATGTTAAGACTCATTCCAGTCAATCAGCACTTACTTATTGACTGCTTCGAGACCTCTGACATTAACCTAAGATACTACATTGAACAGCATAAACATGGTGTTCAGAGTCTATGAGCTTAGAGTCTAATTGGAAAAATGGAAAAAAAATTAATAAATCAATTAAAAACCCTCCAAAAGAATCGCAAAAATTATTAGAACATTTACTAATATGGCCCCAGAGAATTTTTTGTCCTATGTCAGCAGCAAATAGCTTAAAAATATAAATAAGAAGTCAAGCTAGAAGCTATTTACAATACATATCATGCCAAATAATCAGTATCCAGAATATATGAAATACTCATTGGGATCACTTGCTTAAAAATTAAGATTATGGACATTGGGGAGGGTATGTGCTTTGGTGAGTGCTGTGAAGTGTGTAAACCTGGTGATTCACAGACCTGTACCCCTGGGGATAAAAATATATGTTTATAAAAAATAAAAAATTAAAAAAAATAAAAAATAAAAAATAAATAAAGCACTAAAAAGTATAAAAAAAAAGTTACATATTTTAAAAAATGAAAATAACCAGAATAGTAGTGGTACCAAATTAAAAATAAAAGTTGTATCTATGCAGTAGAAAAAAAAATTAAGATACACAACATAAAATAAGATACACAAATAAAAAAATTAAGATACACAACAGTAAAAAATGTGAACAGGCATTTCCTTTTCTTTTCTTTTTTCTTTTCTTTTCTTTTCTTTCTTTTCAGTGTTCCAGCATTCATTTTTTTATGTACCACACCCAGTGCTCCATGCAATACGTGCCCTTCTTAATACGCACCACCAGGCTCACCCACCCCCCCCACCCCTCCAAAACCCTTGGTTTGTTTCTCAGAGTCCATAGTCTCTCATGGTTCATCTTCCCCTCCAATTTCCCCCAACTCACTTCTCCTCTCCATCTCCCAATGTCCTCCATGTTATTTCTTATGCTCCACAAGTAAGTGAAACCATATGATAATTGACTCTCTCTGCTTCACTTATTTCACTCAGCATAATCTCTTTCAGTCCCGTCCATGTTGATACAAAAATTGGGTATTCATCCTTTCTGATGGAAGCATAATACTCCATTGTTTATATGGACCATAACTTCTTTTTTTTTTTAAAGGTTTTTATTTATTTATCTGATAGAGATCACAATTAGGCAGAGGCAGGCAGAGAGAGAGGGGGAAGCAGGCTCCCTGCTTAACTCATGTATACATACATATTGTGATATTTTCATAAATCACAATATGTACATTGTTTAGAGACACACATATATATTCAAATACTATAGGAAGACAGGAGAATGATTAATAAAACAAAATCAAAATAGCCAAGAGGAGATAAGGCTAAGGAGAAATACACAAGTAGAGATTCAGTGCTATTGGTAATATTCTAGTAATTTTGTTAGGTGGTCGGCTAATAGGTATTTATTTTGTTAGTATGTTTCAAAGACTACATATGTTATTTTGCATATTTAAGATACTACATAATAAATGTTGCTTAAACTTGAATAGAGGAAGTCAATTTTGGAGGCAGATATTAAATTGGAGTTGGGAAAATATGCAAGTATTTGAATCAGATAGACAATTGGATATGTTAATTGGAACAAAGAAAAGTCGTCTGTCAAGTAAAGAAATATCTGGAATTTAAAGTCTTGGAACTCCAAAAGAAATGTTGGAAGTCCACATACATCTTTTTGGAATCTGTATATACATACACACACATAAATTAGGTAGAAGATGAAACTAATGAAGTGTTCTGAGAAAGATTGACAGTTGTGATGGAAAGTAAATGAGCGATCAAGAAGGTGAAGATGGTTTAAGAAAGAGGGAACAAGAACTGTGTAGATTCTGGCCAAGAAGCTTTTCAAAATGGAGCTGGAAACAAGAATATATAACTTGCAAACTGACAAGAACAATCAGGTACTAGATGCAGAAGCCAGTCTGAAGTGAGTTGAAGATTGAACGGAGACTGTGTTGAAATATCTCATATAAACCTCCATTGTAAACGCTGAAAAGACTATACAAAATTAAAAAATATATCACTTTATATGCATTGCCCAACTGCTAAGAAAGTCAGGTAACACTCAGATCAAGTAAGAGCACAAATGATAATCCAGGTCCTACCCATGATGAGGAGCCTGGAGAAAGACATTCCCATAAAGCTGGGGTTTCAAAAAGCTGTACTTCCAATGAAAGGGTAAAGCACAGAAAAACCCGCTCTGCAAAGGGAGACAGGATGCACTGTCACCTTCCTCAAATTTGGCTTTGAATGGAGAGAACCAAATCTCTCTTTTGAATGTTTGTAACCATGTGGGGAAGCTCAGAAAGGTCTGTGGCCTGAATTCATGATACCATTATCATCCACATATCCCCAAAATGTCCCTAATGAAGCAAATTTTTAAAAAAATTAAAAATTTTTTTTTAAATTTTTTATAAACATATAATGTATTTTTATCCCCAGGGGTACAGGTGTGTGAATCGCCAGGTTTACACACTTCACAGCACTCACCATGGCACATACCCTCCCCAATGTCCATAACCCCACACCCCTCTCCCGAACACCCTCCCCCCAGCAACCCTCAGTTTGTTATGTGAGATTAAGAGTCACTTATGGTTTGTCTCCCTCCCGATCCCATCTTGTTTCATTCATTCTAATGAAGCAAATTTATATGAAAGAATTATAGCTGATCTAAGCGGGCTGACTGGGGTTTGTAAAGGCTCCTATTACTCAGCAAAAGCTAATGCAAATCCTCTCTGAAGGAGGTTGCCTTGGACAGGGGCCTTAAACAGCATTCTCACCTATGGAATTCAGATGCACAGGAACTCTGAGTAGAACAGCAAAACACACACACAAAGAAAGATGGCAAAAATGAGTGAGCGCTAGCAGCATGAGACCCACAGAAGACCCACAAATAATTCAGATATTAAAATGATGAAATATGTGATACAAAATGTACTATTGAGAGCAGATAAGAAATGAGATCATTAAAAGAAAAATGTGAAAACAACAAAAGATGATTTTTTGAAAAATAATACACAAGTAAAAACTCATTTGAAGGATTAAACCAGAAAGTACACAACTGATGTAAACTGGAAAAAAGCTGTCTGCTCTCCATCTCGTGCCATTCTTGAAACATTCTGTGGATACCGGGGGAATCTTAAGGCTTTTCAAGGGGCTCATGAAGTCAAAACGATTTTCATAGCAATAATTGGCAGTTAATAGCTTCTTTTTTTTTTTTTTTTACCATGTTGACATTTGCAAAAATAAAAATGGGACAAAACTGCTGGAAAGCTTTGAGTGATTGAGGCAGTGGTAGCAAACTATACTAGGTTTTTGGTTTGTTTGTTTTGTTTTGTTTTTTGTTTTTGTTTTTTAATCACCATGCATTTGCTGTAGAAAAAAAAA
Source organism: Mustela nigripes (assembly GCF_022355385.1). Lineage (NCBI taxonomy): Eukaryota > Metazoa > Chordata > Mammalia > Carnivora > Mustelidae > Mustela > Mustela nigripes. The sequence goes on along the minus strand of NC_081560.1, from coordinate 77,285,380 downwards.
TTCAGTGTATACTTTACAATGTCCTGAAAGAATCCATAAAAATGACTATTTGTAAGCTGTATGCTCGGGTACACTTTTTAAAGTGTTTTATGCAATTGCATGAGTCTATATAAAGCCCTCATGCTGCATATGGTATGCAGATCACTGTTTCAGGGAAAATAACCTACACGATGATTTGAATTGTTAGTTGAACCAGCGGCCTGTTCATGAAACACAATATTTTTACTTGAAGTAATAACTAACAGACAAACCATGTCTATTCTTACTCTGGTACTTGGCAGGTATCTTCCTGAAAATGAACAAAGGGAGCCTGTCCTATGATCAATAGCCGATGATATTATTGCCAAGATAATATTGGCACCCTATAGCAAGAGTTAGAATTTTGGGTAACTTGTCTCCATGACCATAAACTTGACAGTTTCCCACTTCTAAAAATTGTATCTGATAAGATCTTTGGTGCTAATAACAAAAGTTATTGTTTGGTTTGTGTTATGAAATGTGCCAACATTTGGGAGATCTGCATAACTCCATGAACAAGTATTTTCCAAGTGATCAATTTATGCTGTTATGAAATCATGCTTAGCTAAAGATATACTTAAAATGCAAGATAATTTGTTGGATTTTAAAGTAACAGAGTATGGGATGTTCATGGACATGGTTTCATATTTCTCACTGCTAGTCTACTTTACGATACAAAACTACCACTTGCCAAACTTTAGTGTAGTGACAAAATAGAATATCCCTAGTTTCTGAAAAGGTTATTAAAATTATCTGCCCCTTTCCAGTTATAGATTTATGTAAGCTTGAGTTTTCTTCATATTCAACCAAAACATCATATTGCAAAAATTTGATTGCATAAGATAAACAGCTGTCTTCTATTAAGATAAATATTAAAGAGATGTACAAAAAATTCTACTTCTTATTGAATTTCTTAATTTTTGGAAATACAGTTATTTACATAAAATATAATCACTTAATAAAGCATAATGACTAACAATATTTTTCCTTACGCTAACAGGTAATAGATATATCATTGTTATTTTAAAATTCATTATGTTTAAGTTGGTAAGTATCTTAACATTTTTTCAGTTTCTAATCAGTCAATATTGATAGATATTTATATGGATGAATAAAATCTTTTGGGGATGGTGAAATAATAAGAAATATATATTTTGGTCTCTGGTTCTGATTTCTTACACAGAGCTTCTGAAACCCTTGTCAATAAGGCTGCTAGGAAAATATTTCATTTTAACATGTACTCTTTGACTCTGGTTTCTGATATAAAGACCTCCTAAGAACATCATAATTTTCTGAGTGATAGGAATCTCCAACATGCAACCCCTAAATCCCTTGGCATTTGGGGGGCAATAGAAATATCTTTTGTTCTGATGACATGATTCTTGGACTCTTGAATGGGGGTTAGTCAGCAGAAAGACCAAGCCATAATTAGAAGCCTGGAACTTTTAGTCACACTCACCCTATCCTCCAGGAAGGAGAGAGGGCTAGAGAGGAGTTAATGATCAATCATGCCTATGTGATAAAGTCTTCATAAAAATCCTGAACGTATGGGATTCTGAATCTTCCAACTTGTTGAACACATCCACGTACAGAGAGAACACATCCATGTACCCAAATCCACAAGGCCCTGTGCTGCGGACACTTGCCGATCTCAATCAAATTATCTTTTAATATGGCTCTTTACCTCTATCCTTCATTACATCCTTTGCTCTCTATATAATAAACTGGTAAACATAGTAAGGATTTTCCTGGGTTCTGTGAACTGTTTTGGCAAATGATCAATCCAGTGAGATCATAGGAAAACTGGTTTTTAGCAAAATGAGACAAAGGTTGGGGGTAACCAAGGGACCACCTACATGTGAACATGGGGTGGCAGTTTTATGGGACTGAGTTTTTAACCAATGGAGCCTGCCTAGGATGAAGACTCAGTATCATAAGACTGGTTGGTGTTACAATTAAATTGAACTGAATTGTTGGACCTCTAGCTGGTGTCACAGAGAATTGCTTGGTGTGGGGGGAAAAAACCCTCTACATCTGGTGTTATAACTGTTTTGAGTGTGTGAGTTAAAGTGAAACACAGATGTGTTTTCTTAGAAAAGGACTCTTGATAATTTTTAAGTGTGAAAAGAGTTTTTCAGATCAAAATGTTTGAGATGATAGCTAGATAGAGATTCAGATATAGATATAAAGTTACGTATGACAAGAAGATATATCACAATCTGATAAAGACCATGAAAGGAAAAAAATATGAGTGAGAATAAATCATGGAAGATAGATTAAAAATGACTAATGTATATTTTAACAAATCTCGGACAATAATTAAGAAGGAATGTGGGAAGGAAAGTTGGCACTACTATGAAATATCATGTTTGAGAATATAAAATTGTTCCTGAGTTAAAAAGGCATATGTTTTCAGATTCAGGAAATACCATGGAACTCAGTCATGACAAATAAAAATAAATTGATTCTTAAGACATTAATGAAATAGCAGTATACCAAGACAAAGTGAGTATTTAAAATTTTACCCTGAAAATATTTACAAAGGATATGTACAAGATTCACAATAGAATTCATAGGACCCATGATAGAAACCAGTTATTGTAGAAAATAACTAGTTCTAAAATTGAATATCCAATTAACTGTTCTTTAAGTTTCAAAGTAAAATTGAAATATCTTTAGATAAATAGAAGTAGAATTTTTCATCAATACAGTCTCAAAAATGTTACCTTAGGAAGTAGAAAAAACATCCTGAAAGTAGGTCAGAGAAGCAAACAGGAAGAGCCGGCAAAAATTTCAAAGCATAAACATGTGGGTAAATCTAAACATATAGAACTGTATAAACCAAAAAAAATATTTAATCTGTGGGATTAGAAACACAGAATGATACTAATAGCTAATAACTTGGAAGTCATAGTTTGAAGAGAAATCAGTACCAAACAAATGCTTAGGTTTAAACTTCAGGTGTATGTGCTAGACTTTTGAAGAACAGCAATTCAAAGAATTAAAATAATATCAATAAAGATGAAAGCATGAGGAAAAAGCAGTTATTTTTTTAATTTTTAAGAAGCAAAAAAGAAATATAAGAGTAAAAGAAGTTGCAACAAATGTGCAACATTAAATGGAAAAAATAAATTCAAATGTATCAGTTATCTAATAAATATAAGTGGATTCCTTAATCATATGGCTTTAAAGTACATAAATCCAAAAATTGATAGAACTACAAAGTCAATTTGAAAAATCTATTATATTGAGAAATAGATGGTACATCAAGCAGCCAATGTAGACAAGAAGAGAATTGTCATAACTTGAGAAAGGATATCAAGATTAAGATTACAATATCATTCATAATGAGTAAATGTTAAAGGCACTTTCTCTGGAACCAGAGATGAGAGAAGGATTCTAACTGTTGCTACTTTTTATTCGGCATTGTGCTAGGAGTTCTGGTCTATGGAACAAAATAAGAAAAAAAAATTATACCAAATTGGAAGCATGAAGCAAAGTGACATTACTTACTGTTGCCATGATTTGAATAGAAAAAAAGAAATAATCAAAGAATAGAAACATTATAGCATTCAGAAGACAGTCCAGTAAGTTTGATGAACACAATTATAATACTATTGCTATGCATGTGTTACTATATAACAGTGTCCATTAAAATATAATTCATGTTAAAATCACATCTACACCAGAAAAAAAAAATCATATGACAATAACTTTAACTGAAGATTTGCAGGAGTGCTTACTACTTCTTACTGTTCAGTGTGAATTTACATAATATCATCAATACAGTGGATCAATTTTATTTTCTGCTGGATTTTCACCTGATCTATGTTGTAAGAAATAGCAACAGAATGAATATATCTCTAAGACAAGACATCAAATGTATATAGATTTCCACCTCCTGGAGAAGAAAACTGCTTCTGACCCTTCTTCCCATTGGGCTTTTGAAGACAAGGCATGTACCAAAACTGGGACAGTGTATCATGTCCCAGGATCCATGGCTAATCCTCTCTAGTAAATACAGCAGCTGGTATTCTCATCACTTCTATAAGCTCCTAGCAGTCCACTGCCATTCCCCACTCTCCATTCAGTTTTTCAGGGATCATGGTGAAATGCATGGAAACAGAAAGGAGGTCATCTCTCCCTATGCTCTATCTGCTCCTGGATCCTTTCAGTGTTTGACAGTAGCCCTAACCTCTGTCATTCACCATACTATGCAATATCAATTTTGGTTTATTTTCCTACCCAGGAGAGGAGGGCCAAGGGTAGGTTTATTGCCTTACACTTTAGTTTGTTCCCCAGAGATTGAGGAATTAATGTGAAGTTTCTGCCAACTGCTAGTTTCAATTATATATTTAGCAATGGGGATAATTAATAGTGGAAGTGTCCACGAATTTATTTAGTGGGCCCACTATGAGGTTGATGGGCCTAGGACACCATTCATGATTGTATGACACCCATATGCTGGTTTCTCTAGATTTCCAGTTATCAACATTAACTGAGACTCTAAATCTAACATCACTTGGGTGATCTGGTATCCCTCTTTCCCCAGGGTAAAATTATCTGATAAAATTTCCCTGAGGTCCCTTTGGTGGAAGACCAAGATGATGTCCATTACATCATTTGACCCAGTGTTGCAGGGTCCTTCCTGAAGAGAATTTAAGATTAGTTTAATCTGATGAGTACTTATCGGAGAACAGACATTTTGGGTCACCATATGCATTGCTGCCAAACAACAAAAATAAAACCAACAAAGAACTCTAGTCCTTTAGACATCTCCTTAGATCTCTGAGGGTCCTATTCCTGGCTGCTATTCTGACCCAACTTCTCATCAGCAGATCTGCTCACTGGCTTCTGATGGTTAAGGGTTACCACCTAACCAAGGCTACTCTTGAATCTTATTATTTCCTTTACTGAGCAATGATGAAGATGTTTGTATCCTCCTTCATTGAACATTATGTATGACTTTGAAAACCAAGTGTTCTCCTAGCCTTCTTACAAAACCTGGGAACGGCTGGGTTTTTCATTCTCGCAGCAGACCTATTGTGGATAATTACCTTATAAGTGAGCCTTTTGCTCTCTTCCTCTACTGTCTGCCATGTCAGGCCATGTCTCAGACATTTAATGTCGTGCACACAATTTTTTCAAACACAGGTTTATTGAGGTATAATTTATATGTGGTAAAATCTAGCTCTTAACAATATTTATTTCTACAAATGGTAATGATAATAGCTGTATAGCATCATAATAATCAAGACATAGAATATTGTCATCACCCCAAAAAAGTTGCCTCATAACTTTCATACAACTCCTCACAGTGGGTCAATTATCTTTTCTATAGTTTTTCTTTTGCCAAAATTTCAGGTACAAGAATCATTTAATATGTTGCCTTTTTAGTCTGGCTTCTTCTACTTTGCATATTCTTTTGAGACTCAAGCATGTTGTTACATTGGTTTGTCTTTATATTGAAGACTAGTGGTCTATGGCATGGATATGTCAATTTTTTAATTAATTCACTATTTGAAGGATATTTGCAAATTTTTGCTCATTCTGATGAGCTAATGGTCATACACATTTGTGTCCAGGTTTTATTTATTTTGGGTAAATCTTTAGAGTAGGATTGCAGAGACATATGGTAAGTACATGTTTATTGTTATAAAAAATAGCCCAACTGGGAGCCCCTGGCTGGCTCTGTCAATGGAGCATGCAACTCTTGATCTCAGAGGCAGGGTGAGTTCAAGGTTCAGGGTGTAGAGATGACTTAAAAAAAAAAAAAATAAGCCCCAAGTTTTAAGCATAGATGCAAAATGGTTCTACCATAAAATGAAAATATTTCTTTCATCAAGAGTGGATGAGATTTCTAGTTGTTTTACATCTTTTCCAGCACTTGGCATTGTCAGATCTTGTTGTTGATATTATCCTTCTAATAGGTGTGTGTGGTAACTCCTAGTGGATATCACCTGCATTTCCTTAATGTCTAATGATGTTGAACATCTTTATCGCTTCTCAGCCTTTTGGCTAAGATCAAGTGTAATGATGTTGAACATCTTTATATGAAGTTATTTATCATGCATTTTCTTTGATAAAGTATCTCATTAAATGTTTTATCCATTTTTTTAAAAAAATTGGGATGTTTCTTTTCTTATTTAATGGGTCATAAATGTTCTTGATATATTTGAGATAACAGTCTTTTCTCAGAAATACATTTTGAAGGTTTTTTTCCCTCAATTTGCAGTTATCTTTCTCTTAATGTTTTTCAAAGAGCAGAAGTTTTTAATTTGGTGAAGTCTAATATATTTTCTTTTATGGCTTGTGGTTTGGATTTCCAATCAAAGACACCTTTTCCTAATTCAAGGCTGAAAAACTTGTCTTCAATATTTTTAACAGAAATTTTATAGTTTTATATTTTGTATTTATATCAATGATTCACTCCACTTAATTTTTATGTGGTGAAAGGTGTGTCACTTAAGGCTATCAAATTGCTCCATTACTTATTGATAATACTATTCTTTTCCCATTGATTGCTTTTTCAGTCTGTCAGAATGAGTTGTGTGGTTATATTTCTGGATCCTATTCTCTTTCATTTATCTATGCATGTTTTCCTTTCTCATTACTATGCTGAATTTATTATTGTATGTTTCTAAGAAGTCTTAAATCAGGTAGTGTGTGTTCTCCCAATATGTTATTTTTTAAGAAAATAGGATTGGCTAATCTAGCTAAGAGATTTTAGGCATTTTCATTGGGATTGTTTTGAATCTGTAGTTCAAATTGATAAATGATGTCTTAACAGTACTGAATCTTAAAATACATGAACTCATTATGTCTCTCCATTATTTAGGTTTTTGTTTACCCTCATTTATGTGTTATAGCTTTTAGCCACAGATCTGGCATGCAGTTTTATAGATGAGCAACCATTTTGTATTTAGTTGATGCATGGTAAAAAGTAATTTGTTTTTAATTTATAATCATTCGTGATAATGATTAGAAATCCATTTCATTGTCTTCCATTGAACTTGCATCCTATCTCTACTCTAAACTCACTTATTCATTTTCATAGCTTTTTCAAACATTCAAATGTTCTCCATTGACAATAATATTGCTTGCAAATTATAGAGCTCTAAATGTACTTATTCTTATTTATTTATTTATTTATTTACTTGAGAGGGGACTGGGAAGGGGCAGAGGGAGAAGGAAAGAATCTTAGGCAGAATCTGCCCAGGGTGGAATCTGATGAGGGGCTCATTCTCATGACTCTGAAATTATGACCTGAGCTAAATTGGAGAATTGAATGTTTAACCAACTGAGCCATCCAGGTGCCCTTAAATGTATTTATTTCTCATCTGTACATATCTTATACCTTTTTCTCCCTGTACAGAACTGACTACAATCTTCAGTACGATGTTAAATTCTTGACATTAAGTTCTTGAAAGTGGACATCCCTGTCAGTTCCTGATTGTAAGAGGAAATATTCAATATTTTACTCAAGTATGATACTGGGTGTAGAACTTTGGTGAATGCTTTTATCAGGCTGAATATATTCCCTTAATGCATAGATTGCTTAGAATTTTTATCATGAATGAGAATTGAATTTTTCCAATTATGTTTTTTGCATTTTCTGCAAAGGTCATATGATATTTCATATTTAGTATGGTGACATGATGAATTGAATTGTTTGACTTTGAAATGTTGAACCAGCCTTGAATTCCTGGAAAAGCCCTAATTTGGTCATTAGATGTTAGCATCTTTTAAAAAATCTGCATTATATTGGCTAATTATTTTAGAATGATGATTTTGTCTATTTGCATGATGGATATTGGTTTGTAATTTTATTTTCTTATAATTTTTCTGCATTTGTTATGCAGACCTTATTAAATGACTTGAGAAATATTTCCTCCTTCTTTCCACTTCTATTATTTTCCCCTAAATATTTGATAAAAATTTTCAGTGAAGTAATCAAAGGCTTTAATAGATATATTACTGTTTATTTTTTCTTCTTCTCCTATAGCCAATAGTCGTTTGTGCCTTCAAGGAATTTGTCCATTTCATCTAAATGATCAAATTTGGGGGCATGAAGGTGTTCATCATATTCCACTAAAGTCTGCAGTGATGTCACACTCTTCATCTCTGATTTTGATAATATAAGTCTTGTTTCTTTTTCGCTTTGTTAGTCTGGCTAGAGTCTTATCAATTTGTTGGTATTTTCAAAGAAATACCTTTGGTTTTATTGATTTAAAACCACTCTTCTGGGGCACTTTGGTAGTGCAGTGGGTTAAGCATCCGACTCTTGGTTTGGGCTCAGGTCCTGATCTCAGGGCTGTGAGATCAAGCCCTGCGTCCAGCTCCATGCTCAGTGTGGAGTCAGCTTGAAAATCTCTCACCCTTACCTTGACCCTCCTGCTTTCTCTCTTTCTAAAATAAAAAAATATATAATAAAAATTAAAAATTTATCAATCAATAAATCAATTGATAAATCTTTTTAAAATATTATTTTAATTTTATTAATTTATTCCCTTATTTTAAGTTTTTCTTCTCTTCCACTTGCTTTGGATTTAATTCACTCTTTCCATTTATTGAGTTGGAAGATTAGGTCATTTATTTAATGTCTTTCTTTTTTTCTAACATATGTATGCAATACTCTAAGTGGCTCTATAAGCAGTTTAAATTCCACATCTTATGAAATGTTGTGGTTTCATTTTGTCAGTTAAAAATGTGTTCTGATTTTCCCTATGATTTCCTATCTGTCCATGGATTATTTAAGAGGTTGTTACTTAATTTCCAAATATTTTGGGACTTTCTCAATTTATTTATTTCATTGATTTCTGATTTGATTCTGCTGTATGTTGAGGGCACATTTTGTGTGATTTTCCTTCTTGTGTTATGTTTGTTTTAAGGCCCATAATGTGATCTATTTTGGTAAATATTCAATGTGAACTATTAAATGTGAGTTGTTAGGTTTGGTTGTTGTTGGGAAATATTTCATAAAAGTCAGCTCAATTAGTAGTATTGTTCAGTACTAAAAAAAAACTATGTACGATCTTTCAAGTCCACAGGCAGTCACAAAAGCTTTACCTGGCAGGACTCATGGAGGGAAAGCTGACTTTTCCACCCAAGTCCTGGGGTATAGTCAGTGCGTTACAGTCTCTGAAGAGAGTTGTGGTCAAGAACCCAGGACCCCATAATTGGCTATGTTTTTATGAATATCTGCGTTCCTGACCCTGGTGTCTCCATTTGGAGGTTTCTCTATCAAGGAACCACAAGATAATTTTTCTCCACTCTGACTTAGTATTTTTCCATTCCTAGCCCTTGTCTTTCTCCCTCTTCTCAGACCCAATCTTCAGAGGCTTCTGTTCAGGTCTCTCATAACAGTGAGATGAGATCCCATGTCTACTATCTATTTGTTGGGGGGGAATAAATAGGGAAGAATATAGACTTCTGAGTTTTAGATTCCTGCTCATACCAATGTAAGTGATTCAAGATTTCACTGTTACTTTCATTTTTGTCTGGTGACTTTAGTCAGCTGCTCTCACACCTGACTGCCCAGATCTTTCTTTCCAGTTCAGTAGAGCTACTGACAGTGATTTAAAACTAGCCCTGTCTCTGGAACTCCCAGGTATTATATATATAGTCTTTCGGGCCACACTTCTCCTTTAGTAATTTAGTAACGTTGTATCAGATTCTTCCCTACCTACCCAAGTGGGGTGGGGGTGGTGAGGAAGCCTTTGATTTCAGCCAACTTGGTGACACTGTGACTACAGCTATTTGATTGCTTCAAAAAATATCTTGCTGTGATGGAAGTGATAGTCTCTCCAACTTTCTGAAGTTTAAGTGGAAGCAGAAATATCTGGCTTCTACTTTATTCTAGCTGCTGAGAGCTAAGCCATTAGTCTGTTAGAATTTTCTCCCAGGGACCTCTGCCAGGTTGTTAAATCCTGTGTCACGAGAGAGTAGCTCCATATTGTTAATGTTCCTTATCTAGTTTCACAGTCTCCTCCACTTGACCCAGCATCCCTATTATCCACTCTTATTTACTCCAACTCATGCATATTAGCTAGATACAGCAGCTCTTTTGAGGTAAATCCCACTCAGCCTGTAGCACACACAGCACTTTTCCAATTGGATGACGCTGATATTTGACTCTATGAATAGGTGTGATGTTCAGAAAGGGAACTAAGAACAGATCTACGAAGAAAGCATTGTTTTGTGAAGCTCTTGCCATCTGGAGACATCTGAATAGTCCTCAAATAAGGGGAAGCTTTTTTCAAACAAAGAGAAGTAGACTCCTTCTTTGGCCGTATATGATTCAGAAAACCCAGCCATCGGAGATCCTCAGATATCCCATTAAAAGTCTTGGGATTCCGGGGTGCCTGGGTGGCTCAGTGGGTTAAAGCGTCTGCCTTCGCCTCAGGTCATGATCCCAGGATCCTGGAATCGAGCCCGCATTGGGCTCTCTGCTTAGCGGGGGGCCTGCTTCCCCCTCTCTCTCTGCCTGCCTCTCTGCCTACTTGTGATCTCTGTCTGTGAAATAAATAAATAAAAATCTTAAAAAAAAAAAAAAAAAAGTCTTGGGATTCCATCTCTCCCAGTTCCAGGTCCAGATATTCCCCTCTGTCTATTGTTAGAATGCCAGAGGTGAGACTCTCTCAGTGGTGCCACAGTGTGAGTAGGGGAGAGGCAGAGGGAGAGGAGAGGACAAGGATCTTAAGGAGACTACTGGCTGAGCGTCAAGCCTAGAGCATGCCTGGATTCCAGAACCCTCAGATCATGACCTTAGTTGGGGACGACCGACTGGGCCATCCAGGTGCGCCAAGAATGCTCTTTTTAATCATTTTTTTTCTTTCACATTCTGAGCTCAACCCAGATTTATTAGGAGATAAATCCTCCAGATGCCTTTCCTGTATTACACACAAATTTATAGTGAAGTTTCACTCTTCCCCTATGTTCAAGAGTAATTCAGCCAGTAATACTTCAGTTACACCTTATCACATGGTTGCACATATCATTATTATGATTTACCCATTTTTTTGGCAAGTATTTTATCTGTACAACTAGACTAAGTTCCTTGAAATAAGGGGACCACAATTTATGGCTGCTATTATTCTTATCAGAATTATGCTACATGTTCTGTCTATGGGGGCACTATGTAAAGATTTCAAAGAGAGTAAGCAAGACTATTTAATAAGTCACTAATATATAGCATGGTCCTTGGCACAGAGATTTACTTTGTAAGTTTTTGCTGACTGAATAAATACATTACAATTAAATTAATTTGTGACAAGTATCTATTCTGGTATGTTTGCTTATATGTGTGTTTGTGGGTGCTAATACTAATGTGTTATACAAATTTAATAACTTAATTTTTATTTGGGAATATCTTTGAAAAAGAGCTTATTTTTTTCTGTAAATTTACTTTGTCTGCTTCAAATTACTATGAGAAAAGTCAGTCTTCTATTTCATTTATAAGTCACATAATGATGAGCATTCTTGAATTTATTTCTCTGTTTCTTAAAACCACAGACCTACAGATGAGTTTGAATCAGGTCCAAAAGCTATGGTACTTGAAAGCACATGGAGGCAGGCTGCAGTTTGTGGGGAGCTCCGTAACCACGGGCACATGACAGCTAGAAATTAGTAAACCAATTTGGGTGGAAAGAATTGAGCCACATCTTTGTTTGAACAAAATTCAGTGACTCTTGTTTATGAAATAGCCCGTGAGCTGATATTCTTAAAAAAACATTGGTGCATGTAAAGTAGCTTTGTTTATTTCTTTTTGTCTACATCTTTACAAGCACTTGTAATGTATGTTATAGTCAGAAGTAAGTGAGTTTCATTGTGTGGCTGTTTGAGAGTAGCAGAGACTCAGTCAGCATTGTCAATATAGCTGAGAAAGGAAGGACCTAAGTCTAATGAGAATATTCTTTCATTTCTAAGGGGCTTTGCAGAATATGTGTGTCTAGGTGATTTGTACAAGACCAAAAAAAAAAAAAAAAGTGAGTGCTTGTTCAGATTGGACTCTGTCTATCAAAATGTTATTAACAGACAAAGTTTATTACTGAAAAATATTAAAAGACAAAATGTTGATAGATTTTTCTCTGGTAGGCTAAATTGTTCCTCTTTTTGGCAAACAAATGAGGGGGAACCTGTCAACTTTACTAAATGATCTTCATTCACTTTTACTTGACTTTTAGTTATTTCAAAGCAAGTTTTATTTATTTTCCACAACTTTGACTTGGAATTTTTTTCTCATGGCTTTTTTATTCAGTTAGCTAATATTGGATCTCCTGCTTAGGAACTTTTTAAACGGTCCTCTCATTTTTAGCCTCTTCTTTCCTATGTGCCCCATCTGTTTAGAAATACAGGTCAGCCAGTTTTCTCAAATCTGCTCTCACCTTGCATTTTATTCCAAAGCAATGAAATCATAGTAGCATTGCTCCGTGCAAACACGCTTCTGTTTTTCGTACCGGCTGCTCTTCTTGAATAAAACACTTTTACTTACTACCTTCTTTCTCATTCCCTATCTATGCAGCTTACATAATTTTTGTTTGTTAGGTGCCAGATCACTCATGTTTTAATTTTCATTTCCCTTACACTGCTCTTGACAATTTAAGAACACCAACTACATTAACCCTGATCTGTTCCAGAGAAGTGCTGAAGGGTAGCTCTTGATATAAGTGAGCACTAGAGCTCTTAGGATCAATAGCTTATGTATCTTCAGTTTCATGTTTAACAAATAATATAATACCCTGCATAAATGCCTTCTTTTTTTCTACATGGTAGCAATTGCTGACCTTCTACTCTATTTTTAGTTTAAATTTCCAGAAAAGGTTATGTAAATTTCTGAACTACTTTCACATTCCTATTAAAGACAAATGCTCTTATGTCTGCCTATATTCCAGGCTTTTGGTCTGCCTAGGATTGAGCTCTCTTGGATTAGGGGTCTGCCACTGATCCAACCAATAGGGACATATACCATGGCAAGCCACTCCGCGAGAACCTTGGTCAAGCAAGGCCCCTATCCAAGAGTGTGGACGTGGACAGGACAAGCGCTGTCTGAAATCTCCATTACTTTCTATTTCTTGATGCAGTAAACACATGACATCACTCTTATGCATACATTTCTAAAAGTGTTCCACTAAATTGTCCAACTAGAACACATTGAGTCATTCAGTGTTTTTTGAGTAATCTAATATGTGTCAGGAGAATTTCATGTTTATTCATAGGAAGTTAAATTAGAGATAGTTGAAAAATAAGAAAAAAATCTTTGCTCTCAAGTTGTTTTTGAGAACTAGAAAGACTATCAATTACTTTTGATAAATAAACATGCGTGACTAAGGGCAGTAGAGAAGTAAGGGAGATAAGAGGGCAAGCCTGTGAAAGACCACAGAGGTCTTTGTGTATTGCAATAAGGAATTTTACTTTTACTCTCATTACGGTAGAAAACCTTTGGAGGTGTTGCAGAAATCTGCCCATGATACACCCTTGCTTGTTTTGTATTCAAGGGTGTATCATGGTCAGATTTTTGTTTTAAAATAAGCACTTTGGCTGTTGCCTGGAGAATTTGCTCAATGGGAATTAAGAATGGAGGCCCATGGCCCAAATATGAGATTGCTGACCTGGTCCAGATAAAATGATTGTGTTTTCAACTGTACTTGGAACAGAATGGGATGGATAGAGGTTGTATTAGCCATTTTAAAGGAAGAACCAACAACATTTAACATTTAGTGGTTTTACCAAGAGCTCCAAGAATTGTGACCTGGATAACTGATGGGATAGTAGTGTGATCATCTGAGATAGGAACTATTTTCTCAGAAATAGAACTGTCTGGAGAATTTCCAAGGGGCCAAGGGTGAACAAGCTTTCTATTTTAACCATGGTAAATTTGGTATGCCCATTATAAATCCAAGAAGAGATGCTGAAGGCATTTGTAAAAGTGAGACTGGAACACAGTGGAAAGAAGCCAGACTGGGGTCAAGAATTTAGGAGTCACAACTTCCTGACGGATTTTAAAGCCATGAAAGTCAATTTAAGTAGAGGAAAGAAAGCTAAAATTGTGTTAGTTTAAAGAACAGGTAGAATAAAGGCTAGTAAAGGGGTCTTAGAAAATGGGAGAAAACACAGATAAACCTTGTTTTGTTGGAACAGAGAGCACAGTTCTCACTCTTGAGGGTGCATCAAAATCTCCTAGAAAGCTTATTAAGACAAACTACTGACCTCACCCTCCAAGTTTCTGATTTAGTAGTTCTGAGATGGGCCCAATCATTTGCTTATTTTATAAGTTTCCACATATAATAAAGGGTCTGGCTATATTTTTATGATGTTTGCTAACAGCTTTCAGGCGTCACTCTTCCCTCTTCCTCTTTTCCCCACGTCTAGGTAAGCTGATAAGAAAGTCTGGCTTCATTCTTCCTTTGGTTCTCATGAGAGGTTCAAACCCTCAGGAACCTCTGCTACTCTGAGGGAACATTTACCTGGTTTTCTCTTTCCCCAGCTAAAGACAATAAAAAACCCTAGACCAGTCATCTTTCCCTGCTCTCACAAGCCATTTTTGGATCTGCTTAGAAATGTTGTGCTCTTCCTAAAAAGTCTTATTATGTAATAAACCTTTGCATATTCCCTTCATACATGTGTGGCATCATCAGTCTCAAAATACGAACCAAACTTGGGCAGTGTCCATCCTGTTGCTTCAGGGTGGTCACAGGTGCTGCTTATCTGGAAGCTACTACAAGGGACATTTAATAGCATGCATTAGTAAAGGGTCCTTCAATTTAAAATGCTGCTAAGAAATCAAATAACCCAAGGATAGAAAGTTGGCCAGTGACCTTAGAGAGATCATTTGTGAATTTAATAAGAGCTATTATAGTGGAATGGGTTAGGGATATAATGGAATAAAATAGAGTGGATGGAGAAAGTCGAGAGCATTTTCCCAAGAAGTAGCTCTTTAAAAAATGTTAAGGTTAAAAAAAAAAATGTTACGGCATATTTCTATTCTGATCCAATGTTCCAATACAAAATGAGAAACTGATCATGTGATAGGGAAAGGGGGTGCTTATTAATCAGTTTTTAAGAAATGCGATATATGCTCCATAACATAACTGACACCTTTATTCTTAGACTAGAAAAGGAAGAATTATATCATATTTGAGAATTCTTACATTATATTAGAGGAGGAAGATGAGATTGACTGCATCCGATAGTGTCTGCAAACTGAGATCATCTATCCACTCAGTAAAGAGAAAGGATTGTGAAGACATAGTCTGTAGAGAGTGGGACAATGATCTTCTAGGTTATCTACTAGGGTTCTAGCTTTGAAATGAGGGTTGGCAGTGATGAGTACTTATCTGAGATGTGTGATTTTAAGGTTGAAGGGAGACCAGGTAATACTGGGAGCCAGTGTTGACTAAGAAGTTGTGACTGCGGCTCTTAAACTGGAGCTTCTGGGTTCAAATCCTTTCTTTGCCCCTTATTTGGAGTATGACTTTCAACAAAATACTTAACCACTGAAAGGGCTCACTGCCTTTTATAGTATCACTTTGACATGAGAACGTGTCAGCATTGAAAGGTCTCAGTGCTACCATATGAAACAATTTCTTGCTCTACTGTAGGTAGAAAATTTATTTTTTTGTCTTTAATTCTAGGTTTGTGGCAGACTTACATTCTACCAGACAAGTGGGTGGCCCAGTGACTAATCATGAAATAAGCACTGGATTTGTTCCTGGAAAATTGGGAGTTAGTCCCAGAAGAACACAGTAAGAAGTTCATGTTCTTAATTTTCTCAAACACTCTCATCCCCACTCCCATGGTTGCTTTAGTTTTGTATCATTATGATGGATAAAAATAGTCAGTCACTTTGGATAGTTTAATCAATTATTTGTTTAGTTCCCCCCGACTCTGGTGAAGGCTCTCTGGTGAGCATTTACTGTCATAAAATTGTCTTTCCCCCCAATTCATCACTGTATAATCTTTCAATCTTTCTACTTCCAAATCACTGACTTATCTAGCCAAACTATTACCTACTACTACAGTCAGCTTCACTGGCATGTGATCTTCTAGTTGGACAGATCCCACACTGAGAACCGCCCAATGCTTTAATGCTTTACTTTCACCATCTTGAAATTCTTTGGACTTGAGTTTTTTAAGTGAAGGCTGATGGAAAAATAGAGCATGCATGTGACCAGAGGAGACATGCTGGTTGGCAGAGCACTCACGTGGTTGTGGTTCAGCAGTAGTCAACACCTGCTGGCTTAAACCTCTCAGTGTAATAGAAGCATGCATGTATAGCAGTTGGCATGGCACAGAATCATATACCTGGGCTGCCAAGCCAGGACTGGAGGCCTGACTAGAGACAGCAATGGTAACAGCAGGGAAAAGTACCCACAGCAGTGGCTGTGGGAGGGAAGAGGGGCTCTGCATGGTTATCAGGATCTGAGGTGTGAGGCTGCTTGCTCATTTGTCTATGGTGCCTATCTTTGAGGTATCTGTAGATATATTAACTATCCAGGCTGTGTACTGGAACAGAACCTGCTGACAATCAAGCAGTAAAGTATGTCAGTCAATTATTGCAAAATAGAAGTTGATACATGAGTATTGTAATAAAGAATACGGGGAGCTATTAGAACACTTAGTAGAGTTACAATCTCTAGTTTTGATTACTAATGTAATGTTGCAGAGCAAATTCCCAAAGGCTTGGAAATGGAATTTAAATATCATTGTATTATTGGAAAAGAACACAATTTTCATATGAAGTTTGGATGACTCTATTATTAACAAGGAAGACAATTTTAAATTATTATTTTTTGAAAGATACAGAAATAGAATGCACAGACAGGCATTTTGAATTATGTGCATATCATGAAACTGGTTTGTTTCTTATATGACCCCCAAAAGTTAGAGAAAATGCCAAAGGAAACATTAAAATGCCATTATATAAATTTACATTTAAGTTAAATAAGAAACTGATTTGAATGAAGAGTTAAATCTTTTTAGAAAAAATGTTCCATGAGAAACATCAGGTCCAGATGTACTAAATTTTGTATTTTGAAATAATTTATAAGAAATTTATCCTAGTGTTATTATAGCTTATGGACATTCTTATTGGTTCCAGAAACAGTTTTATCAGTAGAAAACTCTCTCTCAAAATTAGAAATTATCAAAATTATTTGCAATTGTTCATTTATCAAGAGTAACTAACAATGTAACTATAAACATACATTTTGATGAACTTATAAATAAAAACTGAGACAATTATATGATTAATCAAGATTCTGTAGTAAGAAATTATTACTATTTAAGGTTTTATATAAAATTACAACACAATTTATTTACAGTTTGTAAATTAATATTATTTTTTCTGAAGTACTAGTACCTTTATTATGTTTAGAATTAAGTTTAGCAAAAAATCTTTTAAGGTAAGGATTTTTATATTTTTGCACTTTTAATGACAAGATACTAAGCAAGGGACCACACATTTTCATTTTGCACTAGATAATGGAAATTATATAACTGGCCTATATAGATGCAGAAATTATTTCAAATTCTGCCTCTGATTATAATCTCACCCAGCCAGAGTAAACTTTAAACTGTATTGTTCTAAGATCTAATATTGGGGAATATTAAAAAAAAATTTTTTTAGACTACCCCTGAGAAGAGAGGTAGTCCTCCATATAATGTATATGTCTGTCAGTTTTCACATAGACCTGTTATATTGCTGAACCTTTTTTAAAAATTTTTTGTAAATTTTATTTATTTATTTGGCACACAGAGATAAATCACAAGTAGGCAGAAAGGCAGGCAGAGAGAGCGGAGGAAGTAGGCTCCCCATGAAGCAGAGAGCCCAAGGTGGGGCTCCATCCCAGGACCCTGAGACCATGACCTGTTCTGAAGGCAGAGGTACTCACTGAGCCACCCAGGCACCCCTTGCCAAACTTTTTATTTAGGTGCTATGTGTTATCCCACTGGCATCATATCTTGCCATAATTAATGCTTTATGTTTAAAAATTATCAGGATAGCCTAGCTATAAGACACTCAGTGAGCCAAGCTGTTGTGTGTAAACATAAATGAATATTTTTGAATATTTAATCATAATTATGGTTGACTACCCAGTCATAAAATGCCTGCCTCAAAATTTGAGAATTAAAATGTTAAAGCAAAATTGATAACTATTTACCTGCTTAATGGAGAGTGTCATGATTGATACATTCCAGGACTACATCATGAAATCATGATGCATCAGCATCCTATAATTAAGTGGTCTTGAGTCTTTACAGGAGAGTGCATGTCATGGCTGAAGGAAAGCAAAGAACAAGATATATCACTGAGAAACTTGGTAATAGGGGTTTTTTGGCACTCATCAGTTTAGCATTTGCTGTAGAACCCGTCATCCCATTTCCCTTCCCACTTCCTCAATTCTCCCACTTTCCTGTTTAACTTGCAATATATTTCAGAGCATAGTAGCACACATCAATATTTGTTCTCACTTAAATTTACAAAGGCTTTCTGAAATCTAGTATTACTCCAGTGAGAGAGTTAGGCACTACAGAAATGTCCTCATTTATCTTGATGGCCATACAGAAAGCACATTTGTTGTACCAAAGAGGGAGCAACCAGTACTAACAATGAAGTAAGTTTCTTCCTATTCCCAAAGTGTCACAGGTCAGTCAGTCAGAGGCTGATTGACAGGTATGGTGTAATGTTATCTGTTTTTGTGCAAATGAGTTCACATTATATGGTGAAAAGTCCCAAAGAGTGCATTGTGTTTGCTTAAATAATGTGGTAGAAATTAACCACTCTCTGAGTAATTGATCACAGTGTCAAGGATGCCTCTTTGTTTCTAGAATTCTTTGCAACTTCTGGGTCTGTTTATTCTGGGCCTACTCATTCTTTGTTGCCAGACACTCTGTTCATTTCTGAACTGAGTTCAGGCTTCCTTTCTAACACAGCCTTATAAATAAGCGATGAGGAGCTGTGCAATACCCCAGTGTTGATCTGAGACTTCTGAAGTACTCTGTGGACTACTTGGCCTGCTGCACAGACGTTGAGCAAATACAGGGATTCAGATCAGTCTTCCACTTCTTAATTTGACTTTATATAGTGGAGGAAACCATGTGGATAAAATTAGGAAACTTAGAATATTAGAACAAGAAACTATTCTGGAATTAAAAGCATCTGAAGCAGTAGAATCCTCTTTGGGATATAATATTGGCCAAAACTTTTACTGAAGTTGAAGGGGAAAGTCTGAGTTATAGTTATTTCCTCCCTTTCTTCAATGCCATTTTATATTAAACCAGGAGAAAAAAATAATGGGCTCCAAATTCTGTCACTGGATAAATGACTAAATTTTCTAATGGAAATCAGCAATAAAATTAATATTTTACAAATGAATGTGATGTAAAAAAATTAATCACCTCAGTAGCATTTGTTTTTATTCTTTTTTTTTAAAAAGATTTTATTTACTTATTTTTGTGTGAGAGAGAGAGAGAGAGCATGTGAGTACAGATGAGGGATAGTGGGAGAAGCAGACTCCGCGCTGAGCAGGGAGCTTGCTTCCAGGACCCTGGGATCATGATCTGAGCCAAAGCTAGACAGATGTTTAACTGGCTGAGCCATCCAGGTATCATACATTTGTTTTTATTCTGAAATAACAGGTTTTTAGTTCAGAATCATGTTATCCAAAATTACTTCTACTCTCTCTAAACCTTGAAAAAATACTTTTAATAATTTATCATTGATGCTGTCAACTTTTCTAAATATATTACAATTCAAGAACCATTATTAATAAAAACAGTTTACTTATTACACAATATAGTCAAAAGGATTATAATTGCCATTGAAAATGCTTTAATAGAACTTACATGCATATAAAAATATGCCTACCAGTATTGTTCCTTAGTTTATCAATTATAAAATAGCCAGGAAAAATAAACAAAATTGTATTATCATCTTCAAGAAATACCTACTTTAGATGGAAATTAATGTCATTTAAAAATTTTAAATTTGTACATTCCTTTAATGTTTGTATCTAGTTATTTCATATATCCAAGAATGTTAAATCTGAAGCAATCACATTTTTCACAGCTGTTTTTGGTTTAATAGTGTCTTTAGCCAAATCCATATGTTGATATTCTATCCCTCTGTACCTCAAAATGTGACCTTATTTGGAGATAGGGTGTCTTAGACAAGTCAGGCTACCATAACAAAAATAGTTATATAATGGTAGCTTAAGTAAGACAAACTTATTTCTCATAATTTTGAACTTATTTCTCATAAGATATTGACAGATACCATCTCTGGTAGCACCCCTTTCAGGCTTGGAGACAGCCAACTGTGACCTCAGATGGTGAAGAGAGAGGGAAACAGCAAGCTCTCTTGTTTCTTCTCATAAGGGCACTAATCATGTCATGAGGATTCCAACCTCATGACCTAATTACCTCTCATAGATCCCATCTTTAAATATCATCACATTGAGGACAAGAGTTTCAACATAAAAATTTTGAAGGGACATAGAACTTCAGAATTTACCAAAGGTTTTTACAGAGAAAATCAAGTTAAAATGAGATCATTACAATAGGCCCAAATATACAAGGATAGCTGTACTTATATAAAGAGAAAATTTGGAGACAAACATGCACATGGGGAAAGAGAGTCAAATGAAAAAAGCAGGATCAGGGTAATGTTTCTCTAAGTCAAGGAATGCCTACTACTTCCAACAAATCACTAAAGGTTAAGGGAGAGGCAGGAGAGACCTTCTGTTTCATAGGCCTCAAGAGGAACCAGTCTTGCCAACACTTTGATTTAGGAATTGTAGCATCAAGACCTCTGAGACAATTAATTTCTGTTGTTAAACCATCTATCTAGTGTGTGATACTTTGTTATGGCAGCTGTAGGGAACTAATATAATAATACCACAGCATATGCATAAACTATATATATGTGATTATAATTATATATAACTACATATTTCACATGTACTATACCTGTATATTTGAGTCTCTGTAAATGCAAATGGATATATGGAAAAAAATTCATTTCAGTGACATTAAGAGTATAGAAAATGGATTATTATAGAATTGGGTTTATCTTAAATATTCTAATTTGCAAAAAAAGAACAAATTAATAGTCATTGTACAATTTGAGCTTTGTTGAGGTTGTTGTTATATCTCATCTAGATAATTCCAGCAGTTTCCTACTCGTTTTATTTTATTTAAATTCTATATATTTACCATTTCTCCACTTAGAGAAATCTACTAACCCTTCAACAACCAATTGTTCCCCTGGAAGTGCCAGGTGAAATTAGTCATTTCTTCCTATCTGAACATATGGTTCTAGACTTTGATTTCTGTAAAGATGCAACAAAGAAGGTGATCTTTTACAGCAATTATTTAGAGTATGTTTGTGTCACTTACTAGAATGTGAGCCCCTTGATGTAAGAGACTTTCGAGAAAAAACAACATTTATCATTCCGCTTTGTAAACTTTAAAATTGTTTGCTGAATTTTATATTATACTGACTCTTAATTGTTATGTGATCTTGGGCAAAAAACCTAAATACCTACCACTTAGATAATAATACTTAACATAAAGTTAATAGTGGATATTTAATATAATGCATATGCAAAATTGTTTGGTACCCTGTCTGGAATTTTGTACCCCAAAATTTAAGTTTGTTGTTTTTGTTGTTTTAGTTTCTGCATTTATATAAAGATATTGGGATCCCATATGTTGTTTGGATCTATAGATGTTTACCGGTTAGTCTACAAACAAAAACCCTACAGCAATATATATAAGATCAAGGATGAAACTAATAGGCTGGGAATGTTGGGAATAATTTCAAGGCAACACTAGGAGCAGCAATTGTCTGGGAATCCAGATGCCTATCTCTCATGGTGACTTATCCCTAACCATAGACTGTGCGTTTCTCTCTCTTTCTTTTAACCTCTGCTGCTACTGACCTCACCTTAATTTCTGTGTGCTTGACCTTTCTTCCTATCTTCCATACTTGCATTAAACCAGGGCCTGATTCTGTTTTCCTAACCTCCACAAGTGATCTGATCATTCCTTCTGTTTGTTCCACTTTTGCTTGAAGATTTGGCTGTGTACTTAGCCCTAGAAGATGTTCTATTTTAGAAAACCCAGTTGAAGGAGGATGTGTGAAAAGAGATCTGAGAAACATGACAAGGATGGCAAATTCCCTGGAAACACTGTAAAGCGAAGGCCAGTCGTTGATTTTGATGAAGTTAGAGAGAAATAGGATATGAGATGGTGGTAATAGTTTTCAAGAAACTGAAGGATTGGTAGCCAGAAGCTAGAGAACCTGTTCTGTCTTTCCAAAGATAAGACAAGAAACACTGATTTGAGAAATGCAAGACATGGAACAGGCAGAAATCATTTCAATATACAGTTGTTTACACATCTTTACATATTTTGCTTTCAAGATTTACTTTATTTTGTGAAATATCTTTGAGTCTTTTTATAATGAAAAGGGAGATTCCCTTTTCTCAACAAAGATGCCAGGAGCAGTTGAAGTATGATGTAAATCATCTTGAGGAACAGTTATGTCAGCCGCCCATTTCATTCATTCAACGTCTGCAGACATCCTTTTACAGCTGACCCCTGCCCAACCCCCCACCCCCGCCACTAACTGCCTCCTCCTCCCTATCCCTCTGCCTCAGCCCAGCACCAGGTACGGTGTATTGGTCTCAAAAAGTATAGTGGCACCCACAATCATGATGTGGGAGCAAATACTTTTGGGGTCCCTTTTCAGCCAGTGCGGCCATGTACACTTTTCCATACTCTTCCTTCAGGCACCCCCTTTCCTCTTCATTTGAGGGATCTAACGCCATCCTCAGCCATTCACTTTCATGTCTCTCTACTGTTGTTGGGTCCAAAAGTGACAGAACATTTGGTCTAAAGCACAGTTGTTCAAAAGACTCAAAATTTCTGAATTTTGAATGGTATCTTCCTTTTGATTCCAGTAGTTCACTGAATGATTCCATCCTCTAAGCATTTTCTCATGCTCATTTTCTCAATCATTTCTCATTTTCTCCTCCTCTAAGTAATTTCTCATGCCTCTACATCATGCAAATTCAATGAGAATGCCTTCTAGAATGATCTCCAGAAAATGCCATCCTGGGCCGCACAGGGAACTGTTAATTAACCTCAATTAAAACATTTTAGCAGAGGCCAGATGCTTAACTATTAGGAGTGTTGCAGTTCCTACATTAGCGGGAGGAGAGAATATATTATTAGTACTATATTATTTGTATTGTATTTTATAGGAAATCTGTGCCCACTTTAAATCCTCTTGTCTCAGCTCTTACTATAGACACTGCTTTGTTGATAAGTTTCACCAGGATATACTCAGCTTCATGCAGGTATAGGACTTCAACCTCAGTCTTCCTAGTTCTTTGTGTTTTTTTTTTTTTTTTTTTAAGATTTTACTATTTATTTGACAGAAAGAAAGATCACAAGTAGGAAGAGTAGCAGGCAAGGGTGGGGGGAAGCAGACTCCCCACTGAGCAGAGAGCCTGATGCAATGCAGGACTTGATCCCAGGACCCTGAGATCATGAGCCGAGCTAAAGGCAGAGGCTTAACCCACTGAGCCACCCAGGTGCCCCAGTTCTCCTAGTTCTTGCCAGTGGCTTTCTCTGACAAGAGATGATAAGAGCAATATACTTGGAACTTTACCCAAAATATATATTTGGGAAACTCTTGAGGCTTTAGGACACTCGTGATACTTTTTTTTGATGCGGCATAATTCCTGCCAAAAATTAGCCTCTTGCCTACAGGTGATGACTCATACCCCCTTTTGTCCAGGAGAGGCAAGTAGGTCCTTCTAACCAGAAGTGAAACCAAGGCTGGTTATGAGTTTTCTTTCCCAGTGTACAGTGCCTTCGAAAACATCATCATAAAAGTGTTTGGTTTGCTAGCATGGTATATTGTACAGTATAGGCTCAGATCAAGGGACTCATTTTATGTCACAAGAAGTACAATAATGGGTGCATAATCATGGTATCTGCTGGTCTAACATATATCCCATCACCCAGAGGAAGCTGATCTAATGGAATGATGAAACAGCTTATAAAAATTGGGCCTTGTCTTCTGGGGTGTGAAACATTTTCTATAATGAAAGTGTATACCAGGCCACTCTAAGGATGTTTGTACCCCAGGACTTCTTTGCTCTTGTGTCTTTTCCTCAACAAAGAAGTTAATATCTCTTGGAACAGTCTTTGAACATGGGGATAGGAACTAATAAATAAATACATTTTTTTTTTTTTTTTTTGTCCAGTAAGTGTTCATGAGGTTTCTCATATGACCCCCAGAAAAGTAACATTTTGTTTCCAGAGTAGTGGCCAATTTGATAATATATTGGCTCTCCCATGCATCATGCCTTGTTCCTGGGATCACTGTCTCAGATAAACTACTTATACAGCATCCTTTGTCTCAGGCACTATTTTCCGAGAAACGTAAGATAAGACAATATCTAAGGTCTTTATGAACTCTGGCAATATATTAATTTTCCTAAAGACAATCATATTCTAAATCTAACTTTTCCATAATAGCCCAGCAGAAAGACCCTGGATTTTTTCCCTGAAAGGAGTCGTCACGATCTGCTTTTGATTGAAAAGCTGCAGGGTACATTAAGGAACTCTCCTCAGTCTGTGGCTTAATGGGTACAGTTTTATGATATCAATCGTTGGTAAGACAAACTAGAGCTGAACCAAAATGGCATGATTAACCCAACAGAGCCAAGTTTATACATTAGCGTTTGGCAATGAGAATATGTAATCAAAATACTTGGCAAAAACTACTGCTGTGGATTCATGTAGATGAGAATGGACAAGTTTTTCTCGTGGCCATGAAAACCACAATTTTATTGTCATAACATAAATAACTCTAGGCAAAGGGTCTTGGCAGTCATATCTGACTTACTATTGAGAATCTATAGACATTTTTAATCCTTAAATAGTTTTTCTTTCTTTCACTCAGATGTAAGAGCATGAGAAATTCTACCACTTAATCCGTTGATATGATTAAGCTTAGTCTGTGTGTGAGTGCTACCATGATGGATGAGGACCAGATCTGTGGAATTCACCACTGGAATAGTTAATTGGTTTGCTGTCACTTGAGGTTGAGTTACTCTATTATATTTAGATGACTGTTGAGTTCTTAAGATTGTCACTTGAATGTCCAGTTCTTCTCAATGAAATGCTAAAGATCAAGATTTCCCAGAAATTCTTTCAGATTCTAGCTGTAAAATGTGTTTAGCCAGGCAAGAATTAAAGGGACACTTACCTTCCTGTACTCTTGACAATTACCAAAGGCTAACAATATGGATTTATGGGACTTCCCTAAAGCAACATTCACTATGCCTTCTTCACCTGTGTGAGAGGTACTTATCATGTAACAGTAGCTATTTCTTTCTTTCAGCATAACCCTACCTGCAGCCTCAGAAGTTATTTCCTCAGTGGGTCAGTGCTGTATTATTCATGGAGAACTTACAGGGCATCCCCTATATACCTTCAGCACTTAGAATGACTTTCGGGGTTAAAGTCCCTGTATCAAATATCTTACTGCTGAAAATACCCAAGGCATGTTCTGTTTTTGGTTTTTTTCCCCCTGAACACTGAGGGATGTATCAAATTAAGAACTGAGTCCTATGACATGACCAACAATAGAATTCATGTGATTGACAGAGATTAAGAATGTAAAGAAATATATGTTCACATAAAATTATTTTCTTAGGAAAATGCCATGTTTGAAATGTATTAGCAGAAGTGACAGAAGCAGGGTCCAAGGTAGATGTCCTGGCTTGTGCGTGTTTGAGGACTTAGTGGAATCAGAGGCCTTGGTGACCAATCGAGAGATGACATGAATCTTTGGGCTTTGGGTACTCGGGGCCATGATCCCTTCTGTAAACCATCTCCCCACACAATCTCAAAATTTTTTAAAAAATAGGTATTTCAATGTTCTCTGACTTCAACTTAAAATAATATATATATATTAACATATATATATATAGATATATATCTAGAAATCTATATATATCTGCAATATGCAGTGTGTATATAGATATATCTAGATATATCTAGATATATATCTAGAAATCTATATATATCTGCACACTGCAATGTGTTTACATTCCTGTCTCCCATTTGGTGATCTTTAAGTCAGAGCAACATTTTAAGGAAGAAGATCCGTGTCACACATCCACACTGATATGTCTCTTAGATACATGTAATTCTAGATTGTCAGACAATTAAGGAAAGCCATTCTTATAGTCTATGACTGTGCATGTTAGATGCCATCAATCCTCACAATTCCATCCATAGACAGACACCATAGTATAGCAACCAATTATAACTTCAAGAACAATTCATGGATTCTAGAACTTGAGAATCTAAATCATGCTGAACTTCTGATTGGCTGATTATTAGTTCTTCACCGACTTGCATTTTAAAGAATATTAATAGTACCAAATCCGTTAGCACTATTATCTGGAATTCATTAAATACAACATGCATGGAAGAATTTTTTAAATTGTATGTTTTTCAGTTTTGGTGAGTGGTGAAAAAGCTGACTGGAAATACTTTCCCAGTCAGTGATAGTCTTTTATTTTTTCAGGAAGATATGGATTATTCCCCATGTTTACTCAGCAGCTTCCATGGCATTTGAAATCATGGATGACACAAAAAAACTTATCTCTTATTCTTTTTGTGACAGCTGTTTCTATTCTGTCTTTAACACTATATTACTTTACTATATTATATTACTATGTAATTACTGTACAATACATTACCATATTTTAATACTATACTACATTTTTCATAATCTCTGTTCTTAAACAATGATCTGCATGGTATAGAAATTTATGAATTACAATAAATCAAATGGCTTGGGGATCAGACAAAATGTGATTTCTTAAAAAAATGAAATCAAATTATGGTCAGGCATCATGAAGAAACAGTTATGCAAATAGTAAACATAAATCAATTGTTGGATTGTGTATATAGTGAATTAAGGTAAGCATGTGAAAAATGTCCTTCATTTTCTCTAAAACTTTAATAAATAATAATAAAAAAAAAGAAATTTGGTAAAGTGGCCCCAGCTTAGGTGTTAAAAATTCTTTCTGTTTCTCCCTGCTTTACTGAACGTGAAACCTCTATGCTTGTGGAAGGGTTTGAGGAAAAAAAAATGTATGGATGTTTTTAGCTTACTGACTATTAAGTATAATGCTCCTCTTAGTTCATTATGATCACTGATGAGTTCTCTGCACAAATATTATTGGAATAAATTTACTATTTAAACTTAATTAGAAATTTTAGTATCTGCCTCTGTCAGGCTGTCTCAGTACTTGGCAAAGAGGGATGGAAATGAATAAATTCTGAAAATATTTATCTTCCATTGGCTTAAATAATTCCTTTGAGACAGAATTGAACATTTCAGTGCTTGTCATGGAGTCACAGAGGTGATCAGTTAGTGCAGTGGTTTGAATCACTAATGCTTTAATGTCTGGAAGATCTGGAAGATAGGTAGTGGGAATGTTAGCAAAGTTAGCTTCCAGATGATGGAAGGGTCTCTCTCCCTCTCCCATGAATGCCTGCACACACTTTTATGACAGCATCTACCTATTATTATAAGTTCATGTTGAAATTTTTGCCAAAAAATTCCTTCTCTTACAGAGACAGAAGAGACAACAAAGGAAAAATATCTGGCAAGAAAATACAAATGCCCTATATCCCTTTATCCACTGCTATTTGGAGACTTTCATGGGATAGTGTGATCAAACAAATACTTTCTCTTGTATGCCAAAATTTCCCCAAGAAAATATTTCATTTAACATGTGGCTTTGACTTCTTCTGTCAACTACCTCTCTTCTCCAACCATCTTTCCTTCTTTACATCTTTTTAAAATTAATTATTACATAAATTTGCAAGGAAATCAAGCCAAGTTTTTAGAATTCCTTCTTTATGCTACTAATATTTTCACAAAATTAATTGATACTTGCTGAATCTTTTCCTCAGTTCTACATAAGCCCTTGCAAGCTGCCTTCTACTCTTGCCCTAACCCAATAACCATTTATTTCTTTGGGTCAACGGTGTCTTTCTAGTGACCAATCACAAAGATTTTCTGTTCCATATTGCTCCCCTTCTTTCTTAAACTCTGTCTCTGGTTTTAGTTTATGCAACATTATTTATGCAGTTCCATTTCCTACCTTCCATTCTCTCTTCTTTCTTGTCTTTCTGTCTCTCTCACTTTTCCTGGTATGTTTTCCACAATTCCTAAATAAAGATGTCCCAATGTGTCCCATTTCCTTTGTCACTGTACTCTTGGTCATTTGCTTCCATGATTTCAAAAAAATCTTGAAATAACTTCCAACTCTCTTGGTGACGAAGTTCCTCTGTCCATTAAATTCCAGATGCTGCTCAATATGAATACTGAATTTTTTCTTGTCCCTTTCATTGAGATTTCTATACTTAGATACCTATTTAAAATGTAATAAATTTAAATACTCTTAAATTATAACAGTGCTAAATTTTTATGCAAAGATAAATTATAAGTTGAGCACACCTGTTATTACCTATAACAGCTTGAAACTGTGAAGCCTAAGTCATATAATTTGACATATAAGAAAAAAAAAATTTTTTAAGATTTTATTTATTTATTTGACAGAGATCACAAGTAGGCAGAGAGGCAGGCAGAGAGAGAGGAAGGGAAACAGGCCCCCTGCTGAGCAGAGAGCCCGATGCGGGACTCGATTCCAGGACCCTGAGATCATGACCTGAGCCGAAGGCAGCGGCTTAACCCACTGAGCCACCCAGGCGCCCCAAGAAAAAAAAAATTTAATGCAAATTGCTGACCAGTGAAACCAGGTTTTGCAGTTAATCCTCTTTTTAATTGACATTGGTTAGGTTTGGTCTTACTTCAAATTACCTACATTCATTAGATTTTGAAATAAAATTTCAACAGTAGACAGCACTGTAACTCATCTTCCTTTATATTCTGAAAATCTGTTTCATGTTACCACATTCTGCATAAATAACACAGCCAGAGAATTATGTATGTCAAGTGGATACTCATTCATTTAACACGTGTACATCACCCCTCACTCATGAAGTTGCTAACTACCACTGGGAGGTCAATTCCAGGTCATAACATGAGATATCTGGGTTTCCTCTATGTTAAATGGGGGCAATTATTTTTCAACTGGGTTTTACTTTGTTGACAAGAAAAAGGAAAGTTAGAAATTATAAGCAAAAGTACTTTTGTAATTTGAAGGTAAAAATGCATAAGAAAAACAAGGCAAATGTGAATAAAGATATGGGCAAATTAAAAATAAAAGCACCAGAGGCACCTGCTGGCTCAGTCAGTTGGGCATCCAACTCTCGCTTTTGGCTCAGGCCATGATCTTAGGTCATGGAATTGAGCCCTGAGTCAGGCTCTACACTCAGTGTGGAGGCTGTTTGAGGTTCCTTCTCCTTCTCCTTCTGCCCGTCTTGTGCCTGTGCTCTCTCACTCTCTCCCTTTCTCTCTCTAAAATAAATAAATCTTTAAAAAAAAAACAACCACCAAATGCAAAACTTAGTCTTTTCAGTTATCTCAAATGACAGTTTAGCTTATATCACAGAAGGTTAGATCTTCAGGACTATTTCTGCCAAATATAAATAACATATTACCTTTCACATTCATTTATGACTGTAGACACATTTTATTGCAATTCTAGAAACACATCCATAATAGTAAAATCTCAGTTAATTGGGCCAAACTAATTGGTATGCATTATAAATTAAAATTGAAGTATTTCATTTTCTAGATGAAGAGGGCCAAAATAAATATGTTTCATTTAGCCAGGGATATATTGAAGAAGTAGCAGATACTGAAAAAGGAAAAAAAAAGGTAAACCCTCAGAAACTAATATCTGACAATTGTATGGAAATATTCCTGTCTCCTTTCAGGTCAAATTAACTGTTCTTTCCCTTGTGCTTTTATAGCACAGTTTATTCTATTTAAATAATTTGGAATTATTATTATTATGTTAACTTTTTATAAAAAGATAAATTGAGCACAACTCTTATTACTAACAGCAAATTCTAGGTGATGTTTTCAATATTTGAAACTATGAAGTTTAAGTCTTACGATTTTGTACATAAGAAAAGAAAATATGTGAAGAGATTGGTTTTATTCATTTATATTGCTTTTTCTCCCATTAAACTAAGCTCCTTGAGAGCAGGAACCATGTTTAAACCATCACTGAATCTCAGATATTAACCCAGCATCTGAGCTGTCATTTCCACCCAATAACTGTTATAGGAATTAAAATAATAGTTTTATTATATAGCAATTATAATATGCCCAGAATCATTCAAAATTAGTGATCATACTTGCAAAATGCTGAGAGTAAGAATAAAATATACTAAAAAAATATTGGGGGACTCCTGGGTGGTTCAGTAAAGTGTCTGCTTTTCGCTCAGGTCATGATCCCTGGGTCCTAGGATGGAGACCTGTGTGGGGCTCCCTACTCAGTGGGGAGCCTGCTTTTCCCTCTCCTTGCTTATGCTCTCTCTCACTATGTTTTGTTTTTTTTTTTTTAAAGATTTTATTTATTTATTTGACAGAGAGAGATCACAAGTAGGCAGAGAGGCAGGCAGAGAGAGGAGGAAACAGGCTCCCTGCTGAGCAGAGAGCCCGATGTGGGACTCGATCCCAGGACTCTGAGATCATGACCTGAGCCGAAGGCAGTGGCTTAACCCACTGAGCAACCCAGGTGCCCACTCTCTCACTATGTTTATCACTATCTTTGTCTCTCTCTCTCTCTCAAATGGATAAATAAAATGTTTACAAACAAGCAAAAAACCAAGATGAATTGCAACCATAATACTGAATATCACATATTAATAAAGTTTTTAGATATTGCTATCATAAATATCAAAACATCTAAAACTGGAGGATAAAATGTTATTTGGGATTGTACCAAGAAGGAAATACCATTCTCTATTTTTAATCACAACTGAAGCTAGAAGTCTTTCATATATGATCCTTCTTTCTCATATACAGGAAAGATTTTGTCATGTACACAGTGAGGTATATGAATTTTTCTCCTAAGCCAAAAACACATGAGAATTAGTAACTCATTTTTCTTCTTACCATATACCTTTGTCAAGATTATCTGCATACAAAACCTCAGGATTTTAAGGGAGTTTCCCACTTGGCCAACTTTGTAATGAAAGAGACCCATAACAAATATCGTTCTGAAACATAACAGAAGTGTGATTTCAGGGAATGTGAGTGGCTTGGGAGTTTGGAGTTTATCAAGATCTAGTTTGGTTACTGACTCTTTTCTGAGTGTGGTTCTGTGTAAACTTCAGTTTCTCCATTTGTAAGTCAGAAATAGTAATTTACTTCTGCTCATATCCTTGGTAATATTGACTTTGTTTTTTCATGGCTATCCTCAATGTTCATCATATTATTACTGATGTGATTAAGCATATTGTGATTAAGCATTCCTGTAAGGATGTGATTAAGCATTCATGTAAGGATGAAGTCAAAGCTAATCTATATCTACTCTTTGTTATTTTATGTTCAATTTAAATTTAGTTGGATTTAAAAATTTTTTTTTCATTATTATTTTTTTTTATTTTTTTAATTTTTTATAAACATATATTTTTATCCCCAGGGGTACAGGTTTTATTTTTAAAGATTTATTTATTTATTTGAGAGAGAGAGAGAGAAAGAGGGCCTGCAGTGTGTGTGCACATGCATGAGCCCAGGGAGGGGCAGAGGGTGAGGGAGAGAGAGAATTCTCAAGCAGACTCCCCACTGAGTGTGGAGCCCCGCCCAGGGTTCTGTCTTGGGATACTGATATCACGACCTGAGCCAAAATCAAGAGTCAGCCACTTAAGCAAGTGAGGCACCGAAATGCCCCATAGTCATTGTTTTAAACAGAAATACAATTTATTAACTGACTTGAAGACCCACCATTTCATTTCTAAATGGAGTTAGATGCTATTAAGATACAATATAAGAAAGTACTTATAAGAGTAGCAAACACTCAGTGGTGCCAAAGGTAATTTTCCAGCAGATTTTTTTCTTTTTGTTTTTCTTTTTTCTTTTTTATAAACAAATAATATATTTTTAACCCCCAGGGTACAGGTATGTGAATCGCCAGGTTTACACACTTCACAGCACTCACCATAGCACATACCCTCCCCAATGTCCATAACCCTACCCCCCTTCTCCCAACGCCCCTCCCCCCAGCAACCCTCAGTTTTTTTGTGAGATTAAGAGTCACTTATGGTTTGTCTCCCTCCCAATCCCATCTTGTTTCATTTATTCTTCTCCTACCTCCTTAACCCCCCATGTTGTATCTCCACTTCTTCATATCAGGGAGATCATATGATAGTTGTCTTTCTCCGCTTGACTTATTTCACTAAGCATAATACCCTCTAGTCGTTGCAAATGGCAAGATTTCATTTCTTTGGATGGCTGCATAATATTCCATTGTGTATATATACCACATCTTCTTGATCCATTCATCTGTTGATGGACATCTAGGTTCTTTCCATAGTTTGGCTATTGTGGACATTGCTGCTATAAACATTCGGGTGCACATGCCCCTTCGGATCACTACATTTGTATCTTTAGGGTAAATACCCAGTAGTGCAATTGCTGGGTCATAGGACAGTTCTATTTTCAACATTTTGAGGAACCTCCATGCTGTTTTCCACAGTGGTTGCACCAGCTTGCATTCCCACCAACAGTGTAGGAGGCTTCCCCTTTCTCCACATCCTCGCCAGCATCTGTCATTTCCTGACTTGTTAATTGTAGCCATTCTGACTGGTGTGAGGTGGTATCTCATTGTGGTTTCGATTTGTATTTCCCTGATGCCGAGTGATATGGAGCACTTTTTCATGTGTCTGTTGGCCATCTGGATGGCTTCTTTGCAGAAATGTCTGTTTATGTCCGCCCATTTCTTGATTGGATTATTTGTCCTTTGGGTGTTGAGTTTGCTAAGTTCTTTATAAATTTTGGACACTTGCCCTTTATCTGATACGTCATTTGCAAATATCTTCTCCCATTCTGTCAGTTGTCTTTTGGTTTTGTTAACTGTTTCCTTTGCTGTGCAAAAACTTTTGATCTTGATAAAATCCCAGTAGTTCATTTTTGCCCTGTTTCCCTTGCTTTTGGTGATGTTCCTAGGAAGATGTTGCTGTGGCTGAGGTCGAAGAGGTTGCTGCCTGTGAGTCTATTTTTGTGTGTGGTGTAAGGAAATGGTCCAATTTCATTTTTCTGCATGTGGCTGTCCAATTTTCCCAACACCATTTATTGAAGAGGCTGTCTTTTTTCCATTGGACATTCTTTCCTGCTTTGTCAAAGATTAGTTGACCATAGAGTTGAGGGTCTGTTTCTGGGCTCTCTATTCTGTTCCACTGATCTATGTGTCTGTTTTTGTGCCAGTACCATGCTGTCTTGATGATGACAGCTTTGTAATAGGGCTTGAAGTCTGGAATTGCGATGCCACCAATTTTGGCTTTCTTTTTCAATATTCCTTTGGCTATTTGAGGTCTTTTCTGGTTCCATATAAATTTTAAGATTATTTGTTCCATTTCTTTGAAAAAGATGTATGGTACTAAGGAGTTGATCCCATTTACAATTGCACCAAAAACCATAAGATACCTAGGAATAAACCTAACCAAAAAGACTAAAAATCTATACTCAGAAAACTATAAAGTACTCATGAAAGAAATTGAGGAAGACACAAAGAAATGGAAAAATGTTCCATGCTCCTGGATTGGAAGAATAAATATTGTGAAAATGTCTATGCTACCTAAAGCAATCTACACATTTAATGCAATTCCTATCAAAGATTTTTTTCTTTTAATGCTGATTTGAGATTGGTCATTGATGAAGTAGAAATTCTAAAATAAACAATTTTGACATTTACTGATTGGTTTCCTATAAATTATCTTTAACAAGATATTTTAAATGGTTATTTGGCTTCATGTGGGCCAAACATAATAAAATGCTATTTGCTTGGTTTTTGTCATTTGACCACAGAGTTCACCATCTACCTGAAATCACATTCTGATTCTAGTAAAATAAATTAGAGGCTCCTATAATCTGAGAAAACTTAAGTACCTTACCTAAAAAATGTTATGTTATACCAAATTTAATTGTTATAATATACTTAAAAGATAACTACTTAAGGATCATTTATTGTTTGATGATGGAAAACAAATCTGACTCAGTCACAGACACCTGCTTATAGTTTGGACTGTAATTTTCAATGATAAGAGAAAAGGCACAAGATTCTGCATGATTTGAGCTTATTGAAGAACTAAAATTACATTTTGATTCCTTACACTTTTATATTCTCCTCCTACCAGTATTGCTTTGGACAACACTATAAGTAAATCAATGCCAACTGAAGTAATTGCCCATTTTATCTTGATGTTAAAATATTGAATCATGAAAACTTATGTTTTCACTGGTTAATATCCAAAGTAATGGATATTGGTTAAATTATTTTGGTCAGATTGTCTGCATAAGTTCAATGAATCTGTTCAGCTAGCAGCATATATTAGTTCTTTTTAGTCAATACTTTGATTCTTTTTACTGATGTACAATGCTGAACTTCAAAGATAATGCTAAAGGACATGTACCAAATCTGTCATTATAATCTCTGTGAGGTACTTCTGTGGAAAAATCTAGGTCCAGTGCTTTATTGAGTGAAGAATATCTTCGAAAATACAATTTATTTATTATGGCCTTTTTAAATTCAGTTTAGACTTTCTATACCTTGTCTGTCAGTTTTGATAACTTATATTTTCATGAGAAGCATCTGTTGTACCCAGGATTAAAAACTTATTTCATGCAATTGAACAAAGAACTCTTTTAAAATACTTAAAATAATTTCCTATATATTGATGTCAACCTTCCACTTGGTATTTCTTATTTTACATAATTTTATTATCTTCCTTTTAATCTTGATTTAGTTTAGTTAAAATTTTATTGTTTTATTATATAGATAAATTCTTTTCCTAGAAGGAGAATTTACTTACAGATAATTAAATTACCTGTACATCTGATTTTGTTAGTCTTAAATAATTTTTTATATATGTAAAAAATGAGGAAATTACATTATCTATCTAATTTCTTTTCTGCATTCTGCGACAAATCTTTTTACTTTTGTCTTTTGCAAGATGTTAGGGTGTGTGACATTTGTATGGTAATTTGTAAACCCAAACTCCATATTTAACTTATTTATTGTCATACATTCTTCTTGCCATAAATTCATCATCATTTCAAGGTTGCCTGAAGTTCAACCTCAATTAGTAAATTAAATAAAAACTTATAAGCAATATATGAACAATATAACCCCTGTGTTATTGCAAAAATGTATCTGTTATTTTTGTATTTAAATGATGACTGTGTTATATATAATGTCATTGAGTCATATTTTCTCTCCCTTGAGGAACTGCACTGTCCCATTGGCTTTCTACATTGGCAAGTCCAGGTCATTTCCAAGATACTGTGAATTAGCTACAGGAAAGGATTTTGTGGGCAAGTCCTTTCATCTGTTACTTCTCTTGGGCAACTGAGTATATTGCTTCCAGTTCAATCACTGTCTTCTATGCTGCTTGACTGGTAAATTGTTTTATGAAAATATTGCTCATCTCTGTGACTGGAAATCAAATCAAGTCCATGGCAGTTCCCACTGCCATCTCAGGGAACTATTCCTGATTATTGCAAACAGGGACCTGTCAGTTGAAGCCTTTGTGTCTCCTACTCTGAAGAAGTGTACCACTCAGTGTACCCTAAAGGGAGATTGCTGTGTCTTCCTACACTCCCCCTTGACCATTGCTACATTTGGGATCCCTTCTTTTTTACTTATGTTACAAAGAGTTTATGTTGCTGTAATGTTTATCAAAAGGTAAAATTTGCATTTTCTTTCTCACGCTTTTTAGAAATTTTGAGTAAATCCTAAGAAGAAAGGCAAAAAGACAGATTTAACTGCATCCTATTAAAACTATAAATTGTAAATATTTGTATTATTACAGAAATTTTGTATTATTTGTATTATTTCAGAAATAATAGCTCATGTGTGATGCCAATAAATTGTCTTATTTTAAATCACTGAACTTAGCAGAGCACTTTATTCATCAAAGATAGCAGATCTTGGTAGTAAGATAGAATGGGTAAAAGAGAAGATAAATTGAAAATGATTTCACACAAATTTGTTAAGTTTTTATATGTCCCCTTTATAAATTTTTAAAATAAAAGTATTTCTTGTATTTACATGTTGATTTTATTGTGAACAATTAATTGCAGTAGCCTGCTCTTTATTACTATTTTTTATTAAAATTCATTTACCACACAATGTTATATTAATTTCAGGTGTATAATGTATTGATTCAACAATCCTCTACATTACTTAGTGTTACCATGATAAGTAGGGTAACCATACAATGTTATTACAACATTATTGACTATATTTCCTTTGTTATGCTTTTCATTTTTGTGATTTATTTATTTTATGACTGGAAGTGTGTACCTCCTAATCCCCTTTATCTGTTTCACTCATTCACCCACCCACCTCGCCTCTGACAACTACCACTTTGTTCTCTGTATTTAAGAGTCTGTTTTATGGCTTGTTTGTTGTTTTGTTTTTTTAGATTCTACATATAAGTAAAATCATATGTATTTGTCTTTTTCTGTCTGACTTATTTCACTTAGCATATGGTCTTTTCAGTCTATGTTGTGGCAAATGACAAGATCTCATCCTTTTTGATGGCTCAATAATATTCATATATATATATATATATATATATATATATATATATATATA
>NC_081560.1:77218322-77248426 GCF_022355385.1 Mustela nigripes | reverse complement strand
ATATATATATATATATATATATATATATATATATATATATACATATACATATAGCACATCTTCTTTATCCAGTCATCTACTGATAGACACTTGGGCTGCTTCCACATCTCAGCTATTATAAATAATGCTGCTATTAACACAGTGGTGCATGTATCTTTTCAAATTGGTGTTTTAGTTTTCTCTGGGTAACTACCCAGTACTGGAATAACTGGATCATCTGGTATTTCTATTTTTTTTAATTAAATTTATTTATTTTCAGCATAACAGTATTCATTATTTTTTCACCCCCCCCCCAGTGCTCCATGAAATCGGTGCCCTCTATAATACCCACCACCTGGTACCCCAACCTCCCACCCCCCCGCCACTTCAAACCCCTCAGATTGTTTTTCAGAGTCCATAGTCTCTCATGATTCACCTCCCATTCCTATTTACCCCAACCCCCTTCTCTCTAATTCCTCATGTCCTCCATGCTTTTTTTTTATGCTCCACAAATAAGTGAAAGCATATGATAATTGACTCTCTCTGCTTGACTTATTTCACTCAGCATCTCTTCCAGTGCCGTCCATGTTGCTACAAAAGTTGGGTATTCGTCCTTTCTGATGGAGACATAATACTCCATGATGTATATGGACCACATCTTCCTTATCCATTCATCCGTTGAAGGGCATCTTGGCTCTTTCCACAGTTTGGCGACCGTGGCCATTGCTGCTATAACCATTGGGGTACAGATGGCCCTTCTTTTCACTACATCTGTATCTTTGGGGTAAATACCCAGTAGTGCAATTGCAGGGTCATAGAGAAGCTCTATTTTTAATTTCTTGAGGAATCTCCACACTGTTCTCCAAAGAGGCTGCACCAACCTGCATTCCCACCAACAGTGGAAGAGGGTTTTCCTTTCTCCACATCCCCTCCAACACATATTGTTTCCTGTTTTGTTAATTTTGGCCATTCTAACTGGTGTAAGGTGATATCTCAATGTGCTTTTTTTTTTTTTAATTTGAATCTCCCTGAGGGCTAGTGATGATGAACATTTTTTCATGGGTCTGATAGCCATTTGTATGTCTTCATTGGAAAAGTCTCTGTTCATATCTTCTGCCCATTTTTTGATAAGATTGCCTATTTTGTGTGTGTAGAGTTTGAGGAGTTCATTATAGATCCTGGATATCAACCTTTTGTCATTTGCATTTGCCATTTGTACTGTCATTTGCAAATATCTTCTCCCATTCCGTGGGTTGCTTCATTGTTTTCTTGACTGTTTCCTTTGCTGTGCAGAAGATTTTGATTTTGATGAAGTCCCAAAAGTTCATTTTTGCTTTTGTTTCCTTTGCCTTTGGAGACATATCTTGAAAGAAGTTACTGTGGCTGATATCAAAGAGATTACTGCCTATGTTCTCCTCTAGGATTCTGATGGATTCCTGTCTCACGTTGAGGTCTTTTATCCATTTTGAGTTTATCTTTGTGTACGGTGTAAGAGAATGGTCGAGTTTCATTCTTCTACATAAAGCTGTGTTCACCAAGACAGCATGGTACTGGCATAAAAACAGACATATAGACCAGTGGAACAGAGTAGAGAGCCCATATATGGACCGTCAACTCTATGGTCAATTAATCTTTGACAAAACAGGAAAAAATATACAGTGGGAAAAAGACAGTCTCTTCAATAAATGGTGCTGGGAAAACTGGTATTTCTATTTTTAATTATGTGGAGAATCCCCATATACTCTTCCACAGTGGCTGCATCCTTTACATTTTCATTTACAGTGTAGCATGCTTCCTTTTTCTCACATGTTTGGCAACAATTGTTACTATTTGTCTTTTTGATTCTAGCCATTTTGACAGGTGTGAGGAAATATCTCATTGAGGTTTAGATTTGCATTTTCCTGATGATTAGTGATGTTAAGCATCTTCTCATGTCTGTTGGCCATCTGTATGTCTTCTTTGGAAAAAATGCCTATTCAGATCTTCTGCCTATAAGTGGATTATTTGTCTTTTTGGTGTTGAGTTACATAATTTCTTTATTTATTTGGACCATTAACTCCTTATCTGCTGTACCATTTGCAACTACCTTCTCCCATTCAGTAGTTTGTCTTTTTGCTCTGTTGATGGTTTCCTTCACTTCGCAAAACTTTTTCATGTAAACACAATAGTTTATTTTGCTTTTGTTTCCCTTACCCAGGGTGGCATACCTAGAAAAATGTTTTTAAGGCCAATGTCAAAGAGATTAGTGCCTCTTTTCTTCTAGGAATTTTTTGGTTTCAGTTCTCACAATAAAGATCTTCCCTTTGTTTTTTGTTGCTGTATGTTTGTTTTGTTTTTATTTAAACTTTGTGTTTCAGAATTGTAGGATATGGTGCTGTATGATATGTATATTGCTCTCCAAATTACTCAAATGCAAAAGCAACATTCTTCTTTTATTGTTTACATATTCTTCTAATAACTAAACTTTTTATTGGTTTTATAAAAGTAAACATTTACATTCCAAATAAAATCTTAGTGTATCAGTACCCTAATAAATTTAATTGCTGCAATAGTCCAACAGATTTCTATTACAAAATATAAATTAATTATTTCTAAGCCATGTATTTCAGAGTATACAGATATAGTTAAAAAACATGTCAATCATTGGTTTTATAGAGTTTGTTGAAATTTCACGTTTTGTCTCCGCGAGATCTTATTTGAAAGCATGTGTTTAAATAGTGATTTATGGCTTCTTGTAATAAGTACAAGTATATTTCAGATATATGATCAATATCACTTACCCTGTATGGAGAACCAGCCATCAATTTTGCAATATATTTAAGGTATGTGTCAATATATGTCACTATATTTTTCAAATATTTCTTCTTCCTCTTTATTTCTCTCCCCCTTCTAGGATTATAGTTGCATATTCTCTTTTTACTCCTGTAATTTCAATTGCCATATGGCATTATTTCTGTGTTTCTCTTCATATAGAAACAAATCCTGCTGATGGGTGACCCCAAATCCATACTGAAAATTTTCTCCTTCATTGAATCACACTACAGAGGATGAAAGTCAAATACTGACTTTTCCAGCCTCATATTACAGCTATTAGTGATTACAAAGTTCTATTTTAGTCAATGAATTTAAATGGAAGTTGGGTCAAAACCTTCAGGAAAAAGTTCATTACATTTCAGATGAAGCTAGAAAGCCATTTCCACCTACTCTATGCATTAAAGACATAATTTCTGCCACTGTAACATCCTTCTTGGACTCATAGCACCATAAAATGATATGCTAAGAATTGTGAAGCAGAAATGCAAATGAAATCTGAATCTTCAACATCATTGAGGCACTGAACCAACCCTGACATTTCTATACTTAGATTTAAAACTTTTTTATTATTGTGCTAAAAAAATAAAAAATATTAGTCCAGTATGAATTCTAAACCCTATAAAGTATGCTTCTAAAAAGAGTATATATATATATATATTTTTTTTTTTTCAGATAAAAGAAAGTTTG
The DNA here is from genome assembly GCF_022355385.1 of Mustela nigripes. Lineage (NCBI taxonomy): Eukaryota > Metazoa > Chordata > Mammalia > Carnivora > Mustelidae > Mustela > Mustela nigripes. The sequence goes on along the minus strand of NC_081560.1, from coordinate 77,244,946 downwards.
AGGTTGTAGCATTAACAGAATATAGTGCAGGAGGAGCTAAAGGATGTTGCTTTTCAGGATGAAGGGAAATGGCAACTTGTTCCTAGATAGATTGGATAGAATCATACCTCTTTGGTATATTCAGATCTGAAGGAAAGAATGAAGAGCACAAGAAATGGTAAATAATTGGATAAATATAAAAACTATGTTTAATTTTTAGCAAAATTTCACATAAGATAAATTGCTTTTTATATTTTATTTTTTAAGACTTTATTTATTTGAGAGAGAAAGAGAAAGTGAGAGAGAGCATGAGAGGGGAGAAGGTCAGAGGGAGAAGCAGACTCCCCGTGGACCTAGCATTCCAATGTGGAACTTGATCCCAGAACTCTGGGATCATGACCTGAGACAAAGGCCGTGGTTTAACCAACTGAGCCACCAGGCACCCAATAAATTTTTTTTTTAATTTTTTAAATTTATTTTCAGCATAACAGTATTCATTGTTTTGCACCACACCCAGTGCTCCATGCAATCTGTGCCCTCTCCAATACCCACCACCTGGTTCCCCCAACCTCCCTCCCCCGCACCTTCAAAACCCTCAGATTGTTTTTCAGAGTCCATAGTCTCTCATGGTTCACCTCCCCTTCCAATTTCCCTCAACTCCCTTCTCCTCTCTAACTCCCCTTGTCCTCCATGCTATTTGTTATGCTCCACAAATAAGTGAAAGCATATGATAATTGACTCTCTCTGCTTGACTTATTTCACTCAGCATAACCTCTTCCAGTCCTGTCTATGTTGCTACAAAAGTTGGGTATTCGTCCTTTCTTATGGAAGCATAATACTCCATAGTGTATATGGACCACATCTTCCTTATCCATTTGTCCGTTGAAGGGCATCTTGGTTCTTTCCACAGTTTGGCGACCGTGGCCATTGCTGCTATAAATGCTGGGGTACAGATGGCTTCTTTAAACCCAGAATGATAACATTGTAGATAAGGGTTTATGAATGGGGTAAAAATGAAAGTTATTACAATAGTCAAAAAAATGAGGGCTAAGTAAATGGAATTATATAAAATGTTATAATATTTAATGGGAAATGTGAAGTCGGAAGTCATAAATATTTACTTTAAGTAAACTGATAATTTAAGAATACACTTTGGATATAAAGCACTAATCAGTGAATGTAACCTTATAAAAATAAATATAGATATGTAGACTGGAAATGAACAATTGGAAAATAGTAATAGCAAATGATTTATAATGACATTAAAGTAAAACATTTGAAGAATAATTTTTTTAAAGGCCTATAATATGTGTACTTTGAAAACAAAATATTTATAAGAGGAATTTAGGAACAATATATAAATGGCAGTGTATATGGGCTCATGAACTCAAAAAAATAATGCTAAAGTATCAAATTTCCCCACATTGATCTGTAGGTTCAAGTAACTTCCAATCAATATCACAATCAAGTTTTCATACACATTGATAAGCTGATCTAAATTGTTATGGAAAAATAAAAACCTAGAAATTCAAAACAGTAGTGAAAAAGAAAAATACATGGGGTGACTTACACTATCCTCTTTCAAGATCTACTGTAGAGCTGCAGCGAAGCAGAGAGTGGAGCATGTCATAAGGATAGACACATGGACGAATGGAACATGATAGAGTCTAGGAATAGATTTATACAGCCATGGTCAACTGATTTCCAGCAAAGATTTCAAGATAATTTAATGGAGAAAAGATAGTCTTCAATGAATACTCCTCAAACAACTGGATATTTGTATGTAAAATGTGAACATTTACCCCTCCAGATTATTATTTATAAAAATTCAAAATGAGTATTATTTATAAACATAGAAATTAAAACTGTAAACAGTCAAGTAGAAAATATAGAGAAAAATCTGGGGTACCTGGCTGGTTCAGTTGGTTAACTGTTTGACTTCTGCTCAGGTCATGATCTTGGATTCCTGTGATTGAGCCCTACTTGGAGCCTACAAAGATCCCCTCATGGAGACCTCATGAAACCTCTCATAGAGCCTTCTACCTCCTCCAGCTGAGCCTCAGCCAGCTTGTCCCTTTTCTTCCTCCTTTGCCTCCCCCCCACTTGTGTATGCTTGCATGGGCTTGCTCTCTCTCACATAAATAAATACATTTTTTTAAAAGAAAATATAGAAAAATGTCTTAACAAACTGGGTATAGGCAAAAATTTCTAGGAGAGGACACAGAAAGCATTAGTCACAAATGCATTAATTAAGTTGGACTTCAGAGCAAGTTAAGGTTTTTGCTTTTGAAAAAAGGTTCACATTGGAGGAAAAAGTATATTCCAAACATATATCTGACAAAAACTTCTATCTAGGACATATATGGACTTTTGCAAATTAATACTAAAAAAAAAAAATTTTTTTTCTAAATCAGCAAGTCTTAAGCAGATACCTCACAAAATTAGATATACAGATGACTCATAAGATCATGAAGAGGCATTCGTTAGAAGAGGTTAAACTTAAAACCACAATGAGATACTACACACCACTAAAATGACAAAAATTAAAAATACGTTATCAAGTATTGACAAGAATATGAGGTATTTGAGTTCTCATGTATTTTAAGAATGACCTTGAAAAATACTTTGATGTTTCTTGTTAAAGTTTAACATATTTTGTATTTTCCCAGGATAGATGAAAACCTATGTCCATCAGTGACATATGCCAATGTTCATAGCTGCTTTATTTATATTCACTTCTGACTTGAAACAACCCAGATAAACATAAACATGTGAGCAGAGATAAAAACTAGTACATGCATACAATGGGGTATGACTCATCAATGAACAAGAACAGACTTCAGTTATAAGAACAGACACACAGCAAGTGTGACTGGCTAAAGAAGCTGGACATACAGTGTGTTTAATATTTTTATAAGGTCCCAGGAGAGGTAAAAATAAATTATTGCTTAGTTGTCCGGGGTCAGAGTTTGTGGGAGAACTGAATGAACAGGGACATAAAAGAATGTTCTGGAGTGAGAGAAATTCTCAATATCTAGGTTTTGATGATAGCTTAAAGGTTTGTACACATCATAGCATCATACTGTAGAATTAAAATGTGGGCATATCATTTAATGTAAATTATAATTGAAAAGTTTGATTCCAAATAACATCATCAGAAATGTTTCAGAAAGATAATTTGTCAACTATGTTTACATGGTATGAGGGGCAAGATGTTGATAGGCTGTGGATGGGTAGCCCAGGTAAGAGAGTGATGTCATACTCTAAAGAAGAGTTAAGGAAGACCTGTGGCAGAAAAGATACATAAAATTTAGGAAGGGAAATACCAAAGGTAATTAAGGACTTTACTGCCTCACTTTAGCTAAATGTCTGAGGTTGCCAAGCCAAATTCTTGAAATACATAGCCCCTATATTTTCTCGTTCGAAGTTGTTGTAATAATGATATATTATACAAAAGAGTGCTAATGACAAAGAAACAAGACTACAGTGGAAGAAACTTAGAATTTGAACAATCACTTGCCAACCTCTGCTCCTTCTGTAGTCGATGTCTTGTTATAAATGGGTATTAATATGCTAAAACAAATGAAAGCAATATTTCTCACATACTCATTCAATATACCCCAATACTTTGGGAAAAATGATCACACTTTGCTTGAAAGTCCTGTGTATCTTTGGCTAGTGTGAACCACACATTTTGAGATGCGTATTTGAAAAATATGAGAAATGTGGGACAAGTTTATTAAATTTTTGTTTGGTATAATTTTCAACAGTCATCTTTGTCACAGGAGTTAGATACTGAGTGCAGGCTGTACTTAAGACATTTGGTCTTAATATGTAAGCAATGCATCATACTAAGCAAAACTGGCTTACTTACCTTTTAAAGATAGAATTAATATTTTGTTCACAATGCAAACACTTTATTTACAAGAAAAGAATAAACTGAGTCTTACCTTGTCTGATTTGCATGCTCTTTCAGTAAAAACAAAACTCCATTACAGAAAGAAACAGCTGGAATTGCTCTAAAAGGTGAAATAGAATTATTTTGACAAGATCACCATGAATTAAGGTTAACTATGCGGAGAAGGCAGAAGTAGCTAACATGGAGAGATTAATATTCTGATAAAAAGAGAAAATGTCTTAGAGATGGGAAAGGTTAAGGGTTAAATGCCGTAGTATTTGACTGTAGGCCAAACAATACTCTGTTGTTTATATCTTAGTTCAAGATCTGAGATGTGAGTCTTTTCTTTCGCCCCCAAACATAATAATAAATAGGTTTTGTTAATATACATTTAAAGTGAGGAATTTGGAGGGAGGGGAACTCAAATTTTGTTTAAAGAAGAGAGATACCACGACCTTGAATAGTCTTTGCTCTGACAAGATTTTAGTAAAGATGGCATCTTTAAGAAAATGTATGTGAAAGTGTCTTACTTGGAGAACATTAATTTTTTGGTGTGTGCTTAGTACTTCCCAAGTCATTCAGATTTGAATTATTAATAGTGAATTTTAGGAGATCATATTTGTAAAATATGACCGCCGAGACTCTGTCTACTCTAAGATGGTAAGAATAAAAATTCTGTCAGAAACAAAACAAATGAGCAAAAAAAGAGAGAGAGAGAGAGAGCCCAAGAAACAGAACTTTTTTTTTTTTAAAGATTTTATTTATTTATTTGACAGACAGAGATCACAAGTAGGCAGAGAGGCAGGCAGAGAGAGAGGAGGAAGCAGGCTCCCTGCTGAGCAGAGAGCCCGTTGCGGGGCTCCATCCCAGGACCCTGGGATCATGACCTGAGCTGAAGGCAGAGGCTTTAACCCACTGAGCCACCCAGGCACCCCAAGAAACAGACTTTTAACTATTGAGAACATTAAGGGTTACCAGGGGTGGGAGGGTGTGGGGAGGTGTGTGGGGGAAACAGGGTGATGGGAACTGAGAAATGCACTTGTGTTGAGTGCTGGGTGACGTATAGAATCGTACTGTACAACTGAAACTAATTTAACACTGTTTGCTGACTAACTGAAATTAAAACAAAAACTTACAAAAGGAATATCAAGTCTGTAAGCACTCATGAAATTTCAGAAACTTAAAGCTTATAGTCAGAAATTTAATTATAGGGCACCTGGGTGGCTCAATGGGTTAAGCCGCTGCCTTCGGCTCAGGTCATGATCTCAGGGTCCTGGGATCGAGTCCCGCATCCGGCTCTCTGCTCAGCAGGGAGCCTGCTTCCTCCTCTCTCTGCCTGCCTCTCTGCCTACTTGTAATCTCTCTCTGTCAAATAAATAAATAAAATCTTTAAAAAAAAAAAGAAATTTAATTATATTCCTAATAAAATTTAATCATGTAAATGTGACTTCTCCTCTGATGATGTAAAAATTCTCATTTCTGAATGGTATCCTCAATGTTACCTTGTCCACATTTTCACATAATGAGGAAACCCAGACCTTGAACAATTCAGACCTCAACTTCCCTGACCTAGCACAGCAGCTAAAAACTTGACTCTGAAACAGGAATAAGAACTCTATTTCTTACTGGAAGTCTGTTTCTTATTTTCCTTCTTTGTAAAATGTAGTTATTGGTAAAGCCTAACCACAGTATCACATAGTAAATAAGTGAACGTGAATCCTTCAGAACAATACCAGACACTCATTAAGTAACCACTCATTAAGAAGGAACTCTGCTGTGGAAATTCCAAGTCCTTCTCGGGTTTTTAGTCAAGTGCATTCTCTTAATCTTTTCTATCAGGCTTTCTTTCTTGCAATGTTTAATGAAAACATTTATGATACTTTTCAAATAGGCACTTTGTGAGGGGCAGAATTATCTTTTATTACATGTTACAGTAACCCTGTTATAAATATATAGTGAAGTGTATGTAGCTGGGAAAATGGGGCAGATGATGTGAAAAATACAGAGATTAAAATTACTTTATGTGATAGAGATTATAAATAATAATTTATAAATAATTCCTAGGATTTAGATTTTTAATCTTTTTTTTTTTTTAAGATTTTATTTATTTATTTGACAGAGAGAAACCACAAGTAGACGGAGAGGCAGGCAGAGAGAGAGAGAGGGAAGCAGGCTCCCTGCTGAGCAGAGAGCCCGACGCGGGACTCGATCCCAGGACCCTGAGATCATGACCTGAGCCGAAGGCAGCGGCTTAACCCACTGAGCCACCCAGGCGCCCCTTAGATTTTTAATCTTAAACTAGCTCGTATTAATTAGTCATTTAGTATAGGAAAGTGTTTAATCAGATACTGATTTTCTTACGGTAATAATTTTGATAATGAGTAAATGGGTATGAAATGCTAAATTAATTAATGAGAGATAACCTAGAATATACTTGGCTATCTCATATATATTTTTATTCAAGCAATGCATAATTAAAATTAGCTACTCCCTTTTCCTTATTAACTTTTTTTTGAAGGTTTTTAATCACAGCCAATTAAATATGTAGGAAATACACTAGTAAAAACTGATTAATTTCTTGTCATTGAATGCAACAGCATGGTTCAGAAACATTTACCGTTCATCTGACCATACCATTCAATCAATAAGCTTGCTGTAAATTCCCAAGAACTTCCCGTAAATCCATCAATTGGCCAACAGGGCGCAGGTCTTTCTCCTTTTCCAGAAAGCTTTGTCTCTGTTAGCAGGCCGTTCTCATTGCCAAACACTGTCAAGAATTGTGAAAAGCTGTGGGATTTTCCCTACTTGCAAGATATTAAGCTAATTTGCCATAATTTCATGGAAACTGACAAAAACAAGGGAATTATTTTATCAGAGGTGAGACCAAAACAGCATTCCCCATGACAGCATGTTTCTGTGGGTCTTTAGAGACCCAGTCCCCACAGGATCATGTACGTGAAGAGCCAGAGGATACCTGCACAAGTAGTGAGTTTCTTCACAAGGAGAAACCTGGGGCCAATGGCCAGGTACTCCCTTTTCTCAAGCAGCAGACATTATAGCAAGCCATAGCCAAAGGCGCTGCCTCCCTTTCGGAGCAAACGGATACACAGATTCACTCAATGATCTTCTTAACCTTCTTAGGTACCTATGTGAGTAACTACACAAAGTTCTCTGTATGAAGACAAGCCTTGCAGGCTGACATAGTCAAGTGTGTCAGGGATGCTCAGCGTCTATAGTAGACTTCCTCTTCCCATACATGCTGCAAAAATAATAAAAGTAAACAAACACAAAAAAGACTAAATAGTAAATTAGAGACTGAAGGTAAACAAGTTAACAATAACTGGAACATAAATTAAGAAGCCAAAGACAAATCCCTCATCACTTTGTTTCCCCTCTCCTTTTCACCTTGACAATCCCAAGTGGTGATGTCTACCTGGGGATAGGTAAACAGGAAAAGAAGAAGGACTACACCAGCACTTTCTACTTTCCTCCTATTTCTGGTCCTGATTAGGGAGAAGTTTTACCCTTTAAAAAAGATTAAAATATCAATAAATAAATTGAAAACTGTATTTATAGCATAAAGGAATGGCAATTCTCTTATTATCTAAAAATGAGAAGAGAAGTGATAGGACTACTTCCATACGCTCAGGTCTAGTTTTTTTTGATATGTAGCAAAGAATGTTCTAGTTCCTTCACATTATATTAATCATGTTAGGTTTGTTCTCACTGTTTTGGGGAGAAGATTGATGTGAATGTTAATGATATTCTAATAACTGTCTAGGGTGACTTTAATTTCTCTAATCCATAAATCTATCAGATATAAAAGGGGAATGGTATGGTCAAAATTACATAAATTGGGGTTGTATCAGCCCAAGTCACAGTTATTTATTAACTTAAAACCATAGCTGTCTAGAATTTTAATGCAGAATGGGACCTTAGAGTTCAGATAATATGGAATTATATCTGTTGAAACTTAGTCAAATGTTATTAGCATAGGAACTTCACTACAGAGTCAGCCTAGAAAAAGAGGCCTGACACCCACTCTAAATATCTTCATACTGTAACATGACTCATATCAAATATTTGAATCTAAACTATACAACAAGAGACTAACCAGAAATACACAGACAAAACTAAACAAAATAAGCAGGATAATTGTCAAAATTATATACAATTAAGGATTGCATCTAAACTTTGCCTCTACCTGGCAAAATTTGTAATTTTCCACTTTTGTTTCTTTTTCTTTGTGACAGGTTTATGTCAAGACAATGATACTTTGGAAGATAAAAGTTATGCTAAAATTCATTCCAGAATGAGTTGCCTTTGTCAGTTTTCATTAATACCGTGAAACTCTAAAGACACCTGGGTGGCTCATTCGGTTAAGTGTTGAACTCTTAATTGTGGCTCAGATCATAATCCCAGGGTCCAGAGATTGAGACCTGTGTTGGGCTCTGTGGGGAGCAGGGACTCTGCTTGAGATTCTCTCTCTCCCTCTCCTTCTCCTGTTCCCACTGCTACACTCTTTCTCTCCAAAATAAATAAATAAATAAATAATTTTTAAAAAATACTGTGCAGTGGTAGACAATCAGGCAGCAAGACAGATTATAAAATCCCGTTATTGATTACAAAGGAAACACAAATTGAAAAGGAGAACATTGGTGGGGTGCCTATGTCGCTCAGAAGGTTAAGCAACCGACTTTTGGATTCAGCTCAGATCATGCTGTCTGGGTCATGAGCTCGAACCCCATGTTGGGCTTGGCACTCAGCATGGACCCTACTTGAGATTCTCTCCCTTTCTCCCTCCCTCTGCCCCTTCCCCATGCTCTCATGCTCTCTAAAATAGATAGATAAATAAAATCTTAAAAAAGAAAAGTGGGGATGTTTGTGACATAATTTTTAACTTGCAAACTAATATATTTGGGGTCACATTCAAACAGAGAGTCCAAGAGGAGCAATACCAAGAGGAGGGCAACCTGCTCAAGATGAAGCACATTGCTTCCAGTGGCTAAGTCACTAAAAAACAGACTTGGAGAGAATGCCACTTCCTTAAACAACTTTTTTTTTTTTTTTAAAGATTTTATTTATTTGATAGAGAGATCACAAATAGGCAGAGAGGCAGGCAGAGAAAGAGGGGGAAGCATGCTCCCTGCCGATGTAGGGCTTGATCCCAGGACCCTGAGATCATGACCAGAGCTGAAGGCAGAGGCTTTAACCCACTGAGCCCTCAGGTGCCCCTCCTTAAGCAACTTTTAACTGAAGTGGTTTGTCTTAGCTTTGTCCCGTGCCCTACCCTCCACCTGCCCCTCCCTGCTGGGGCTGACCACTCACTCCATACCACACAATAGGACATGCTTGGGGAGGCCATGTCTGTCTGCTCCAAGGGCTTTTGAGATTGTCATTCTGCATGATCAACAGATCCTTCTGATGGACAACTTCCTCGGTATATGGAAGGCGAGAATGCAACCAATATGGGAAAAGACCGGTTTCTAGGAATCCAGTGATTATTGATTGGCTAATAGTTCCAGGAGAAGCCATGGCCAGAAGATGTGCTGTCCTGCATTTTTAAAAAGATTTTATTTATTTATTTTGGAGAGAGAGACCAAGCATGAGAGCACAAGTAGGGTCGGCAGAGGGAGAGGGAGAAGCATACTCCCCGCTGAGCAGGGAGCCCCATGTGGAACTGGATCCCAGGATTTAGAGATCATGACCTGAGCTGAAGGCAGACACTTAACCGACTGAGCCACCCAGGCACCACATGTTGTGCTACATATTTGTCAACAAATTTTTAAAGATAAATTTAACCTTACCAGAAAATGAATTATTTTCCACATGCTTATTTATATTACATGTAAGTCTTATATTTGCTGTCTTCATCAACAAAGGATAGTAATATTAATAATCTTTGAAAGAGTAATTGGAAACCAATATTCATGAAGAGCACCACAGAAAATGCAGATTTATGAGTAATGGTGAAATCAGTGTTAAATAAGTGATGTTCAGAAACTGTAGAGGCATGACTTTCTACATTGTTTCATGGTGATGCATTAATTGCATTGGTTTATAAAACCTTTTTAAAAAAATTTTATTTATTTATTTTAGAGAGAGAGCTCAAGTTGGGGGAAAAACAGAAGGAGGGAGAAGAATATAATCTCCAGCAGACTCCCTGCTGAGCACAGAGCCTGACTCTGGGCTTGATCCCAGAGTCTGAGATCCCAGGACCCTGATACTGGGGGTCCAGGGTCCCAGGACCCTGAGATCATGACCTGAACCCAAACTAAGAGTCCAGTACTCAACTGACCAAGCCACCAAGTCATCCCTTAAAAAAAAAAAAAACCTTAACTTTTTTTTTTTTTTTTAATCCAGGTACAACTGACATACATTATTTTCATTTCTGGTATACAACATAATGATTCAACATTTGTATCTATCCAAGAGGATTATCTCATAAATCTAGTTAACATCTGTTACCACTCATACTTGCAATTTTTTCTTGTGTTAAGAACTTTCAATGTTTTCTCTCTTAGTAACTTTTAAATATGCAATACGGCACTATTAACTATAGTCACCAACCTGTGCGTAACAGGTCCATGACTTATTGACTTTATAACTGGAAATTTGTACTTCTTGACCCCTTTACCCATTTCACCCATCGCCACTTCCCCAACCACTGGTCTGTTTTCTTTATCTATGAGCCTGGTTTTTTGCTTGTTTCACGTTTCGGATTCCATATACCTATACCTTTTTATCTTGGTGGAAGAAATGAAATTGGCCAGGATGGCACACTTAACAATAGTCACAAAGAGATAGTTCCTGGACATTAACAGGAAGAAATGCCTGGAGACTTCACTGATTGGACATGAAAATGACTACGGAAAGTTCCCATATGGAAGTATCTCTTTACCTATTATTCTGAATCTTCACTGATATTTCCCTATACCCAATATGACTTTTTAAAAATTTTGTAATCAGACCGTTCCTAGACAAAAGTTCTATCAAATGAATCTCCCTGGAACGTGCACAACCAATAATATTAAGTGAAAAAAGCAGAACTGAGAAAAAGTATTCTTGGAAAGACAAGCTTCAGTGTTCCAGTGCCTCGATACAATTGCCACTTCTCGCATCTCAGTCCAGTCAAGGCAGATTGGAACCAGCTACTGCTAGTGCTGGTCTCCTGGCTCACGCAGGATTCTGTGCATAGGGCAGGAGGTAAGCTGAAGCTATTATGGGTTTGATAGGGAAACACCAGCTTTAAAAAACAAGCATCATTTGCAGTAGATCTATACAACAATGAGATCTACAGACTACAACCACGCTTCCCAAGGTAGGCACCGATGCACTCTCTCAAGAGCTTCAGCAAACTCAGAGGGGAGCTGCATGTTATTTTAAATGTTCAGAGAAAACACAGCAGGACTCAACATCTGTCAGACACCCCGTCAACTATTAACGGTTTCAACATTTCATTGAGTTACATTCCTTTTGATGACATCATAACTTGCCAAACTGTGTTTCCTGTGGTTGCATGATGAAAGTGCTGCAAGAAAACCAACATGACGCAGGAAAAGAGTGAGTGCTTGATCTAAGGACTTCAGAGCCAAGCAGGTGCACACATCCAATTTGTAAATAACTAGTTACTTAAGAATGAAATAAAAGTATTATTTCATTTTTTCCCGTTTGTGTGTATCTCTTCCCCGAAGCTTATTAAATTGTTAAGGTGTAAATACTTATTGAATTTTTGGAATTAGCTACTAAAGAAATGGAACTGTTGTTAGGTATTTTTTTTTGGCCTAAGACATGCAAAGAAAAAATTACTAAGATACGTGTTATGAATCCAAGTGTTTATGAACCTCCCAAGCTTTGGGACAAGAAGAACTATTTGGAATCATTTTTTAATGGGATGCCTTACACTCTCTTGACCCATTTCTTCCTGGGAGCTCTGAATGCACAAGTTAAAATTTTAAGGTAAGCTGTCCCATTTAAATCAGTGACATTTTTAAAATCTGAGGGTTTTGAAGGGGTGGGGGTGGGAGGTTGGGGGAACCAGGTGGTGGGTATTAGAGAGGGCACAGATTGCATGGAGCACTGGGTGTAGTGAAAAAACAATGAATTCTGTTACACTGAAAAGAAATTAAAAAATAAATAAAATAAATAAATGTTCATACTGCAAAAAAAAAAATGTCACTGTGTGGTTAGGCCTCTATGCATTGATTACTGTAAAGTTAAGTTTTTATTACTTGAGCACAAATATGAATTTAAAAAATCTGAAATGCATTGCTAGTACAAATAAATTTGGCTCATTTAATGATATTACTATGTGCCCCCAACTTGAAATTGATCATATGAAATTTGTACCTTGCTAGTGTCTTAGAACTCAAAGTCAATATTTAAAAAAAATAAAAAATAAAAACAAACCCTGAAATTTTATGCAATTGAACTGCCTTTTTAATAAGAACACATCTTAACCAAATTTGTGACAACCCTTAAAATATTATAACCCGATTCAGCCAAATTCTCCATTCCCAAGGGGATTATCTGACCTTGACAAAGTAGACTTGTGGTTTAAGTTTTAGCACCTTGGGGGTTTTGTTTTCATGTAATATATGTCATTCTGCTTGTTGTATGGAGGTGAATAAATCATTGCTTTAAGGAGGAGTACTAACAGTATAACTGAAGTGAACTAATAACAATGAATAAACCTAGTAAAGAAGCCCAGGAAGAAACGTTTTCTCCTGGGCTCATTGTATCCCCTCGAGGGTTTTAGCACATTTTCATGTTAGATAATACAATGAAGCAGCCATTTGTTTTTCTAAATATGTTGAAAATCAATCTTGTTAATTAAAACATATTTCCATGATTCTGATTACAAAACCAGGTCTTAAGTATTTGTGATTAAAATTTTTGATAACTTTTCAGAAAGGTGATATAAAAGGAGTGTAAAATCACTGTACATTTCAACTGAGAGATGGTAGTTAAGTTTTATCTAGAGATAAATAGAGACAAAGAGCATTCCATTCTATGCTTACTGGTTATATCATCTGACTCAACAATATTTTTCTTAGTTATGACTTTCAATTGAATGAAAATAGTCTCTGTTTTTAGGCAAAATGACCTTTAATGAGAATAAAGGGGGCTATGTGAGTAAAAGGATTATGTGAATCCGACTTTTTCCTGTGAGGGAATAAGCCTGCAGGTTTTTTCTTAGAGATGAAATGACAGTTGGACTGGCTTTGGGATGTTCCATCATGATTGTATGCATTAATGAAAGATTAGAAGGGTAGACTGGATAGAAACATGAAAAATGGTCATCAGAATTCAATGATATTATAACTATGGTGTTGTCAAAGTGTTGTTACTATATCTGCCACGTGCTGTAAAGTGGATATGAAAATCTTTTAGTCCCTCCTGACTAAATAGCTTCGATCTACCCACCCCCTTTAGCTCCTACTCCTCCTTGGAGAAATACACCCAGTAATGTGTAAGGTTAATGGAGAGATCATGGTCTTTGGGGTCAGACCTAGGTTTAAATCAGAATCCCATGGTGTACCTTCTTGGGGAAAACGTTTAATCTGATGACGACTTGAACTAACAAATAGAGATACGTAATTTTCTGAGGGCTTATATGTGGATTAATTCAGCTAATGTATGTAGATTTTTAATATGGTGGGTTTCTTTTACCTCTCATGTTTTTATCTCTTGGTTCTGTAAGCTACTGAAAGTCTATAACCTGCCCAAGTCTCAGTATCTCCAATTATTAAGCTGAGTCTAATAATAACACCTACTTATAAGGTTTTTGTAGCAAATAATATAGCCCAGGCAATATACAAAGTACATCGCCTCCACAGGGAAAGTAATCTAAGTTCTTATTTCCATTGTTTTTGTTGTTATTATGATATTGCTGGTTCTGTTGTTGCTACTAGACCTGGAACTTTCTTTTTCCTACATGCCTTGTCCTACAATGCTTAGTATACAGCGATCCTTCTTTTTGTGCTTGGAAAAGTGGACTAATTATAAGATTAATTGCTTAATGAATAGAAATGAGATTTCAACTTGGCACCATTTAAGTGTCTGAAAATTTCAAAGGAACGTTTATGAAATACATTGCACTTTAATGAAAAGCCTGTAGTTTGAATGTGTTTTCTCGAATGAGTTGACTGTGTCACCACAGTTGGTCTCCTGTGTGAAAACGGAAGATCCCAATGAGACCAAAGTAAGGGAAGGGCATTCTATGTGTCGGCAAAGGCAGCCAGAATAATTTAGGAATGGCTCTCTACCCACTGGGAGATTTCATACACTCATCACTTTTTTAGTCTGATATATGGGCAGTTCCTTCCAATACTCTTATTCTTGGCTCCCCTGAATGATTGCTTTGCCAGAAATAAGGCCACAGCTCAGTCTTGCCAGATAGGCCATGCTCTGCATGCTTCAGAAGAGGGCCTGTGCCTGTTTATGATACACATCAAGTCTGAGGTGAGTTGCAGATTTCTCTGGAATTTCACAAAAGGAGCAAAGTCCATAGTGGTATTTAGCAATTGTTTGATGTGGGGGGAAAAATGCAGATTGTTTTTTGTAATGTCAGATGCAGGTCACAATACAAGTTCTGAAAGGAAAAAAAAAAAAAAGCACAATGAATGAAAGAAATAAAAATGAAGAATTTAGTATGAAAAACATTTTCTAACTCAAGAAGAATACACTGAAAACTCTGAGGTTTCACATTCAAAAAAGAAACAGCCCTGACCATTGGAGTCTTCTTACTTTATTTATTTATGTGGTGATTCTTTTGTAACTAAAAACTTGTTAACACAGCGAATCTTATATTGATTAGTGGACAATAACTGATGACTTGCTTAATTTTTATTCAGGGTTCTTATCAACAGTAAGATTGGGAAATGCACTATAAACCTTTTGACGGTATTTTGACAATGCTGTGTCAGACACATCATTGAAATAGCTGTTGACATTTCAAAGTTAATTTTATTCAATAGAAGTTATGAAATTTTCTATTAACATTTTCCCGAAAATTTTAAAACTGAAGAACATTTCTGGAAACCACTTCTCTAAACAAGGGTTTGAAATAAAGCAGTTGTGATGCCTTTGGGCACTCGGGAGATTTTCCTGATCTCAGACTCTCAAACCTCATAAGCTATAGAGATCAGATGAGCAGTTAGGGGATAAATGCATAAAACAGAATTCTGTGTGTGAAATTCATAGAAGCATGTCAAAATAAACTGTTGGCACCCTCATTTCAAAACCTTGCAATGTAACTGAGATCAAGAAAGTTTTGTTTCAAAATTACTTCTCCATGTTGAATTTCTTACATGGATGGAAAACTTGCAATTGTGTTATTTAAAGAGTCTAGAAAAGTCATTGTGATAATACATAATGGTTTAAAAATTGAATATTAAATGTGAGTGCCCTGAAGACAGATTATCTCTTACTCATATGTGTATACACAGCTCATAACAAAATTTGTGATCAATAGCAGATACTCAAAGGATGTTTGTTGAATTTAACTAAACTGAGTCATACCCCATCACTGTGGGGTAAAAAGAATACTAGATTGGAAATCTAGGGTAGTTGCTCTTAAATGAGGTCATACAAGAATTCCCTGAACAACTTGTTAAAATACAGTTTCCTTTCTCAGTGTCTCTCTGTCTCCAAACTTCACACACACACACACACACACACACACACACACACTTTCACTAGGACTAAAGTAATAAGACAAAAGAAAAACTCAAGTAATAAAGAAGACAAAAAGAAAGAAAGGACATGGTAATAAAAATCCTAGACAAGGAAAACACTAACTCAAAATGACACATGCACCCCCATGTTTATTGCAGCATTATTTATTTATTTATTTACAATAGTCAAGATATGGAGGCAACCTACGTTTCTATCAGTAAAGGATTGGATAAAAAAGGTATAGCATATATACAAGCAACATTTCTCAGCAATTGAAAGAATGAAATTTTGCCACTTGTGACAGCATGGATGAACCCGGAAGGTATTATTACACTAAGGGCAATAAGTCAGAGAAAGACAAATATCATATGACTTCACTTATATGTGAAATCTAAAAAACAAAGCAAAACAAAAAAGTAAGAAATATAAACAGATCTATAAATACAGAAAACAAACTGGTGGCTGCCAGAGGGAAAGGGTGTAGGGGGATGAGCAAAGTGAAGAGGTTTAAGAAGTACAAACTTCCAGCTAGAAAATGAAAATAATCACAAGAATGAAAAATATAGCATAGGGAATATAGTTAATAATATTGTAACATTGTATGGTGGACTGATGATAACTAATTGTGGTGACCATTTTGTAATATATTACACACATACATGTATGTATATATATATGTTGAATAACTATGTTGTACACCTGAAACTAATATAAACTTATATATTAACCTTACTTCAATATCAAAAATTAACCTTGAACATAGACATTGAGAAAACCAGGTCCTAGCTCAAAACAAAGGAAATATTTTTGTATCTATTTTATTTAGATCTGAATATTAGACACTGGTGAAGATAAAGAGGAGGAAACTTCTAGTAAGCCGGTACCAAGTCATGGGACTTTATTTTCTGGACTTTTCACTCTGTTCAAAAATTGTTATAACTTTTTTGATTTCACCTTGGTTAGATTTTAGTTCTTTTATTTCTCCAGAAAGGGCTTTTATATCTCTCGAGAGGGTTTCTCTAATATCTTCCATGCCTTTTTCGAGCCCGGCTAGAACCTTGAGAATTGTCATTCTGAACTCTAGATCTGACATATTACCGATGTCTGTATTGATTAGGTCCCTAGCCTTCGGTACTGCCTCTTGTTCTTTTTTTTGTGTTGAATTTTTACGTCTTGTCATTTTGTCCAGATAAGAGTAAATGAAGGGGCAAGTAAAATACTAAAAGGGTGGCAACAACCCCAGGAAAATATGCTTAACCCAATTAGAAGAGATCCAAAATCGTGAGTGGGGAGAAAGGGGATAAAAAGAGGTTCAAAAAGGAAGAAAGAAAGAAAAAAAAAAAACAAAAAGAAAAGAAAAAAAAAGAAAAGAAAAGAAAAGAATTTTTTAAAAAAGAAAACACCTAAGAAAAATGTAAAAAAGAAAAAATATATATATTAGATAAACTAGAAAAAATCGTTAAAAAAGAAAAAGGTAACAGTTAAAAAAAATTTTACCCGAAGGCGAGAAAAAAAAATGAAAAAGAAAAAATTAAATTAACTGCAAGACTAAAAAAAATCACAGGAAAAAAGCCATGAGTTCCGTGCTTGGCTTTCTCCTCCTCTGGAATTCTGCTGCTCTCCTTGGTATTGAAACCGCACTCCTTGGTAGGTGAACTTGGTCTCGGCTGGATTTCTTGTTGATCTTCTGGGGGAGGGGCCTGTTGTAGTGATTCTCAAGTGTCTTTGCCCCAGGCGGAATTACACCGCCCTTACCCGGGGCCGGGGTGAGTAATCGGCTCAGGTTTGCTTTCAGGAGCTTTTGTTCCCTGAGCGCTTTCCGTAGAGTTCCGGAGGATGGGAATACAAATGGCGGCCTCCTGGTCTCCGGCCCAGAGGAGCCGAGAGCCCAGGGCCCCACTCCTCAGTGCGCCCTCAGAGAACAGCGCCCAGTTACTCCCGTCTGCCTGACCTCCGGCCGCGCTCCGAGCTCACCGAGCCTGCGACCGGTTCAAGGTAACACCGAGCTGCGAGCTTACTGTAGGCTCTGTCTCTGTAGCCGGCTTTCCCGTTCCAATACCCGCAAGCTCTGCAACACTCAGACACCCCCGATCCTTCTGTGACCCTGCGGGACCTGAGTCCACGCTGACCCCGCGTGGGCTTCACCCGGTTTAGCCTCTGGAGCGATGTCCCTCAGTGGAACAGACTTTTAAAAGTCCTGATTTTGGGGGCGCCTGGGTGGCTCAGTGGGTTAGGGCCTCTGCCTTCGGCTCGGGTCATGATCCCAGGGTTCTGGGATCGAGCCCCGCGTCGGGCTCTCTGCTCAGCGGGGAGCCTGCTTCCTCCTCTCTCTCTGCCTGCCTCTCTGCCTACTTGTGATTTCTGTCTGTCAAATAAATGAATAAAATCTTTAAAAAAAAAAAAAAAAAGTCCTGATTTTGTGCACGGTTGCTCCGCTGCTTGCCGGGAGCCGGCCCCTCCCCCCGGGGTCTATCTTCCCGTCGCTTTGGATTCACTTCTCCGCCGGTCCTACCTTTCAGAAAGTGGTTGTTTTTCTGTTTCCAGAATTGCTGTTCTTCTTCTCTTCGATCTGCCGATGGATTTTCAGGTGTTTGCAATCTTTAGATAAGCTATCTAGCTGATCCCCGGCTAGCTGAAGCAGTCTCAGCTTGCTACTTCTCCGCCATCTTGACTCCTCCCCTATTTTTAAGATTTTTATTTGTTTATTTGACAGACAGAGATCACAAGTAGGCAGAGAGGCAGGCAGAGAGAGAGAGAGGGAAGCAGGCTCCCTGCTGAGCAGAGTGCCCGATGCGGGACTAGATCCCAGGACCCTGAGATCATGACCTGAGCCGAAGGCAGCGGCTTAACCCACTGAGCCACCCAGGCGTCCTAGACTTCCATTTTAGAACAAATGGGATACAGTCACATGCCCAACAAAATAACACATTTCACCATGTCCAGATAACTATAGAAAATGCTTGAAATAAAGACAGCCAGAATTATGAGTCTGCATGATATCTGAAGCTGAGTCTGTTCTGATCCTATCTATGCTTTAGTAATATGTCAGATCTAGAGTTCAGAATGACAATTCTCAAGGTTCTAGCCGGGCTCGAAAAAGGCATGGAAGATATTAGAGAAACCCTCTCGAGAGATATAAAAGCCCTTTCTGGAGAAATAAAAGAACTAAAATCTAACCAAGTTGAAATCAAAAAAGCTATTAATGAGGTGCAATCAAAAATGGAGGCTCTAACTGCTAGGACAAATGAGGCAGAAGAAAGAATTAGTGATATAGAAGACCAAATGACAGAGAATAAAGAAGCTGAGCAAAAGAGGGACAAACAGCTACTGGACCACGAGGGGAGAATTCGAGAGATAAGTGACACCATAAGACAAAACAACATTAGAATAATTGGGATTCCAGAAGAAGAAGAAAGTGAGAGGGGAGCAGAAGGTATACTGGAGAGAATTATTGGGGAGAATTTCCCCAATATGGCAAAGGGAACGAGCATCAAAATTCAGGAGGTTCAGAGAATGCCTCTCAAAATCAATAAGAATAGGCCCACACCCCGTCACCTAATAGTAAAATTTACAAATCTCAATGACAAAGAGAAAATCCTGAAAGCAGCCCGGGAAAAGAAGTCTGTAACATGCAATGGTAAAAATATTAGATTGGCAGCTGACTTATCCACAGAGACCTGGCAGGCCAGAAAGAGCTGGCATGATATTTTCAGAGCACTAAACGAGAAAAACATGCAGCCAAGAATACTATATCCAGCTAGACTATCATTGAAAATAGAAGGAGAGATTAAAAGCTTCCAGGACAAACAACAACTGAAAGAATTTGCAAATACCAAACCAGCTCTACAGGAAATATTGAAAGGGGTCCTCTAAGCAAAGAGAGAGCCTACAAGTGGTAGACCAGAAAGGAACAGAGACCATATACAGTAACAGTCACCTTACAGGCAATACAATGGCACTAAATTCATATCTCACAATAGTTACCCTGAATGTGAATGGGCTAAATGCCCCTGTCAAAAGACACAGGGTATCAGAATGGATAAAAAAACAAAACCCATCTATATGTTGCCTCCAAGAAACACATTTTAAGCCCGAAGACACCTCCAGATTTAAAGTGAGGGGGTGGAAAAGAATTTACCATGCTAATGGACATCAGAAGAAAGCAGGAGTGGCAATCCTTATATCAGATCAATTAGATTTTAAGCCAAAGACTATAATAAGAGATGAGGAAGGACACTATATCATACTCAAAGGGTCTGTCCAACAAGAAGATTTAACAATTTTAAATATCTATGCCCCCAATGTGGGAGCAGCCAACTATATAAACCAATTAATAACAAAATCAAAGAAACACATCAACAATAATACAATAATAGTAGGGGACTTTAACACTCCCCTCACTGAAATGGACAGGTCATCCAAGCAAAAGATCAGCAAGGAAATAAAGGCCTTAAACGACACACTGGACCAGATGGACATCACGGATATATTCAGAATATTTCATCCCAAAGCAACAGAATACACATTCTTCTCTAGTGCACATGGAACATTCTCCAGAATAGATCACATCCTCGGTCCTAAATCAGGACTCAACCGGTATCAAAAGATTGGGATCATTCCCTGCATATTTTCAGACCACAATGCTCTAAAGCTAGAACTCAACCACAAAAGGAAGTTTGGAAAGAACCCAAATACATGGAGACTAAACAGTATCCTTCTAAAGAATGAATGGGTCAACCGGGAAATTAAAGAAGAATTGAAAAAAATCATGGAAACAAATGATAATGAAAATACAACGGTTCAAAATCTTTGGGACACAACAAAGGCAGTCCTGAGAGGAAAATATATAGCGCTACAAGCCTTTCTCAAGAAACAAGAAAGGTCTCAGGTACACAACCTAACCCTACACCTAAAGGAGCTGGAGAAAGAACAAGAAAGAAACCCTAAGCCCAGCAGGAGAAGAGAAATCATAAAGATCAGAGCAGAAATCAATGAAATAGAAACCAAAAAAACAATAGAACAAATCAACGAAACTAGGAGCTGGTTCTTTGAAAGAATTAATAAAATTGATAAACCCCTGGCCCGACTTATCAAAAAGAAAAGAGAAAGGACCCAAATAAATAAAATCATGAATGAAAGAGGAGAGATCACAACTAACACCAAAGAAATACAAACTATTATAAGAACATACTATGAGCAACTCTACGGCAATAAATTTGACAATCTGGAAGAAATGGATGCATTCCTAGAAACATATAAACTACCACAACTGAACCAGGAAGAAATAGAAAGCCTGAACAGACCCATAACCAGTAAGGAGATTGAAACAGTCATTAAAAATCTCCAAACAAACAAAAGCCCAGGGCCAGACGGCTTCCCGGGGGAATTCTACCAAACATTTAAAGAAGAACTAATTCCTATTCTCCTGAAACTGTTCCAAAAAATAGAAATGGAAGGAAAACTTCCAAACTCATTTTATGAGGCCAGCATCACCTTGATCCCAAAACCAGACAAGGAAAAAAGAGAGCTATAGACCGATATCCTTGATGAACACAGATGCGAAAATACTCAACAAAATACTAGCCAATAGGATTCAACAGTACATTAAAAAGATTATTCACCACGACCAAGTGGGATTTATTCCAGGGCTGCAAGGTTGGTTCAACATCCGCAAATCAGTCAATGTGATACAACACATCAATAAAAGAAAGAACAAGAACCATATGATACTCTCAATAGATGCTGAAAAAGCATTTGACAAAGTACAACATCCCTTCCTGATCAAAACTCTTCAAAGTGTAGGGATAGAGGGCACATACCTCAATATCATCAAAGCCATCTATGAAAAACCCACCGCAAATATCATTCTCAATGGAGAAAAACTGAAAGCTTTTCCGCTAAGGTCAGGAACACGGCAGGGATGTCCATTATCACCACTGCTATTCAACATCGTACTAGAGGTCCTAGCCTCAGCAATCAGACAACAAAAGGAAATTAAAGGCATCCAAATCGGCAAAGAAGAAGTCAAATTATCACTCTTCGCAGATGATATGATACTATATGTGGAAAACCCAAAAGACTCCACTCCAAAACTGCTAGAACTTATACAGGAATTCAGTAAAGTGTCAGGATATAAAATCAATGCACAGAAATCAGTTGCATTTCTCTACACCAACAGCAAGACAGAAGAAAGAGATATTAAGGAGTCAATCCCATTTACAATTGCATCCAAAACCATAAGATACCTAGGAATAAACCTAACCAAAGAGACACAGAATCTATACTCAGAAAACTATAAAGTACTCATGAAAGAAATTGAGGAAGACACAAAGAAATGGAAAAATGTTCCATGCTCCTGGATTGGAAGAATAAATATTGTGAAAATGTCTATGCTACCTAAAGCAATCTACACATTTAATGCAATTCCTATCAAAGTACCATCCATCTTTTTCAAAGAAATGGAACAAATAATGCTAAAATTTATATGGAACCAGAAAAGACCTCGAATAGCCAAAGGGATATTGAAAAAGAAAGCCAACGTTGGTGGCATCACAATTCCGGACTTCAGGCTCTATTACAAAGCTGTCATCATCAAGACAGCATGGTACTGGCACAAAAACAGACACATAGATCAATGGAACAGAATAGAGAGCCCAGAAATAGACCCTCAACTCTATGGTCAACTAATCTTCGACAAAGCAGGAAAGAATGTCCAATGGAAAAAAGACAGCCTTTTCAATAAATGGTGCTGGGAAAATTGGACAGCCACATGCAGAAAAATGAAATTGGACCATTCCCTTACACCACACACAAAAATAGACTCAAAATGGATGAAGGACCTCAATGTACGAAAGGAATCCATCAAAATCCTTGAGGAGAACACGGGCAGCAACCTCTTCGACCTCTGCCGCAGCAACATCTTCCTAGGAACAACGCCAAAGGCAAGGGAAGCAAGGGAAAAAATGAACTACTGGGATTTCATCAAGATCAAAAGCTTTTGCACAGCAAAGGAAACAGTTAACAAAATCAAAAGACAACTGACAGAATGGGAGAAGATATTTGCAAACGACATATCAGATAAAGGACTAGTGTCCAGAATCTATAAAGAACTTAGCAAACTCAACACCCAAAGAACAAATAATCCAATCAAGAAATGGGCAGAGGACATGAACAGACATTTCTGCAAAGAAGACATCCAGATGGCCAACAGACACATGAAAAAGTGCTCCATATCACTCGGCATCAGGGAAATACAAATCAAAACCACAATGCGATATCACCTCACACCAGTCAGAATGGCTAAAATCAACAAGTCAGGAAATGACAGATGCTGGCGAGGATGCGGAGAAAGGTGAACCCTCCTACACTGTTGGTGGGAATGGAAGCTGGTGCAGCCACTCTGGAAAACAGCATGGAGGTTCCTCAAAATGTTGAAAATAGAACTGCCCTATGACCCAGCAATTGCACTATTGGGTATTTACCCTAAAGATACAAATGTAGTGATCCAAAGGGGCACATGCACCCGAATGTTTATAGCAGCAATGTCCACAATAGCCAAACTATGGAAAGAACCTAGATGTCCATCAACAGATGAATGGATCAAGAAGATGTGGTGGTATATATACACAATGGAATACTATGCAGCCATCAAAAGAAATGAAATCTTGCCATTTGCAACAACGTGGATGGAACTAGAGCGTATCATGCTTAGCGAAATAAGTCAAGCAGAGAAAGACAACTATCATATGATCTCCCTGATATGAGGAAGTGGTGATACAACATGGAGGCTTAAGTGGGTAGAAGAAGAATAAATGAAACAAGATGGGATTGGGAGGGAGACAAACCATAAGTGACTCTTAATCTCACAAAACAAACTGAGGTTTGCCGGGGGCAGGGGGTTTGGGAGAAGGGGGTGGGATTATGGACATTGGGGAGGGTATGTGATTTGGTGAGTGCTGTGAAGTGTGTAAACCTGGTGATTCACAGACCTGTACCCCTGGGGATAAAAATATATGTTTATCAAAAATAAAAAATTAAAAAAAAATTGTTATAAAATAATTCTGTAAGTTACTAAAGAAATGGCCCCATTAGAATTCCTTCTTTGGGGACTTTCCTTTCAACCCCTATGTAGAGCCAACGTAAGTGAATAATTGTGAGCAAGAGAAAATGTAAGTTTAATGGAAAAAAGAAGTAGAGGCTCACAACACTCACTCTCCGTGTAGCCTCCAGGACACACATGTGACACATGCATTTTTATACCTTGACGACACTTGGTCATGGGCTAAGATTACTTTGGACAAATGAAACTTTCCATGCTTTGCTTGGTTTGCAGGTTATGTGGATTGACTACTTAGAACACACAATAAATTTATTTTGCAGACTTCGTAATATGGTGTACCCTACAGGGATTTACCCTTTATTCTGATGGTTGCCTGGTTTTAGAAATCCTCATAAATCCTAAGCTTACCAAATATAAAATACCAGGCCAGTCTCCTGTCAGCTTTTCCAAATGGGGTCCTGAGACATAGTTAACAATTAAAGCAATATGTGAGAAAAAGTCAGCTTTGGGGTAGATGTTTCATGTGACATAATTATGAGTTCCAAAGTCATCAAGTGAATATCTCATCCATATGCATGCATATGTTTATGTTATATCTGGCTGCATTTAATTTGAAGATATTTTATGGTACATTTTTTAGTTAGTAATTTCTTCTTTTGTTATACATTCTCGGTTGCGGAAAAAAAATTAGCATTCCCAGAATACAAGCTAAATCTAAATACTCTAGTTAATTGTCTCATGGCTATTCATTGCAGCTGCTTTACTTTCTTTCAAAGCTGAGGTGACATCACAATCAGTCTTTCCTGAGAAAGCTGCTGCAGTTGGACTGTATGCAGTTGGGACAGACCCCAAACTTCACAGGGAAGTGAAATTAATGGAAAACCTTGTCACTGTACAGAGTGGCAGATTTGGGGTGAAGTTTTTACTGAACTTATTGGAGGGAAGTTGTGTTTAAATTCTGAACATTGAACAACTGCAAATTACAGCATCTATTAATATCCAGTTAGTAATAAAAAGAACTGGTGTTCACAAGTAATCACCAGTTTGCTTCTGGTTCGCTTCTAGAAATTCACTACTGGGGACCATTCCCAGGTAGATCAGAGAATCTGCAAGCAATCTAAAACAGAGGAGAATAGGAAGAGAGGATAGGACACACTATGGACTCTGGTCTACAGGTGCATAAAGATTTCTACAATTCCAAGTGAGAAAAGGTTGAATGAAATGTATTAGCAGAAACACAGCATATTGTGTGCATGTGTGTGTGTGTAATTACGTTAATTACCCTAATTTTATCATAAACTGTATATTTCTTTGTACAATTTTTTTTTGTCTTTATCAAATCCTGGTAACTGGCTAAGATTCATTTTTTTTTTTTTTTCGGTAGCTAAATCTCTGGACCAGCTGAACCCTGGTTCATAAATGAGATTCAAGGTTTTATTATAAAAATTAGAAACATGTGGCAATCGGCGTCCTTTCTGGTGGGTTTAGCCCAGTTGGTATGTACTTTGTGCATATCAATTCTTACATAAGAATTGAGAAAGCACTAGACCGGGCGTTAGGCTGTCTTTATCTCCTTGTTTTGTATCCAACCAGATTGGAATCAGCTGGACTGGGACATCAGACTAAGGAAATAAACTTTTTTTTTTTTAATTTATTTAAGTTTTTTTACATTTCCCTTGCTTTAAGAGCAAGGTGACTTGGGCAAACCATGCAATTCTCAGGGTCCCAATTTCTCATATAGAGAATGGATATAGTGGTGGTGCCTAATCATAACAGGGTTGAGAAAGAATTGATTGAATGAATACATGTAATGAACTCAGACAAGTTCCCAGCACATAATATATGCAGAAGCAACATAGCAAGGAAGAATCAAAGAGAGGTTAGGAGCACAACTCTACCAGAGCTTGATTGTGTGCGTTCAAATTCAAGACTTCCCCCCACCCCACCACATGCTAGTGGTGTGACCTTACTTCTCCAGGCCTCCAGATTCTTATGTGTGAAAAGGAGAGAGAAGTAATACCTACCTCATTAAGACATTTTGGGAGATTAATTGAGAATGTAGATATAAAACATCTAAGCCAGGCTTGTAAAAGGTAGCTATATTTAATTATCATTATGAAATGATTATAAAAATTTTGCATCTTCCTATCTACATAAAGTAATTTTTGTATTCAAGTATGCTTATCATGTTTACTTATAAGTAAAATAGGCACAAGGGAGAATCTAGGATCTTGAGATAGTGTTTGAAAGAGAAAAATTGATCTGAAGGGACACCTGTACCCCAATGTTTATAGCAGAAAAGTTCACAATAGTCAAACTCTGGAAAGAGCCCAGATGTCCGTTGACAGATGAATGGATAAAAATCTATATATCTTATGTCTATAAATCTGTATATCTTATGTCTATATCTATAATTGAATATTACTCAGTCATCAAAAATGAAATGTTGCCATTTGCAATGACATGGATGGAACCAAAGAGTATTATGCTAAACAAAATAAGTCAATCAGAGAAAGACAATTATCATATGATTTCACTCATGTGGGATTTAAGAAACAAAACAAAGGATCATAGGGGAATAGAGGAAAAAATAAAACAAGATGAAATCAGAGAGGGAGAGAAACCATAAGAGACTCTTTTTTTTTTTCTTACTTTCAGCATAACAGTATTCATTGTTTTTGCACCACACCCAGTGCTCCATACAATCCGTGCCTTCTCCAATACCCACCACCTGGTTCCCCCAACCTCCGACCCCCTGCCCCTTGAAAACCCTCAGTTTGTTTTTCAGAGTCCATAGTCTCTCATGGTTCACCTCCTCTTCCAATTTCCCTCAACTTCCTTCTCCTCTCTAACTCCCCTTGTCCTCCATGCTATTTGTTATGCTTCACAAATAAGTGAAACCATATGATAATTGACTCTCTCTGCTTGACTTATTTCACTCAGCATAATCTCTTCCAGTCCTGTCCATGTTGCTACAAAAGTTGGTATTCATCCTTTCTGATGGAGGCA
>NC_081560.1:77181404-77218222 GCF_022355385.1 Mustela nigripes | reverse complement strand
CATTTCACTCAGCATAATCTCTTCCAGTCCTGTCCATGTTGCTACAAAAGTTGGTATTCATCCTTTCTGATGGAGGCATAATACTCCATAGTGTATATGGACCACATCTTCCTTATCCAGTCGTCCGTTGAAGGGCATCTTAGTTCTTTCCACAGTTTGGCGACCGTGACCATTGCTGCTATAAACATTGGGGTACAGATGTCCCTTCTTTTCACTACATCTGTATCTTTGGGGTAAATACCCAGTAGTGCAATTGCAGGGTCATAGGGAAGCTCTATTTTTAATTTCTTGAGGTATCTCCAAAGTGTCTGCACCAACTTGCATTCCCACCAACAGTGTAAGAGGGTTTTCCTTTCTCCACATCCCCTCCAACACATGTTGTTTCCTGTCTTGCTAATTTTGGCCATTCTAAGTGGTATAAAGTGGTATCTCAATGTGGTTTTAATTTGAATTTCCCTGATGGCTAGTGATAATGAACATTTTTTCATGTGTCTGATAGCCATTTGTATGTCTTCATTGGAGAAGTGTCTGTTCATATCTTCTGCCCATTTTTTGATATTATTGTCTATTTTGTGTGTGTTGAGTTTAAGAAGTTCTTTATAGATCCTGGATATCAACCATAAGAGACTTTTTTTTTTTTTTTTACCATAAGAGACTCTTAAATATAGGAAACAAACTGAGGGTTGCTGGAGGAGGAAGGGATGAGAGGATGGGGTAACTGAGTGATGGACATTAAGGAGGGCACGTGATGTAATGAGCACTGGGTGTTATATAAGAATGATGAATCACTGAACTCTACCTCTGAAATCAATAATATATTATATGTTAATTGAATTTAAGTAAAAATTTAAAAAAAGAGAGAAACTGAAGTCTTCAGAAAGTTTACTGTATAAGTAAAACCAGCTACAAGGCATATTATTATTACTGTTTTAATATGACTATGTTACACATTCCCTAAAAATAAAGCCTCTTTCTGGAAAGAATCTCCAGTGATATGATATGATATCGAAAGCATATCCTATTTTCTAAAGGAAGAAAAATAATTCTACTCACCATGAAAATATGCAAGTTATGTAAAAATTTAGATGATTGCCCATTCTGGGAAGTTTTGTTTATATTATTTATGGTCAGGTTGTTTCATACATTATGAAATCAAATTACATAATTTCATGAAAGGCAAGTGTGGTTCGGGTGAAAAGAATCATGTGGTTACTGTGATTCTAAACACTGTGAAAAAAATTGACTAATCAATTGTAATTATACAGAACAAAATCTTCTATTAAATGCATCTTCAAGATACAGAGCTCAAGAAGGACTCACATAAGTCCTTTGTTCTGGTTTTCCATTTCTTCTACCTCTTTCTGTGCCATAGGCGCTTCTCAAGTCAACCATTAAGTATGGGCTCCCAGGCATTCCTCACTAACTCTTCCATTTATTTTCCTCTTTCCTTTTGCTGCTGTCACCAAATCATACTTAGCAACAGCTACTTTCCATTAATGTCTTTAATCCAAGGCCTGTTAGGAGTACATCATTAATACCTACTTATCTCCTCATGGCCCCATGGGTAGCTTTATGAATATTTTATGTTTTCTGTAGGCCTTTCTAGTGCCCTCTATCTCGTAAAGAGAAAATACATTCCACTGGTAAGCTATAATAATGGTTTCAAATGACAGATGGAAAGAGAATGTATTCATGGAAACTTTTTTGGAAGGCTTTTATTTTCCAAAATATTAAAACATAAATCACCTAAAGGTAGATGCATAATAAATACTTAGTGTGAATATGAGTAATAATGAATAATAATGTCTCTTATTCATTGTGGTTTTCCTCATTATGTTGTCTCTTATCCATCTGTTCTCCACTTTGTCATGCTGTTCCAGACAGCTCTTTTCATATATGAGACTGCAAAAATTTATAGATAGAGAAGAATACAAGGTAGTCCTGTTACATTAATCAGATTTTATGTTAACTTCAAAATGAGACAAGTATCTTGAATCTCTTCCTATAAAAAGACCAAATGGCTCTTGAAAACTTTCTTTAGGCAGCTTTAGGCACATTTTTCTGGGATTGATTTTGATTCAGAGCACAAAGAGGAAGTTAGCAATTTGGGGAAAGTTTCCCCTAATGCAATGTGTCTGTGATAAAGCAGCGGATTTACTGACAGGAGAAAATTGGGATGCAGGGTCTTGAAAACTGATCCTTGCTATCAAATACAGTATTTGGGCTATCCGTATTGGGTGGTAAATTATACCTTCTGGCATTTTCCATGTTTTTTGGCTCTTATAAAATGCAAAATGGCCCACACCTGGCTTTTCAAAGCAATAGTTAATTAAACACTTGAAATTAATGCTAGCATATAAAATAATTTTATATGTTTCGTCCTAAATTTTGATTCCTATAGTTTTAAACTTACTAATGAATGATGGTACTGTTGTTGCAAATCACATACCAATCTTTTCTAAGGAAATGCATGTCAAACACATTTGACGAGTCTGCTCAGTTTACTTTGGGAGAAGACATTCCTGCATGAGAAAGTTGCCACGGTATGGTACCTGAACTTGAATCCTGTTTCCAAAATAGTATTACCTTGGGCAAACCATAAATTATTATCGAGCCACTATTTTGTTTGTTTGTTTGTTTTTCCTGTATTCAATGGCCTGAAGTTAATATACTTAATCAAGGTGATATGAAATGATCTATCTTGAATGAGGTATGCCTCATAAAGAGGTCCCATGAAATTTGTTTGATAATACATTTGTTAAAATAATTTTTCAAATTTCATAATATTTTCGTATTCCTGGAGCTATATCAGTTTTATTGTAGGAAAGAAACTT
The DNA here is from genome assembly GCF_022355385.1 of Mustela nigripes. Taxonomy (NCBI): domain Eukaryota; kingdom Metazoa; phylum Chordata; class Mammalia; order Carnivora; family Mustelidae; genus Mustela; species Mustela nigripes. The sequence continues at coordinate 77,215,388 of NC_081560.1, read as the reverse complement.
AATATGAAAAGTCCTTTAATCATTCTTAAAGTATCATAAATATTTTGTACACATAATCTAATGTTGCTTTTTCAGAGGAAAAAAAAATATTACAACCTTAAACTTTGGAGGAAGTAGACCCAAGCAACCCACCACAAGCACGAGATTTAAATAAAAGGTACTGTCACCATATCCTTGAAAAGATGTCATTCTACCTCAGAATTCTACCTCAGAATAAACAGCATTTACATTTCTTGTCAATTAGATATCACGCTTTTCTGCAAAACTTCAAGTGAAACTCCAAAACTTCAAGTGAAATTGAAAGAAAGGTGTACCTAGTTATTCTATAAGGATACCTGTATTTTTTCTTGTGTTTATAACCAATATGATCTTTGGCAAGAGTTACTGCTGAATTAGTACAGATTTTTAAAAATATCTTTAATTCTTATGGTAAAGTTTTTACCTGCATCAGATCAGAGTTTAAGCTTCAGACCTCCTCACTTGCATGAGCACCCTCTCCTGGCCAAGGTCCGAGCAGTGTATTTACGTAGTTTAATATTTTTACCAAATTTTACCAAAGTAAGTTATTTAAATATAAACCACTTAGCATTCTTGTCTGTTCACTCCAGCTTCCGTGTCAAGTGGCTGTGGAGTGGCCATGGACATTAAGGGAAAATTGGGATATCTTTGGGTTTAGTAGGATATCTTTTTAGCAATCAGTATGTGATTTGGCAATGACTTCTGTGCATACACAGTTAATTTATTGCTCACCATTCCCTTGCAGGAGTGCCATGACAGCTTGTCCAACACGGTGGCATAAAGATACAAAGCCAAAGGTCATATCAAGGTAGAAAACCCCTGTCCTTCAGTGCTCGGGCCTTGATGTGTAGGGAGTGAGGACAGTACCAAGTATAAAAAAATATATTGAATCTCTTGCTGAGTTCTGTAAATTTTTTTCCCATCAACTGATAGTCAGACTAAAACTTTTTTTTTCTTTCAGGCATATACTTAACTGTGACCTAAAATCTTAACACTAAGTAATAATAATAAAAAACAAGTTTCCATTAGCTGTGATGAAAAGCTATTTCAACTCTTTCTCCACAGAAATTATCACAAATACATTATCATATGAAAAGTTAGAGGTTTAAGCCAAAAACTCTAGGGCAAAATGTATCATAAAACTGTGTCAGGCAGATAACTAAATTAAAAACACATTGATTATATATTTCTGGGTCTTTTTTATGTGTATGATAGATATCAAAAAATTGTTAACTTTGCAATTTATTTCCCCCTCTAGATAAATCATTTTCATACTGAAATTTAAATTCATAATTTTGTATTTTTAAAGAGAGGTCTCCAAATTATATAAGCTACAGATCTCATAAAACTGTATCTGTCTCATGTCATAAATAGTAATTAATTGATATCCCTCTTGGTTACATTATGATTGAAAACATGTGGGTGAAAACATCAAATTTACATCTGTGATCTCTAATAATTCATTCCTGATAAAAGCTTAGCCAAAGAATCCTTGCAACAGTCCCATAAGATAAAAACAAAATCTAAGAACAGTGACTATTAGCAGGTATTGTTTTACCTGTATTAATTTATCATTATAAACTTATAAGGAAGATTTTATCATGATAACATCTCAAATAAGTAAATGATAAAACATACTCACAGAGAGAGTCAGTGGTTTGCCCACGTTCACATAGCTGGGAGTCTAAACCCAGACCATCTAGTCTAACCTCTACTCCTCACTACTGTACATACTACATCTTCTGGGTCTTCTTTCATCTGGTAGCAGATCCCCAGATTTTAGACAGGCTGAGAAGAACTTAACCAGCTTAGCAGTTGTTTTGTTTTCAGAGCTTTATTTTTCCTCCCAGATTTAAGGAATGGAAACCACAAAACAATTCGCCATCATCTAGGAACTTTCTTCAGTGTGAATAATGCTAGGGTCTCCTCCACACACTAGACTGGATGCAGGGCTTAACACCCATATTTGTACTTCGAAAGTTCGCTCAGATGATTCTGCTATACTTTTTATGTGACAAGTAGAGTAATAATAGGATGGTAATAACAAAGTATAAAAAAGTAAAGGAATCAAAATTCTTCTTGGAATGAATTGGCATTTTCTTTTTGTTTTCTCCCTTTGGAGTCCTCACAATTGGTATGTTCATAGTAGTTTGTAGAAAGGGATGGAATTATACCTGCATTCTAGAGAAAGTATCCACAGCACTTGAAACACTCTTGATCAGACAGCAAGTACTCAGGAATGATCCAAGTACCACCTGTTCAAAAGCTGAAACATCACTTGGGTTTTGAAATTTATAAATTTGAAAGAAACAACACATGTTTATATTATTTAGATGTGTGTGTGTATATATATATTTATATATGTGTGTGTATGTACATAGATATATATATATATAACTTTGAAATGATAGTGGAACTCAGAATAGTGGTTATTTCTGTGATGGTGGTGGGGAAGGATAGGAGAAAGGCAAAGATGAAAGGGAGAGGTAGAACTATTAATGAACTATTAATCATAAATATGTCAGTCTGCTTTAGTTTGGGGTTTAATGATGGGTTTTTGGGTGTTCATTATTTCAGTAAACAGATGGAATTAAAAGATAAATGCAAGCAAAACTGAAGAGTATGTTATTTAGGCATACACATACATATGATATTAATTATTTTTTAAAGGGCTATGCATAGATCTATGATGACAGTGTGTTACCAACCAAGGATTATTATTTGTGTGTGTGGACTTGGGAAGCTTCTGATTTAGATTTAGACTCTGCCCCAGTGTGGTTGGATATCCTTACACAGTGTTTCTTCTTATGTTCTTAGTGCTAATCCAATCCTTAGATTCTTTACTTGATTAACCCACAACCTGGGAGAGGTCCTTGAAGGAAGAAGACATGTATTTTTGTCTGACTCTGTGATGCCTCAGGCAGTGCAGTGAACAAAATAAGCAGGCAGTGTTTAACCAATGAATGAATGCTGGCTATTATGTTCATTAGTTATATCATTTATTATTTAGTAACTCAAGTCTCTCCTATAGTACATAATCATTGTAACATATTTACCATGAAGTAATATGAAGAGCCTGTAATAAATGTGGTCTGTTTCTTCAATGTGAAAACTTTAAAAATTTCCACTCTGCTATTAAAATTAGGTAGAATTTAATAAATTCTTTAGTTATTTTTAGATCAAAGGAACATATAGTTGAGTATGGTGGAAAAGACTACCGTGGAAATGAATAGCCACATAGTTAACTAGGGCAAGATGAAGAAAATCAATTCACTGGATCCCCAAATCCTATTACACTTCTCTCTTTCTCACTTTCCGGTACTTTTAATTTGAAAAATACCTTTCTATTGTTAGTACACATGTAATATAAATCCTGGATATGTGTCAAAAACACAGGACAGGGTGCAATTCCATAGTTCTATAAAAACCTTATTTAGACAATGTTGGTTTTGAATACTTCTTACTAAAATTTGACAGAATTATCAGATAAATAAGATGTGTGTTGGTATTAACAAGATCTTATGATTAAGAGGTTTTCTTTTTACTGAAAATTCTTGTCTTCTGATCATATTGGATATGCTTCAGTAATTTTCTCTTGTATGACTTAGTATCAACTTTCTCTTGTACATTTAATTAAAACTTTGGTGTTCTGCTTTAAAATTCAACTTTCCTTCTGTAATCAGAAAGATGGTAATTATTGGAAAGCCTGTCAAGGCTGCCCTTAGGCACATATGAAGGCCACAATTTTCTTTAATCATCATTTATTAATACCCCAAATCCAAATATTATCAAGTAAGCATATGTATGCATATAAATCAACATCTTAGTCAAAACCTTTAAAATTTTGCAAGGCACAAGATTACGTAGAGGGTATGCCATAGGCAAAATGTGTTTTCCATTTCTTCCTTACTCTTGATTTTCCCCTTCATATTCAAAGTCTTTCAAAACTCTTTCCACTCGTTTCTTGACCCAGTGCCTAAGGGTCCCACTGTTTTCTGGCTAATCATACTTTTCCATTTGTGTTAATGTTTTATAGGTGTAACTCTCAAAATTTTGCACCCTTCCAGCTAAAAACTTTCAACGGATTTTTTTTTTCTCCTATAATCTGAAGGCGATTTAATGCAATTTCAGTCATTCCAGCAAGGCATCCATGAAAATAATTTTCTAATTAAAGAAGTCTTTAGTATTTAAGGTAATTAAGACAGTTCTGTATGGTTATATGATGAGAAAAGAGTGAATAGTGCTACCTTTGTGTCTTTGGAGGGCAATTCTGAGAGTGTATTTCTCTCTAAGTGTAAGTTCTGGTGTGATGTATGAAAAACCATAGTAATAGTTCCCGGATCTCATGGTAAATAACTCTGACCCTTTAGAGGTAGGCAAAGTGCAGGAAGTGCTAAAATATGGACCAGCCCATATTCTCCACTGAGTTAACCTAGTTTTACAAATACAGGAACAAAAAAAAAAGAAAAAGGTCATGGGTTATATAGATGAATGCTGGGCTTTCAAACTATAAAAATGAAAGCAATTGTGAAAAGACCATCCTCTGAATCATTTAACAGAAGAAGGAAGCATTGTTAGTATTCTTTGGGGAGACATGCTTTATGTATAGAAACACTGGGGGAATAAAATGGGCCAGTGGGCATTTTTCAGTTTTCAGGTTCTGTGATACTACGGTTCATTTCTGGCTTCTTTTGGAAATAAAAATGGTTTATTTCAGGGCCCACAGAGCTTCATTCCTAGAGTTGAGTTTCATGCTACTCAATATTTTCAGACAGTGCCTGTCTGGGACGTAATACACTTAAGTGAAATAGCAGAATGACTGGAGTTTTGTGGTTCCATGAAGTCAGAAGGTCAATCAAAATTTCTTTTCCATTAGGTTATTTGGCACCTGTGATAACCAAGTCACAGCACTGTCTATCATTTGAATTTCTAGATATGCTTTTATGGAATTGCAATTATGCCCTTACATTTATTTTAAATAGAAATGTCATTAGAAGTCCATGAAATGGAGTAGGTTTATAGTGGCATGTAGTAGAAACAAAGGTAGCATTATCTTCTTTTTTTCTTTCCTCATCATATATCAGACAATATTTAAACAATACAAGACCGCTTTTAAAGGTCCACCATTTATTCGCTGTCTGTTATAAATAGACCCTATTTATTATTTATAACCTCACATTTAGAAAGCACTTTGCAATACATTTGACTCATATTTCATGATGCTTTGACACGGTGGTCCTAATTTAATAGATGAGATCACCGACTCAAGTGCCAAGCCTGCATACTTGTTGAAGATAAAGAGATGCTTAAGCATTTGAAGTTAAAAGTGGAAAGTGACCAAAGGAAAATAAAACAAGTAAAGAGTGGGAATGTAGTATGTATATACAGACAAAGGACACAGAGAGAAATAATTATGTCCACCATAGAATGGGACATTCTAATCAGGAGGTGAACGTAAGTCTAGGAACAGGAATGTTTTGTGTGGAAGCTATGATAGTATATGTTATACACACATATATACATATAGTGAACACATACATAGATGCATTATAATATATGCATATATACACTATTATATATGTGTGCACCTATGTATATAATGGCATATGTTACTGTTTAACATAAATATTGCCATTTCTTACAACTCTACTACAATAGGATGTGCTCAGTATATATGTTTGACTCAAGCTCACTATCTAATGCAAAGAAATTAGAAAGAATCTATAATCATTGAAAGTTTTATTTTTGTTTTCTTTATAAAGTTTTTTATTTTTAAGTAATCTCTACATGTAACATGGGAAAGCCCCATGTTAAGCCCCATGTTAGCCCCAAGATTAAGAGCCCCATACTCTACCGACTGAGCCAGCCAGATGCTCCTATAGTCAGTTTAATGTTTAATCAGTAGTTTTTATCAAGTTCTAAAATTCATTAATATTATTCTCAAAATAGGGGATTCTGGGTGGTACAGTTGAGCATCTGACTCTTGTTTTATAATCAGGTCATCATCTCAGGGTCCAGAGATAAAGCTCTGTGTTGGGCTCAGCACTAAGAGATGAGACTGCTTGAGACTCTCTCCCTCTTCCTCTGCTCCTTGCACACTCTTTCTCTCTCTAAAAATAGATAATCTTTAAAAAATAGTATTTTTAAAACAAAAATTTTATATTTTATCTTTCACTATATTTCTTTATTTTTATATTTACATTTATTGATTATCATAAGTAAATGTTATTTATATGTATGTATTTATGTATGCATATATTTATTTTCTCAGATTTTTGAGATATAATTGTCATAACATTGTATTAGTTTGCAATGTACAACATAATGATTCATGTATACATCTTGCAAGATGATTATCACAAATCTAGTTAACATCCATCAACACACATATTACATAAATTTTTGTTCTTATAATGAAAACTTTTAAGATGTAATCTCTTATCAACTTGCAAATATACAATACAGTCTTATTAACAGTAGTCAACATTCTGTACCTGAGAATCCCAGTACCTATCCATCTGATAATTGGAAGTTTGTGCCTTTTGGTCACTATTACCCTATTTGTTCATCCTTAATTCCCAGCCTCTGGCAACCAGCAATCTGTCTATGAGGGTTTTGCTTTGTTTTGTTTTTTTTGTTTTCCAAATTTTTTTAAGATTTTAATTTTTTAAAAATTTTTACTTAAATTCCAGTTAGTTAAGATACAGTGTAATATTAGTTTCAGGTTTACAATTTAAGGATTTACGTACAACACTTGGTGCTTGTCACAATAAGCATACTCTTTAATCCCCATCACCTATTTAACCCATGCCCCACCCACCTCCCCTCTGGTAAAGATTATTTTGTTCTCTATAGTTAAGTGTCTGTTTCTTGGTTTCTCTCTCCCTAACCCCCAGGATCATTTGTTTTGTTTCTTAAATTCCACATATGGTATTTATCTTTCACTGACTTACTTATTTCACTTAGCATAACAGCCTCTAGTTCTATCCACATCATTGCAAGTGACAAGATTCTTTTCTTTATATGACTGAGTAATATTCCGTTGTATATATAATACCACATGTTCTTTAGTCCATTCATCAGTCGATGGACATTTGGGTTCTTTCCATAATCTTGCTATTGGAGATAATGCTACTATAAACATCAGGGTGCATATATCCCTTCAAAACAGTATTTTTGTATCCTTCAGATAAGTACTAGCAGTGCAATTACTAGTTCCTAAGGAAACTCTATTTTTAACTTTTTGAATAACTGCCATACTGTTTATTTGTTTTATTTTATTTAAGATTCAATATATATATGTGAGATCTTTTTTGTCTGATTTATTTTATAACAAAAGGCTCTTAAGGACCATCCATGTTGTTGCAGATGGCAAGAGTTTCTTCTTTTTGGCTAAATAATATTTCATTATGAATACATATAGTCATTTTCTTTATCCACTCATCCAACAATGCACAATTAGGTTGTTCGATATCTTGGCCACTGCAAATAATGCTGCAATGAACATGTAAGTGCAGAAATCATTTCAAGTTAGTTTTTATTGTTTTAAAGAAGCCTCCATATTTTTTGCCATAATAGAAAATTTACATCCCCACCAATAGTGAACAAGCTTTTTCCTTTTTCCACACCTTTGACATTTGCTATCTCTTATCTTTCAGAAAATAGCCATTCTAACAGATATGAATTGATATCTTATCGTTGTTTTGATTTGCATTTCCCTGATGGTTAGTGATGTTGAGTATCTTTTCATATACCTGTTGACTGTCCTATAAGAAAAATGTCTGGTCATATCCTATGCCCATTTTTTGATTTGATTGTTGGGTTTTTTGTTATTGAGTTGAAGGAATTCTTTATGTGATTTGAATATACATATAAATGATAAACAAATATTTGCCCCAATTCAGTAGGCTGTCTTTCCATTTTGTTGATGGTTTCCTTTACTATGCAGAAGCTTTTTCATTTGATGTAATCCCGCTTGTTCATTTTTTATTCTATTGTCCTTGCTTTTGGAGGCAGATCCAAAAAAACTATCACCAAGACCAATGTCAAGGAATTTACTGTCTATGTTCTCCTCTAGGAGTTTTATGATTTCAGGTCTTAGAATTGAGTCTTTCTCTATTTTGAGTTAACTTTGTGTGTGGTATAAAATAGTGGTCCAGTTTCATCCTTTTGCATGTGACTGTCAGTTTTCCCAAACACCATTTATTGAAGAGACTTTCTGTTACCCACTGTATATTCTTGGCTCTGTTATCATAAAATATTATTTATTTTATATTTATTTTAAAATTTATGTACCTTTCCCCTCATCGTAAGCTTTATCTCATTAATTTCTAGCCTCTTAAAACTATTTAAAAATTTTTAACTTTTAGATTTTTAAGTCACCAAAGTAAGAAGATAACATAATAAAAGAGAGCAAATAGTTTAAAAATGCTTACTACACACTAAAACTTACTCTAAGCATTTTACATGCATTTAATCTGCGATCGGTCCCTTGAAATGGGTGTTATTCTATTTGCTTTCAGATGAGAACATTGATATTGAGAAGTCCAGGTCCTGCACTTTGTCAGTGGCAGAACTTAGACTCAAACTCAGGACCTTCTTGCACATGCCGTATTGATGTTCCCAATACATGTTCTATGTTTCTTTTTCTTTTTTTTTTTTTTAATGGTTCTAGAAAAATTCACCACCATAACCTCTGGAGACCCATATGTTAACAGTTCCCAGAACAATAATTACTATACGCACAACTACCATGCTTCCCCTAGTGGCCTAGAACAAACTCTTTGCATCTCATACCATCTTGCCCTAAATAGAGAGACTTACATATTAAGATTCTGGCATATACAATTCGTAGGTTTTGAGCAATAAATGAAAACAAACAAATGAGAGATTGTAGGCAGGAAAACCAAGTTCAAAGAGGGTCATCCCTTCAAACAATGCTGTTTTCCTAACCTTGGCGAATAATGAGCAATGGCAAACATCTGAAGAGTCAGACATAGAAACACAGTGGAAAGGTATAATTCCCAACTCTGACAATGATAAACATGTAAGCCTCCCTTCTAAAGAATCGATGGTCATTTTTCTCCTCTACTAAAATCCTTGTCAACATTATGGGAATATTCTGAAGATATGAGAAATCCTTTTAATATTCTCTGCTTGTTATGAAACTAGAAGCTAACTCTTCTGATCACTTTTTCCAAAAGACTGTTCATTTCTAAAATAAGGTGTCAATAGAAGTCTGTGAAATATTTCTCTTTATTTCATTTGGGGCCCACTTCAGTTCAACCTGGGGCTCAATTAAACCTGAGTTCATAGAAGTTGGTAGGCATAACAATTTATTGTTAATATTTCTGAATTTCTGACTGGACACTTGGGGATTTGACTTTTTAATATGCCAGGTGTTTGCAAGGGAATGGCTTTAGGCAATAAAATGTAAGTGGCTTTTAAATGTATTATTTTATATAATATAATGTCCCTAAAATGTAGACAATATTATTACCCCCATCTTATAGATTAAAGAAAACCAAAAGCTGAAGTTAAAATACTACCTGTCACACAACTCCTGAGTTGAAAAGCCCACTTAAGCCAATGTCCACCTGAATTTAGAGATCAAGGTGTTGTACCTCTGCATGGGGTTAGTTTAGTGTCTCCAGCTACATATTTGAGTCATATGTAGAACCTAAATGAAAAACCATGATAAGAGCTGCTTTGTAACTTTTCATTGATAGTGAAGTGCTCTGCCTTAACTGGGTTTGTTTGATTTTTTTTTTAAGATTTTTTATTTTATTTATTTGACAGACAGAGATCACAAGTAGGCAGAGAGGCAGGTAGAGAGAGGAGGAAGCAGGCTCTCCGCTGAGCAGAAAGCCTGATGTGGGGCTCAATTCCAGGACCCTGGGATCATCACCTGAGCCAAAGGCAGAGGCTTTAACCCACCTGAGCCACTCAGGTGCTCTGGGTTTGTTTGATTTTGATTCCAAGTTCTTTACTGGTAAACCTTACCCACTTGAAGTGACATCCATCCAGAGTCTAGCCATGATTCATAATGAGGAGATACAAAGATGAACCTACTTACCTCCAGATTAGTTTATCTTACCCAAAAGCAGTTATGACATTAACTGATATTAACCTCCATAGCAAAGTTAATTTTTACTTTTGTAAAGTAACTGAATTCATCTTTATTTATTGGTGAATCATATACATTCTAGCAAATAATCATAAATGGTATTTTGAGCATGGTGTGGTAAAAGTAAGTGTATGTGGGGTGCCGGGGTGGCTCCATCATTAAACATCTGCCTTCTGCTCAGGTCATGATTCCAGGGTCCTGGGATTGAGATCTGCATCAAGGTCCCGGCTTAGAGGGAAGCCTGCTTCTCCCTCTCCCACTCCTCCTGCTTGTGTTCCCTCACTCACTGTGCCTCTCTCTGTCAAATAAATAAATAAAATCTTTTAAAAAGTAGATGTATGTGCTCATAAACAGTATGATTATCCGTTATTGGTGCTTCTATAAGTTGGATTACTAAATAGATAGAAATACATATATGGGGGCACTGGGGTGGTTCAGTTGGTTAAGTGTCCTACCCTTAATTTCTGCTCAGGTCATGACCTTAAGGTTATGAGATCCAGGAATCCCCCTGCCCCACATTGGGTTCCATGCAGAGCCAAAGCCTGCTTCAGATTTTCTTTCTTCCTCTCCCTCTGCCATTCCCCTCACCCAGCTCTCTATAAATAAATAAATAAATAAATAAATAAATAAATAAATAAATAAAGTGTGTGTGTGTGTGTGTGTGTGTGTATAAATATGAGCCTATATGATCCTATATCTTATCCTTTTAAGGAAAGAATAACTCAAATTTATTATTGTCTATCTCTAAGTGACTTTGAAAGTGCTATTAAAAGTTAAATTTTGGGGTGCCTAGGTGGCTCAGTCAGATGCTTTTGACTCAGGTGATGATCCTCAGGGGCCTGGGATCAAGTCCAGCATTGGCCTCTCTTCTTAGTGGGGAATCTGCCTCTCCCTCTGCTTCTCCTACCACTTGTGCTCTTGTTCTCTCTCTCCAATAAATAAATCTTTTCAAAAAGTTAAATTCTAAATTTTTAAGTATCACACTTATTAAATAACTTTACAAATAAGAGCCAGTTATAAAAGAAGTTACGTTTAAAATGTCTTTAAGTAATTACCCTTGAAGTAGAAGGAACCAAGTCTGTAAAGAGCTCTCTAGCTTCTGAATATACACACTTCATAGACTTCAAGAGGAAAACATGAACTACATTTCTGGTATTCACATTCAAACATGTGATAGCTAGGATCCACAATTAAGAAGTGCATTGCTCCTGTAACTCTCCAACCCCTCCTTAAATGTTGTTATTATTTGCTTATTTGTTTTTCTGGTCATTTTTCCTTGATTGCTAAAAATTACTTTAATTATAAATATTTTTTTCTAAATTCGAAACAGGTAATGATTAAGTCAGTATTTTCTAAATTAAAAATGGAAACCAAGACTTTCACTGAAAAATGACATCTGCGCTAACTTCTGACCTTTTATAAAGTCCTAATAAAAATACATTAAGAGGGGCGCCTGGGTGGCTCAGTGGGTTAAGCCGCTGCCTTCGGCTCAGGTCATGATCTCAGGGTCCTGGGATCGAGTCCTGCATCGGGCTCTCTGCTCAGCAGGGTGCCTGCTTCCCTTCCTCTCTCTCTGCCTGCCTCTCTGCCTACTTGTGATCTCTCTCTGTCAAATAAATAAATAAAATCTTAAAAAAAAAAAACACACACACACATTAAGACACAGAAAAATCTGCCAGATTGTGGGAAGAAATACCATTAGCAATGAGGCCAGATGACCTAGATTTAGAACTTGAACCAGTTCAACAAAACTGGCTCTCTGCTATTGCTGATCATCCTAGATAAAATTGGAAGAATAAAGATATTTTCATGTTATCTTAAATATTAGCCTGTTTCCTTGCTCTTGGGTTCATGGTAAGAAGGGTGTGAGTGTGTAGTTTCATGAAATAAAAGTCCAAAGTTCTTTCTAATTATGAGGTCCAACTGAGTCAATGGGCTGATGATTATTGGTTCTTTGCTCCTCATTATATAAACTGGGCTATGATACTACATGCCGCTTCCAGTCGGCGACGAGAGAAGAATTAGGCACAAACAAGTCAGCTGCAAAAGACTGGAAGCAGGGGACAACAGTCGAAAAGGACTGCCACCAGGAGCAACTCCACAGTCTCACTTTTATTGGATAGAAAACAATAGCCAACAGAAGGATTGATGAAGGTCAAACGTTAATCCTGTCTTGCAGAGGAGCAAGAAGGAGGATAAAGTTTATAGTTAACCAAGCACATTCAAAGGACTCATCTAACTAACAACGAGCACTTCTGGGAAGAGAAAGGAGCAATAACGAAAAAGGGAAGCAGGTGGTTTTCGTTCCACCCTGAGCTGACCCGGCTTCCCGGGTGCTTGGCTTCCCTGAAGCAGGCGGCATTCCGCCCTGAGCGAGCCGGGCATCCCCAGCTGCCCAGCTTCACGGTCGTACATTGTCCTTCTCCCCAAAGACCTGTTGTCAGTATCAGTATTTTTTAAGGCCATATCTAAATGTGCTTGGCAACTAGTAAAATCCTCCAGGGGTTACAGTTTAAGTAACAAATTGTTCCGAGGGGCAGCACCAACTATATGCTGTCTATAGGTATTCTAGAGCATGACCCTTCTGAAGTGAAACCCAGTTGAACAAAATAGAAAACCAGTTAATCACTAAACACTGGGCTAAGAGCTCTGCCAGTTCTAGGGTGACCAACTGTCCTGATTTACCCAAGACTGAGGAGTTTTCCAAGATGTGGAACTCTCAGTACTAAAACTAAGCTATTCCCAGGAAAAAACAAAACAAGAACAAAAAACAAACAAACCAAAAATCCAGGAAGGTTGGTCACCCTAAATATGAACTTACTTTTTATTTGTGAATGTGACAGAGGAGATCAAACATGAAAGTGAACATGGAACAAGATATAAGTAATCTGCTTGTCTGTTCATTCATGTGCCAAATACAATATGGAGCTTTCCTGCTTCAGGAAAAAAAAATGGATATTGAAAGGAAGAAAAAGAAAGAAAGCAAACAAATTATAAAATATGATAGAATAGGGAAAAGGTAACATCATGCTGACAGGAGTAATGAAGAAATAGGCAAAAGGAAAATATGCTACAAAGTTTTTGGGGGGCATTTAAATAAAATGTAGAAATCAGGGGAGACCTGATTCAATTTTTCTCTTTTTAAAATAATGAATGTTAATATTTTAATATAATTTTCTTATTTCATACTCCTCTCTGAATACTATTACTTGAGTCTTCCATTAAGGTATCCAGATTTGATTTTATTGTGCATAACTTAAGCAGTGGATTACATTTCCATGTGACTTTTTATCTTTTTGCTGAGTTGAAAAAAGACTTAAATATTGTATTAGAAAGGGACTCCTATTAAACTAGTCATATGTCAATGAAATGTTTAAATACTGATTACATGAAGAAAATCTACAAGCTCTAAGAAAGAAAATTTGGTTACCAACCAAATCCAGGAATATTTTAGCATTACTTTTGTTTCATTTACTGTATTAAATGGTTGAAACAAAGGGTAATTAGTGATTTCAGAATTTTAGGTGGAGTTATTTTAGCACCAGAAAGTTATATCCATGTAAAATAACATTTAATTACAAGATTTTTAAAGAAAGTTTTCTGAAGGTCTTGATTTAATAAATTATTTCATAACAAAATGTTTGAGAAGGAAGAACAGATGTGACCAACATGACTGATGGATTAAAGACCTATATATAAAAATAAAAAACATCAAACTACTAGGAAACTATTAAGTTGAGGGTATAAAATTTTTTGTAAGTATAGCATAAAACCTAGAGAACCCAAAATAGCAACAATCAAATTTGAAATTATAAATATATAAAAAATTTTTATGTAAAAAGATAGTGTTGGGGCTCATGGGTGGCTTATTTTGGTTAAGTGTCTGACCTGCCTCTCCTTTCTCAAAATAAATAAATAAATAAATAAAATAAAAGATGAAAAATAAAAGCCTCTTTAGTGTATTCTGATTTGCAAATCAGAACATCTTTCTATAGTGTTTATCCTTGCAATATTTTGGTGAGATGACCTCACTGAAAAGGGTGAAGGAAAAGGGCTGATCTAAGTATCTCTGGAAATAAGTACAGTCTATAAGCCTAAAGGTAATAGAACTGTATATATGCACTAAACTAGTTGATAAAATTGATTTCCATGGAGTATTAGTTATCAATTCTGCAAACATCATACATGTGCTCTGGAATTGAACAATTAAGTAAATGGGTGTTAGATTGTATGAGCTAATTGGATTGGAAACTCAAATCAGAAAGTGTAGGAAGCTAGCACGATCCAGGTAATAATGACTCAGACATCAATGTGTACTCAGATTTAGCCTAATGATATTTTATTATACATAAAGATATTTATAGGTATGTATATACATACAAGTTAGTAGAGATACATTATGTTTCTTTGTTCTTTCAGCTTAGAGGGCCAAGAAGCAATGACACACGGTAACAACGATCACAGTTATCACCTAGAATTTTGTTGGTAAGTCCATTCTCTAACAAGAGAAGTCTGGGCTCTTTGGTGAAATGCCAAATCTAGAACTAGGAAAGAGATAGGCAGGATGAGCCTAGAACACCTTGCAGTGCAGAAAGTAAGGAAGTGACCATCCCCCAAAGGATAGTGGAATGTCTAGGAGATATATCAGCCAATAGAAAGGGCTCCCAATGACCACAGTGGAAACAATTTGAGAACCAAAAAAAAAAAAAAAAAGTATTGGCTTATAAAACAAACCATAAAGTATATATTCATAGGTTCATACTTCTGCAAATACATTATTAAGCAAAAAAGTGGGGTAGAATAGACAAATCTCCATGGAGAAGAATTCCATATAAATTATGTCAATACTCTATTGTTAAGGGCATGACTGTATCTCCCCACTCTCTAAATGTGGGCTTTTTGGTGTTTTTCTTCCATAGATTGGTATGGAAAAGGAAGGGGAAAAATAACTTTACCATGGAGAGATCTGGCAAAAATGATTTCAAACCAGGCAATCAAGGTTAATATAAACGATAAGACATAAAGATAGTCAGTACACTGAATATGATGTGAGATGATGAAAATGGCACTTTTTTGTGTTTTTCCTTCCCAAACATCTAACCCCAGTCTAATCATGAGACAAATGGCAGACAAAACCAACTGAGAAACATTCTACAAAATGCCCAGCTAAAAACCATCAAAATTGTCAAGGCTATCAAAAGTAAGGAAAGTGTGACAAACTGTCATAATAAAGAGATGTCTAAGGTGACATGGCTATTCATGTAATGTGGAATCTTGGATAGCTCCTGATACAGAAAAAGTAAATTAGGGATAAACAGAAGAAAGCTGTATGAAGTAGGTGCTTTTGTTAATAATAGCAGGCATTTATTGGTTCACTAACTGTGACAAATGTGCCATACTAATGTAAGATATTAATAATAAGGAAAACTGAGCATGGGCTATACAGGAACTCTGTACTGTGCATTATTTCTGTACACCTGAAGCTTCTGAATGAAATGTTTACCAAATGTTTACAAAATGAAAAGTTTACCAAAACTAATCTTCTTAATAAATTTTATTGGAACAATTGGTTTTCCATGTACTAAAAAATCAGAGATTATACACAAATTTTGTAAATGTGAAGTGAATCATAGAATTAAAAGCGACTAAAGATATGAATTTTCTAGAAGAAAATGGGTGAACATATTATTCTAAATTAGGCAAAGATTGACTAAATATTACACAAAAAGCACACAAAAGCTTTTAAAAATTGATAAATATGTGGCACCTGGCTGGCTCAGTCATTAAGCATCTGCCTTCAGCTCAGGTCATGGTCCCAAAGCCCTGGGATCACGTCCTGCATCGGGAGGTTTGCTTCTCCCTCTCCACTCCCCTGCCTATGCCTGTGTTCCCTCTCTCATTCTCTCTCTCTCTCTCTGTCAAATAAATAAACAAAAATCTTTTAAAAATGTTGATAAATAGGATAATCAAAATTAGGTCTTTTGCTGTTTGAAATTCATTCACTATATTAAGACAAAAAGGTACGCCCTCACATTACTATCTATAAAACGTATTAACAACATGATTGTTAAGACAAAAAGAGATACGTCCAGAATATAATTCATTCTTAAAGTGATATAATAACAAGATAGAAACACAAATTTTAAAAAAGGGGGAAAGAGTTGACCACATACTTCAAAAATAGAAGATGCCATTCACATGGCAAAGAGTAATGTGAAAAATTCTCAACATCATTCATTATCCATTGGAATAAGAAAAATGATCATTTCAAACCCACCAGAGTTGCTAGAATTACAAAAAGTCTGATAATACCAAGTGTGGTGAAGATCTGGAATGACTTAAAATTTTATACATCCTTGCTGGGCATACAATAAGAGACTGCTACTTTGAAGGGCTATTGACTGTTTCTTATAAAGTTAAGTACATACACAGTTATCATAGAACCTAGAAGTCTTTCTCCTAGCTATTTACTCAAGAGGAATGAAAATATATGTTCACACGAAGAAATGCTACTGAATATTCATAGGGACTTTGCTCATAATAACCTGAAACTGGAAACACCACAGACGCCCATCAACTGGAGAATGGATAAACAAATTGTGATACATCCTACAATGGAATAATCCTCAGAAATAGACAGCATACATTGCTATTAGATAGCATAAGTACGTTTTAGTAGCATTATGTTAAGAGAACAAAACTAGCCCAAACAGCTACATTCTATATGCCATTTGTAAGAAATACTAGAAAAGGCAAAACCATAGCCATGAGAAAGCAGATGAATATTTGCCTGGGGCTGAGGAGAGGGGGAAGGGATAGGAGGAACCTGCTGGCTTGATGGAAATATTCTAGATCCTGATCCTGCTTACTCTTTTTTGAAGACATTTGTCAAAACTCAAGGAATTATATGCTTAAAAGGGTGGTTTTCATATGTAAATTTCACCTAAAAAAAAAAAACAAGTAAAACATATACAATTAACTTACATAGTAATTATAACTGTTCAACTGTAAACATCTAACTGTTCCTTTCTTCTATGGCTCTTGATTTGACTGTTTGGAATGGCATATGTACATTTCACTTTTACCTTATTGAACCTTAAGACTATTTCAATTTTATTTACAATTTTGCTAGGAAAGAAAAGTTTTCTAGGGGCACCTGGGTGGCTCAGTTGGTTAAGGGTCTGCCTTCAGCTCAGGTCATGATCCCAGGGTCCTGGGATCCAGCCCCACATTGGGCTCTTTGCTCAGTGGGAATCCTGCTTCTCCCTTTCCCTCTATCTGCCACTCTTCCTGCTTGTGTTCTCTCTCTCTGTCAAATAAATAAATAAAATCTTCTTAAAAAAGGGAGAGAGAGAAAGAAAAGAAGTTTTCTGAATATATAGTCATTGTGATTTTGTTACTAGCACTAAATTTGTTGTTTGCTTCAATGGGGATGATAATGGAGTCATTTATTTTGCTTATTTCGATTATTTTAGTCTGTTAATCAAGAAAGGTAGTTTATGTAATATACTATGTAAATCAAAATCAAAATATTTTACTTGAAATATAAAATCATATTATTTACATCCTCATCACAATATTATCTAATTCAGTTATAAATTATGAAAATATGTTCAAAAAAAGTACAGTCTTAAAACCAGAACTCAGACAAAATTTAACTTATTTTTCAATCCATTCACTATTTTCAGCTGTTTTCTACTGTTGTTTTACACAATATACTTTTAGCCTTGGTCAACAGAGTTACCTTGAAAGAATTAATGGGCTTTTCCAAAAATCCATCTTGAAACTATAAGAAACCATGTTCTTTGGATCAATTTCTGTTATTTCACATTTTATACATATATTTTGAAAACCACAGATTAGAGGCATATTTCCCTTTCAGAAACATAACAGTTTGTACAAATCCAGTGTTATTAGTAGGCAATGCCACCAGTGGATGGGTCCTTAGAATATGAGCATAACTCAAGTTTGCTTTAGAAACCACAGATCTGGCTTGAATTGAAAGTAACAGAATCAGCCTGGTGTGTTTCCTTACACTGGTCCAACTAAGCATTTCCTACAGAAATCCAAATTCCACTGGTATTGTTAGGCCTGACCTAGAATTATTTCTACATTATTTAGTCAATTAATTGATCATATTTTTAGAGGTTAACTATTTCAAATGCTATTCTTTATTTAATTTATAAGGAAATTATAACTGAGGGAGCCTGGATGATTTTCCAGAGGTCATTGAGAGAAAGAAAGTGAGGGAGACAGGGGGAGAGAGAGAGAAAGAGGAGAGAGAGAGACATAAGGAAGGGAGGGAGGGAGAGAGGAAAGAAATAAAGGAAGGAGGAAGGGAGGAAGAATTCAGAGAAAAGAAAAGTACTAGGTTTCCTGAATCTTCAGCTGGTGTTCTTTACTTTTTACCTTTCCACAGCACTGCTAATAAGTCCATGAGAAGCTTGTGGATCGTGGACAAAATATACAACTAAGTACCCCAGGGTGAATGCTGAAAACATGTTCATGTTTTTCATGTTGTGTTTTGTAAGACTAAATTAGTAGGCTTTCCACGCTGGCCAACTTTAACAGCTAGGAGATAAAAACTCATATGTGATACAAAGGCGTAATTTATTAATGGAGTATATATTTTTTCTCATTTATGATAAAAATAAAAATGTTTCATAATAGAAAGGAAGTGGTTCCACTCCTTGTGAGGTGTTTTTGCCTAAACCATGGGTACTGGCCATGAAAATACACAGCTAATATCTCTGGCTGTGGAGAGCACAGTTGATGGAAGATCTTACCTACTGCCCCCTCAAGATTTACCCCCACGGTCATGCCAAGGTCATTCTCATCTCAGGTAGCTCTCAGCCAGTAATGAAACTCAGCATGGGGGCACCTGGAAGGCTCAGTTAAAGACGTTAAAGCCTCTGCCTTCCGCTCAGGTCATGATGCCAGGGTTCTGGGATCGAGCCCCACATAGGGTTCTCTGCTCAGCGGGCTCTGCCTGCCTCTCTGCCTACTTGTGGTTTCTGTCTGTCAAATAAATAAATAAAATCTTAAAAAAAAAAAAAAAAAAGGAACTCAGCATGGTACTAAGCTAGGCCCATTGTGGTGAGACTTGGAACTCTTTTATCAGGAGACTTAACCTCATAACTTCCCACCATCCCAGCTACAGTAACAGACTCTTGAAATATACTTCTTATTCCCCCCTCTTCTCACACAGGAGTACGATCAGCATCAGATTCTGAGGTATTCCAGCATTTTCCTGTCTCTCCCCCATTAAAACTATATCTAATTCCATCTTGGCATCTCTTTGGAAGGCATGAACTAACACACATTTGCTCTTAAGAGCTGTGACCTTAATTTCTGTGTTTATAAAATAAAGAAAAGATCTTTTTTTGCTGATTGAGTAACATTTCACTTTGAACTCACAAAGAAGTCGCTTTGAAAGCACTATTCAAAAACTTGTGCATATCTCATCTAATCTAAAGTATACTATTTCTTGTACAAAGAAAAGCAAAAAACATTATCAATAAATTATGAAATTCCAACAATTGCAAACTGTATCTCAATTCCAGAGATATAAAAATGTGTTCTTTTAGAATCAGTGCAAGTGATTCTTGTTTTCATCATAAATGTTTCTCAAGAGAGATACCAAGGAGCATATTCTTCATTGCTCATAGCTACTTTTGAGCTAAACAGTCTTTTATGTCTTAAAGAATATACATGAAGAGAAAAATCCTCTTCTTGCTTCGTTCCAAACATTTGCTTACACATCTGGTTGCACATAAGAAGAAACATAACAGTTTAATTATGCATACATTGCATCTAGTTTAGTGCCAATGCCCTTGAGAAAAAAATAAAGCTCTGAAAGTATGACTGATAATTGGATTTTATGAAGCACTTTTATAATTTTCAGAATAACTTTTTCTAATTCATTAACTGACTTCTACCAAAGTTCCAGGGGTAAATGAGTGTTTTTATTATCTTTTCACAGATGAGGAAATAGAAAAGTTAAGTAACTTCAGAAGGTCACATAGAGAACAACCAAGGCCAGGTGTATGCTGAGCAAGATTTTGACCATTTGACAGGGCTGCCTTCAGAGTCTGCTTCTTATAAAATATTATATTAGTTTTGCAAAGAGTCATTTTTAAAAGGTAATTAGTTACAGAAAACTATGCTGAGATGACTTCAAAATTTTTACCAGCTCCATGGGCTTTTTTCTTCCCTTTTGGTTTTAAAGCTTGGAGAAAATTAAGAATGTTAGTTCAGGATAAGCTTTCTGAACTTTGAATCTCTTGGCTTTTACTCATTTGTAAAATGTCATACTGATTATTTAAACTTCGTGGCTGCGGTTTTGACAACTGTGCTATAGCAACACTCGTGAGGAAAACCTGTAGTGACATTGACGAGTTTTGGACACCAGGATGACATTAAAACCTTGTAAATTGTGGAGGTGCCACTGGGAAGCTTCCACTTATCTGGCAAGTAGTGTAAGAAAGTACATCCTGTGTGGGCTAGGGAAAGGTCACTGCAGCAGGTTTGGTGGAAGGGAATGCCTTTTTTTGGTCCGTGGACTTTTTTTTTTTTTTTTCATTTGTTTTGTCTTCCGACAGTCATCTCAAATATTGCAGTGGAGAATTTTTCATAAGATTTTATCGGAAAACTTCTTTTTAAATTCCTCTATCCTCTCTGTTCACCCTTCCCCTTCTTTTACCTATTTTTCAAAAAAGAATTTATCTGTTCCTTCCTAGTTCATTTTAAGATACATGTAAAATCAGTTCTTCAGCAAATGGATTCCACTGCAGAGACTGGACAACATTCAACCAGGCATGGTTGTCATTCTTTCAGAAATTCTTTGGAAATCTCAAAACTTCTTAGAACAATTGCATGTTTCTTTCTTTCTTCTTTCCTTCCTTTCTTTCTTTTCTTCTTTCTTTCTTTAATATTTTATTTATTTGAGAGAGGTGAGGAGAGAGAGAGAGAGCACAAACTGGATGAGGGTCAGAGAGAGGAGCAGGCTCCCTGCTGATTAGGGAGCCCTTCATGGGGCTCGATTCTAGGACTCTGGGATCATGACCTGAGCCAAAGGCAGATACTTAACTGACTGAGCAACCCAGGTGTGCCTGTGTGTTTCTTCTCAGTGCAACACCATCAAAATATGTGTTTCTTAGTTTATTACAAATATTTTTCTAATCAGTGGTCTAGTTCTCAAATTTCCTACCCTCCATAACTTATGTTTTTAAAAAAGAAAGAAAAACAACTATACTGAGTACTTACTAAGTTCACAGAGTTGTGTGAAAACTCTGTTTTTCTAACCATTATCCCTGGGTTTTCTTACTCATATTTCTGTTTCCTGGAAATTTGCAAATTCATTATGTCCTAGGCTTGTTATTTTGCTTTCAAGTCTGTTTTCTCCTACATAACTCCTTAGTTAGTGGTGCCATGATCCGTCTGCCAGAAATTAAGAACTAAACTGTGATTCTTCCTTCACCCTAACTCTCTTATTTAAAATCAATGACCTCAGCATTTCCAATTTTTCCTTGTTTATCATCATTACCTCAAAACTTGCCACTTTGTGTCTCTGCTTTTGCTCAGGGTCTTATTTTCTACTCAGACTAATGTACTAGGTTTTTAACTTATCTGCCAAACTACTTTTATAATATTCTCCATTGTGCTACCAGATGAACCTTTTCAAAAGACACAGATTTGGCCATGGTCTTGCCCCCCTAAAAAAACTCTTAATGCCTCATTTCTGACCAGATGATTTTCAAAAAATTCATAAAGGTATATGAGGATCTTATCTCTCCCATCCTGCCAACTGATATGTGACTTTCAAATCTTCTATTTAAGCGATACCCATTATTGAAGATTGTTTCAAAACTGTATGTCTTCATTTACATATGGACTATTTTCTGACTATACCAGTTGATGACTCTCAGCTATGATGCCTGTCAAAATCTTTTGTATTCCTAGTACCAATGTTCTATTCCTGGTACCAAGCTGTAGTATTAAACTAAGTTGACTGGGCAAATTATTTCTTTCTGGTATGGCCAAAATATAAATGATAGCTGCTACAATGAACACATACCACTTCCATAGCTTGACAAAACAAAGTTTATTCCTCAATCTCTGGAAGACTTCTCCTTCCAACAAACTTGGAGTTCTGGCTGCTTCTATTCTATGGCTTTGCCATCTCCCTAAGACCTTTGTGATAATGACCAAAGAGAAGAGAGGGAGGAGGAAGACTTTCTTTTTGGTGACATACAAGCACTGTCATGTGACCTCAACTGCAAAAATGGTTATAAATGTGTGGAAGTATATGGAGTACGTTCAATCATATTTGGTGGCCTGGTGCAGTAAGATTGAATCGCAGCCTCACCTACGTTTCCTTCCCTTGCCCCATGTTTGTGTAGTTGCTGTGCTATATTATATTGCAATTGTGTGCTTACCTTTCTCTCTCTCTCACTTGAATATGAGCCTATGACTATGACAGCAGGGGAAATTCCTATTTATTGTTGTCTATATAGAATCACATCATGGCAAATAATAGGTGATTATGTTTTCAGAACGAATACATGCTGATTTGATGTTAGGGTAGCAACAGGACCAAATACACTGAGATGGGTAAACATACTGAAGGTGTGGAAAACAGCTTGTAGAACTTGAGAAGAATGTTTAGGCAAGTAAATATTACAGAGACTTTTCAATGCTTTTATATGAAATTTATTGTGAAATTTCTGGTTTATGTCAGTGTGCCTTGTTGCATACTTCTCATTTAAAATTCTAATCAACAGGGATGCCTGAGTTGCTCAGTCAGTTAAACGTTTGCCCTCAGCTCAGGTCAGGATCCCAGGGTCCCAGGATCAAGTCCCATATCTGGCTCCTTACTCAGCGGGGAGTCTGCTTTTTCCTCTCCCTCTGCCTGCCGCTCTCCCGGCTTGTGCTCTCTCTCTGCCAAATAACTAAATAAAATCTTTAAAAAAGATAAAAAATACTTCTCAGAATAACTTGTGCCACAATTTTGCCAGAGTGCCATTGTTTGTTGCCTGCATGGTGCCCCAGTGGGAACTGATGGACAAAGTCCCTTGGTTGAGCAGTGATAATGACATCTTACCTTCACTAGCAGGTTCTTCCTATTTTTTGTTACCTTTATGCTGTATAACTGTGTGCAACTTTATTGCAATTGTATGCTTAGTTATTTGCCATATGTGATACTATCTTATATGCCACAGAGGCCTCCTTTTTTATTAAAAGCTTAAGTGTCTGGAAATCACAAAAGATCTCCACTTGAACTAGTGATCTTTCTCAGGGCCTGGGGCTCTAGAGAATCCTTGGCTTCAGGACCCGCTCTTTGTGAGGCTACCAGACAGCAGCTTTTTCTCTCTTGACTATGTCACATGTGACATTAAGTGTTTTTCCTCGTGGGGTGAAGAGCTTCATGCTTCAGCATCTCCTACTGTAATTATAGAGACAAATCACTGTTTACTGCTGCCAACAGAATGGAAATAAAATAGGGTTCTTGTATTATTAATTCTTTTGAGGAAATTGCTCTTGACATATGCATGTTTAAGTTACAAATAGGTTTTCATAAACACTTCCATTCTGCATTTTAGAGTGCCAGTGTTCATATTTAAGGATGACAGAAACTCCGTGGAATCCTTTGGAAATGGGATGATTTATGGTATGTGATTCTGGGAAATCACCATGGGTAGGAGACCAACGTGAGACTCCTGTGGTGGCTTGAAAGAAGTTACATAGACTGAAATTAGGCTGCTTGAATGGAAATATTTAACCTAAGCATTTAAGTCTTTGATAGACACAAGTGTTAAGGAGAGAACTGGGGAGAAAATAATTATCCTAGTTCTCCAGGCAAAGACATAATGGAGCCAACAGGAACTACTTCAGAGCTTAGGGTTTCAGTATCATCATATGAAAACTGGTTCCAGTAACCGCTAGATACTTTAGCAGGAAGCTACATCTCTCTCTGTCTTCACTGAATTGGCCAGCCTATGAAAGCCTCTGTATATCAACACCCAGAAGTGGAATCTCATTTGACCCCAGTGTCCCTAGTCGTTGTCCTCATAGCAAGCACACCATATTAGAGGGTCTGTGTTGGATTCAAAGTACAGGTAATGAGCCTCAACATCTTGCTTCAGGTGGGCCTTTACTACTAAAAGTCTAAATCCTGAATATGAACTTTATATTCCATCACAGTGAATTCCACTCTCTCTGGGGGAGCACAGTCCTGGGCATCCTTTCGTTTTCTAACCAGCAGATGTCGGTTGAGCTAACATGAATCCACAAAGCGGGTGAGACTTCAATATTCTTCTTTGAATGCTCTTGATCACTCTGATCTCTTACTTCCCATCTCAAAAGTATTTGTATTTACTTTATAATGGATATTGGAGCAGTGCAGGTCACCTAAAATATCCCATTACATTTTTTTTTCATGGGACAATGAATACCAGTTTAATTTACATTTCTGTAAGAGTGATAATTCTACAATTTTCCAAAATAAACATCAGCTAAGTGTGACTTGCTTTTAAATATAGGACAGGGATTCCTGGGGTGCCTGGATGGCTCAGTTGGTTAAGCATCTGCCTTGGGCTCAGGTCATGATCTTAGGGTCCTGGATGGAGCCCCTAATAGGGCTCCCTCCTCAGCAGGGAGCCTGCTTCTCCCTCTCTCTCTGCCTGCCGCTCTGCCAACTTGTGCTCTTTCTATCTCTCTGTCAAATAAATAAAAATCCTAAAAAACAAACAAACAAACAAAAAAAAAAAACCCAGGGATTTCTAAAAGGGACTGTGCCAGCATAGGGAATAGAAATCTTTATAGCCATTACTAGGGGAAAAAAAAGAGAAAGAGAGAGAGAGATTGATAGTAGAGAATTAGATCCTTCCTTACACTATCATGAAATGACGAGAAGCTGGAGTCAAGGGGCTGTTTTTGGAATAGCCGATTCATAATTGCAGTACAGGGCTCAGCAAACTCCTGTGGCTAATGTCTAGGCCTCTACAGCTACCTCTTGGCAGCTGGCTACCAGACACGGAATGCTGGGTCCATCAGCATAACCACTACTAAACACTTACATCTCCAAGGACTTGTTGGAGACAGAAATAACCTCATCTCTGTCTTCCAAAACTAACCCGAGTTTATCAGTTGCTGGAAGCAAAGTCACATCCAGAACTTAGTTCTAAGAAACTATGGGAGGGGCACCTGGGTGGCTCAGTGGGTTAAAGCCTCAGCCTTCAGCTCAGGTCATGATCCCAGGGTCCTGGGATCTAGCCCGCAGCATCAGGCTCTCTGCTCAGCGGGGAGCTTGCTTCCTCCTCTCTCTCTGCCTGCTTCTCTGCCTACTTGTGATCTCTGTCTGTCAAATAAATAAATAAAATTAAAAAAAAAAAAAAGAATCTATGGGAAAGTAGAGTTTAAGTTTCCCTGCCTCTGTAGTTGCAATAAGGATGGGAAAGTTTTTTTGTTTGTTTGTTTGTTTTTAAGTTTTTTAACCAGTGTAGTAAAGGAGGGCCCTGTGCTGAGTGCTGACTGATCAACAACACAAACACAAAAAAGATCAAGTATAAGAATTGCGGGAAGTGTGAAGGATTATTTTATTTTATTTATTATTTATTTTTTTGAAGGATTATTTTAGATTGAAAGAAACGCATCCTATCCAAAGAAGGATTTGTGTATTTTTAAAATCATACTATTAAAAAGCTCCAATGTTTAAGTTTATATTGGATGATATTTAAAAAAATCACTAGATCTGACTCAAGGGTTTCTCTTTTGCTGCATATGACTTAGCTAGCTGTGTTTAGAATGAGTCACCAGCAACAGACAGAAAAATACTTATTACTCATTTTTATTTTCATCATTAAGAAATTTCATTCGACATGTGCTTATGGCTGATGTGGATCTCAATGGAAGCATAAGCTTTTTCCCCATCTTGCTCTATTTAGCTGTGTGCATGATTTTCTCTAAAATTTCTATGGTATTTGAGGGGCTTGCCTTGTCATGAAGTTTAAACAAAAGTTAAATAAACCTTCCTACACCTGATTTTTTTCTCTGTTACAAATTTACATCACGTTGTGTGATTAATGGTATTCGTGTAAAGAGAAATATCTGAACACTGGGGAAAAACTCAGTGAAAAGCACCCCGATGATAGTCTCACAGACTATACTCTGACTCCTGTGACGTGTGTGACCCAACCAACTAAAGTGTGGAACGGTATGAACTTGCCATTGCCACTCTGATATCTGAACTGCCTTTGGAGATTGTCAGCCGCTGGCTTGGGGGCTGTGTCACGGATTTACAGTAAAAACATGATGTGTGTTGTGAATGTAATTAGACCAGCCACCAAAACAGCACGTTTTGGAAGAATATTACATTACAGCTTTTCTGAACCGTTCCACTCCTCCAAGGATTTTATTAATTGGTTCTGTATGTTTCTATCTGCACTTTTTAAGACTACATGTTTTTTTAAATGATGACAAATGTGATATCACTCAATTTCTTTGGAACAGATAAAGCTTTTCAGTCTTGCTGGATCACCTGCAAAGTTTCAGGCTTGAATCTTGAGCCAAATATAGCTTTTTTGGCAATCATCTCTCTACTCATCTCACCTACAAAGATTTGAAGCAGATAGCAGATATGGGATTTTTTTTTTGCCAGAAAAGGTATGCTGACTTCCCTTTCCTAAGGTGTGACGTTGAATCTATCTTTCCTTTCACTTAAAGCAACAGAAGTAAGTAAAGACTTAAACAGGAAAAAAAAGTATTGTAACTTATTATCAAAGACTGCAGGATTATTAAATATTCAAAAAGAACTAAAAAAATGCACGTTAATTAATGTCTTTTCATACATCTATTCCTCATTATATCCTATTATGGGCAAATTCTGGGTCCTTTTGTGCTAACAATTTTATATGGCTAAATAACTACATCATTTAAGATCTAAATTGGAACATTTTTGAGAATGAAATGGGATTCTTTCTCCTAATTATGCCATGATAACAGGAGTGAACTGAATCATCTCCCAGCAAACTTGAATGTAAACTTCCATATGTATCATCCACATTAGGTTAATGGAAAGGTTTATCTTTCCTTTTAATCAGACTTCATAATAGGCCTATTTGTAGCTGATATTGTAGTGCTACCTTCTTGTCTCCTTTTCTTAAATATATTTTCAACTGCCAAAAAAGAAAATGTCACTGGGAGAAGTTGACATGCATTTCGTTTGTTGTGCTGAAATGTAAATGAGGTCATCAGTTGCTACCCTAAGAACATTTCTTGTGAGGTCTAAAGATTAAGTAAAATGTAGAGAAAGCAGGGGCTGGTAAACCAAAAGCAAGCTTTATTACTTCGTTGTAGCTATATTTATTGTATCTGAGAACTCGGACAACCTAAGATACAGGTCTTAGGAAGGACTAGAGAACAAAATGTAAATGGGCTGAGCTACATTTATTACCACTACCAGGAAAACAAATGAATGTCCACATACTTCTGATGCTGTGTCAATATATATATATATATTTCTCAACCTTACTACCTAAGATGACAGCATGATGTTATTGATAGTACATTTGTAAATCATCCCATTATGACTGGCAAACTGACTGTTATCAACATGAGCCATAACAACTCTCAAATGACAAGAAACTGGAATATTCTGTTTTGAACAGGTCAAAATAAGCTAAAAGCTTAAAGATATTGCAGCTCTTAACACTAATATAAAACTGTATACTTTTGTGAGAAACACGGTCATGTTTTCATACTCCTCAGAGGAGCCAGATGGTAATGTGGTCCATCTGGATTTCTTGAACCTCTACAAGTGTAAACTCTGAAGCATTTTACTGATAGAAAATGGACTGCAGGATGTTGGTTAAAATGTAGTTAAATGCTCACAAAGCCTGTCCAATCCTATACTTATAATACCCAAACATATAGTGACATGCACAGTATTTCTTCTGTTCACAGAGCCTTCTGTAAATGGGTTTCTAAATGATTAGTTACAAAAGTAGATCCTATAATTGGCTTATAATTATTCTCTCAAGTATGCAATGTTTATCACATTAACATAAACGTCTTATCAAACCAATTACTACATTTGCTTTCCTAACTCTGTTCAGTGTAGCAAATAGTTGAGAATAGTTGAGAAATTGAATAGTTGAGAAGCATATTAAGATAAAAATTTCCAGGGTGCCAGTTGGGTTCAGTTGGCAGAGCATGCGACCCTTGATCTCGGGTTCTGAGTTCAGACCCCCCAAAGGGTGTCGACATTACTTTAAAAAAAAAAGAGAAAAAAAATTCCTATTTGAAATATGAAAGATGGTATTATAAACAAGTATGAGAAAACTCAGAGTATAAGTCCTTGTTTCTTGAAAAAAAAAAAAGGTCTTTCTACCATCTAACTACAAGAGGTAATAGAATCTTGTTCAGTTAAAGAATTATCTATACTGTCTACTACTAATTGGAATGTTTAATATGTTAACACTACCCTCTTGGGTCTCTTGTTGATTAGATACTATTAATGTCTAGAATAAAACAAATTAAATACCACAATTTAACAAAAGTATCTTAGTAATATAGTCAAGGAAAATTTTATATTCACATCTATTTATTATATCTATGTAACTATTATCTATATAACTACCTATCTTACATGTTATTCATAAGGAGAAATATTCAGTTGACATACATCTTTCAAGATCATCCTTAATATCTGAAGCAATGTTGGCTTCTAAATAGTATCCATTTTTATTGGCTCCACTGAAATTTAGATAATATAAAAATTTTGTGAAAGATTTTCTGGATCTCAGTGTATTTCCTTTATCTTGGACAAGTGGAGTTGATTTCTACTTTCCTTTATACCCATCTGTTCTCTATGGACAACATTTTAAAGGAATGTTCTATTATTTTATCGTCAGAACTCCTAATCTAATTAGACTGTCACTCATTGAGTTGATTTTTCTCTCCTGACTCTTTCTTAGCACCATATAGCAAATCATAGATACTTAATGAGGCATTTTTTAAACTGTACACTTTTTATTTTGAATAGCTTGAAGTATACATGAAGATTGCAAAGGTGATAGAAGGAGTTTTCTTACACCTTCTGCTCAGCTTTCTTTAATGTGAACATAATATATACTTTGGTGCTTTGGTCAATACTATCCCATGAACTTCAGTATACTGTTAAGAATTTTACCAGTTTTTCCACTAATGTCTTTTTTCCCATTTCAGGATCTAATCCAAGATATTGTGTTGCATTTAGTCCTTCAGTCTCTTCAGTCTCCTCAGATCTATGATAGCTTCTTGGTCTTTTAAATTTTTTTTTATAAACTTGACAAATAATTTGCTTAAATGAATGAAATGACTTTATTGAAAATCAAGAAACCTGCCTTATTATGTGTTTGGGTGTAGAGAGTTATATGATTAAAAATATATATTCTATGATTACATTAAAGTTCTCTTAATATTGCTGATATTATATTATTACCAAATGTAGCTTAGTATTGGTATAAAGGCAACTATACTCACCAAAGTAAAACATTTTTTTCTGATTATAAATTTCAGATTTGAAAATTATTCCAGTGACCAGTGATCAAGAACTTCTTTAAACAATAAAAATTAAGAACCAATAAACATAATGCTGGTGAGACAAAGGGAGAATGAGTTATAGTTAAAAGCATCTACTCTGGATTCAAAGAGACTTGGGCTTTGTTAGTGATGTGACCATTTACTTACTATGTGGACTTAGGTGAGTTACTTATTTATTAAAACTTAATTTCTGTCTTTAGTTAAATAAAGATAGTAATGTTACTTATCTTGGAGCTTTATTGTGAAGATTAAATGATGTAATTAATTGACCTTATTAATTTAAAATTAGCCCTTAATAAATATAAATAATAAGCCAAAAGAAAGAAAAAAAAGATAAAAAAGAATGAGCATTCAAGAACATAAAATAAGACTTTTAAAACTGAACAAACTAAAAGAGATCTAATTAATAGATAACTAAAAGAAACTTATGTAGACTTTCTGAAGAGGAAACCCAGGACAATTCATTCACTTGTTCTCTGCTGACATTTTTATTTAATATTTATCAGAACTGTATAATTGTTATCTTATTCAATAAAGTTTTATAGTTTCCTTATAAATGATCTCAGTAAAGAACTATATTATTAATGTAACACATACGAATATTTTAACACACATATTTTAACAATCTACTATGACACTAAGGAACTTAATAAGACCTAGGCTTTTCTATAATCTTCAGGCACATTCTGTAGCAAATTTATCCATTGTAGAAACATCATACATTTCCATAAATAAAAAGTATACCATGTTACAAATATTTTATGGAGAAAACTTTTTCTTCAAAAAATAGAAAGATAATTTTTAAAATCTAAGTTATTTTCACACTAGAATTTTAGATGGTCCTCATATCCATTATTTCTGACTATTTGTATTGTCCAGAGAAAGAGAATTCCCAGATTCATTCAACCTACAAAGTTTGAACAAAACTCCAACCAGTGTGATTGATAAGGAAGGCAGCTACACTGAAGGTAGAAAAAGCAAGCTGAAAATAGTAATATTCTAGTATTTTTAAAAGATTTTATTTATTTATTTGCAAGAGAAGAACACAAATGAGGAGAGTGTCAGAGGGAGAGGGAGAGGGAGAGGCAGATTTCCTGCTGAGTGGGGAGTCCTGTTGACTCTTGGGGGCTTGATCCCAGGACTTTGAGATCTTAACATGAGCTGAAGTTAGACATTGAATCAACTGAGCACCGAGGCGCCCTATAGCATTTTATATTGCTTATATATTTCAAGTTTGTTGGTGGTGTTTTAATTTTCTTGTTTTATCTTCATCTAATCTGTGGAGTAAGTCAGGAGAATAACACTGAATTACGTATGTAATAGGAAAACTGAGCACAGACATAATTATTTGTTTTGTCACCCAGAGATCTCCTGACAAAGATGGTACTAAAATCTAGTTCTCTCAAGTCATGATCCTGTTCTCACTCCTTAAGCCATATGAAGAAATCTTTTAGCTAAAATGAATCATCTGGGATGGTATAATTTGCCAGTACTTGAATACACACAGGGGTCTCTCCAAAACCTTTGGTCCTCCGTAAACCAAACTGATTCTCAGAAACAACAATGTACATAAATTAGGGAATAAAAGCCCTTCAAATACCACCATTACCAATAAAATGGGAAACTTAGTCATGTCTTGCTTAAGAATCTTATGGAAAAAGATAAAACAATGAAGTTTTAATTGTGGAATTTTTTTCAATTGCACAAATATTTTAATAATCAATTCTATTATCAATTAAGCAATCAATCAGTGTTTCTTAAAACAATAACTAGTGAATATCCAGAAGACTACTAAAAGCCATAGGGCATTCAAAAGAAGCATAACCATTATCTCTCCTACAAAAGGATCACAATCTACTTGGAGATGTAAGACTAATATATATTCAATACTTTTGAACATAAAAAAAAAATAAACTAGCATACCCAATAAAATAGTGTATTAATGGGGCCATTAAAATGTCCACAGTAAATCCCATAAGAGATCAGAAGTAAGAAAATTTTTTGAGAACATGAGCAATCAGGAAAGGATTGTTGGTAGAAATTCAAAATAGTTTGGATCTTGAAAAGCCACCAAGATGTGAAAAGGCAAGGAGAGGAAAGAGGGTATTCTAAGCTAAAGAAAGAACATGAAACATGATGATTCAAGTGAAAATTGGGAAATACCAATGTTTGGGGATAAGTCAAAAGGATCTTAGCATTTTAGACCTCGAAGGTACTTCAAACAGTTTGATCTCCTATTTGTTCATTATGGGATGCTGAGAGAAAGAAAACGGGTGACTTGCCAAAGACACATAGCTTGTTAATGTTTCAATTGGTACATGAATCTGGATCTCTTGATTTTCACAGTCTAGTGCTCTTTTAAATAAACAACAAGTTAAATTTTACTAGTTCACATTTAATTCAATATGAATAGAGCAATTAAAATTATTGACTGGAAACAGAAGACTGCCAAAGAGAGGGCTTGAAAAATACATTGATGTAATTATTGTTAACCTATGAGAGTTTCATCATGTTCATTTATCTTCCTGTTCCTGGCACAAGATAACACTTCTGAAATCGAACGTGGCCTCTTGCAATTATTTGGCATGAAATGACCTAAATAGTGCCAGAAATATCATGAGTGAGGCTGTACAGCATTGTTTCCACCCCATTTTCAGTGCTAAGATTCAAACACCATTTGGTTAGAGCTTTTGATGGTAGTTCTAGGGTTGGGAGATGTAATGCACATGTGTGAGATGGGGATCATGTTGGAAGTGCAGGCACAGCTTATAATTTGATGTTAAAGATTTGATTCTCTTTTTTCTTTTTTTTCCTTTCATGACTGAAATGTGTATTGAGGTTTCAAAGTCAGAGAATATTTTATACACTCATGTAATTCATTGTAAATAAGAGAAAGGCAAATAATAATTTTTGTGATTAGATGCTTTAAAATCAAATAAATAACTGAAATAAGCTAATTAAATGGAGTAATAAGAAGTCAGTAGAACTTTATTAGTTCAATGAATATTTCTTAATTGAGTATTTTCTCTGTGCCAGGTACTTTTTGGGAGATCACAGCAATGAAAATGACAAAAAGCAACAAAATTCCTATCCTCGGGCAATTTATTGGTTATGGGAAATTTGCATTCTAGTTCATCTTCTAAGTGCTATGTGAAGTACAAGTAGAGTATTGATGAAAACAAAAGTGTTAGTCCATTTATGAGTTCATTATTTTATAAAAGAAGGCAGATGTAAATTATAATTACAAAACAATAAGGTATGATCTCCAATTGAAAAGTATACTCTGTTAAGTACATCACAGAGGATAAATTAGTCACTCCATGGGCAGCAGACAGGAAAGGTTTTGCCAAGAAATGGACTCTAGGTTTCTAAATGAGTTGCATTTAGAAAGCAGAGGTGAAGCTTACTGAAATAAAATTAAATACTTTAGTAATATATCAAATCTGACAATTTTGAAGTTAAGATGAAGGGTCATTTAAATAACAAGCAAAATTTATTTCTTTTAATTTTTTTTAAATTTCTTTTCAGTGTAACAGATTCATTGTTTATGCACCACACCCAGTTCTCCATGCAATATGTGCCCTCCATAATACCCACCACCAGGCTCCCCCAACCTCCCACTCTCTGCCCCTTCAAAACCCTCAGATTGTTTTTCAGAGGCCATAGTCTCTCATGGCTCATCTCCCCCTCCAATTTCCCTCAACTCCCTTCTCCTCTCCATGCCCCATGTCCTCCGTGTTATTTCTTATGCTCCACAAATAAGTGAAACCATATAATAATTGACTCTGTCTGCTTGACTTATTTCACTCAGCATAATCTCTTCCAGTCGCGTCCATGTTGATACAAAAGTTGGGTATTTATCCTTTCTGATGGAGGCATAATACTCCATGGTGTATGACCACATCTTCCTTATCCATTCATCCATTGAAGGGCATCTTGGGTCTATCCACAGTTTGGCAACCATGGCCATTGCTGCTATGAACATTGGGGTACAGATGGCCCTTCTTTTCACGACATCTGTATCTTTGGAGTAAATACTCAGTAGTGCAATTGCAGGGTCATAGGGAAGCTCTATTTTTAATTTCTTAAGGAATCTCCACACTGTTCTCCAAATTGGCTGCACCAACTTGCATTCCCACCAACAGTGTAAGAGGGTTCCCCTTTCTCCACATTCTCTCCAACACATGCTGTTTCCTGTCTTGCTAATTTTGGCCATTCTAAGTGGTATAAGGTGGTATCTCAATGTGGTTTTAATTTGA
>NC_081560.1:77138897-77176404 GCF_022355385.1 Mustela nigripes | reverse complement strand
TTTTTTTTTTTTTTTTTTTTGGTCTGTCTTGCATCAAAGTATCACTTCAGATCACATTAGATTAAGACCCTAAAACTGTTGTAACGAACATCATTTTATTGCCTTTTATGCCAAAAGGGTTTAATAAGAGCATCTGGAAGGAATATTTTTCCTTCAGGGGAATTTGAAGAAAAGACCATAGTGACTACATAGTGACTACACCTATCCATCCCTTCCTTTATTATTTACAAACTCGGATCATTTTTGATGTGTTTCTTCCCAGCGACGTGGCTACCCATGCAGAATATGCCCTTTGGACAGAAAAATTTTATTCACTGTGCTTGAAATTCTAGGAAGAAAGATGGAATGTCATTCTTGATCTTCTCAGTTGTCAGTAGTAAATTTGAAAAGTTATCCTGGGCTTTCTATTGATTTATGTATCAAAGTGGTTTTCCGGGCCCGTCCAGCAGGAATCTGCTGAGAGGCCACAGCATAGTCCTGCAAGTCAGTACAAGTCAGTACAGAGCATTCTGTGTCAAAATTAGTTTCTGTCACCCAAAGATACGTTTTGGAGACAACTGGTCAAAACGGAGCACAGAGAGGGAAGTGGTGGACTGAGACCTCCTCAGAAGTCTGTTTACAAACACTTCTTGCTTTTAACACTGACATTAGTTGGCTACACCAATCCTCATTAACTTTCCCTTTGTGCATCACTTGCTAAATTGAAAATAGCTGGAATTGAAGGAGTAACTTTCCCCACCCCATTAGGGGGATGACCAGGGTCATTTTTACAATTTTAATACATATGTTTCTGATTTATTTACAGTTAATCCAGAAAAAATGTTGCCATCTCCAAGCAGTTTGGTGTCCAAGAATGCTATTAAAAAAAAAGAAAAAATCAAAGGTCATCGATATCCTCTCCTTTCTGTTTAAAATTCCTGTATTGTCTCCACCCTCCGAAATTTCCCCTGTTGTAGCTTTAGTAGTGGCAAGATTTCTTTACTTCCCCAGGGAGAGAATTCCATAATCTAATCATTTATGTGGTTTCCCTAAAATTTAACTTTAACTTCTCTGTGGTTTCTTCCATATTCAACCAAACACACACACTTTTATTATTATTTTCTTTATACCACTGTAAGTCACTCTTCCTCTGCCCCAGGATGTCTAATATTATACTGTTAGGACAAAGATCAGCAGCAGTTTTTGACATTTTCTCTACAGAGTTTCCAAAGAGCTCTTTTAGTCTTCAGCAAGAGCCATTAAGCTAAAATGGATGTGGGGTTTTCAAGAATCCAGAATGGTTTTCACCTGAAAGTCTGTGATGGGGGAGGGCAGAGGGTCGGGTGACTGAGGGCGGGGTTTCTAAGCACAGTGTTAAGGCTGTGGCTGTGGCTCTGATCTAGGAAACACAGACCACATTCGTACCCACTTTTTTAGCTCATCCTTTAATAAATATTTCCTTTTACCCACTCCGATCCGTTCCATCAAGTCTACTGAGTTAGTTGGCACTAACATTATACCATAATCCTTTATTGATGTTTAATGAAAATAAAACTGTTGTATGTGTGTGCTTTTTTTAAAAGATTTTATTTATTTGAGAGACAGAGAGCACGGGTGTGGTGAGGGGCAGAATCATAGGGAGAAGCAGACTCCTCCTGAGCAGGGAGCCGGACCTGGGACTCAATCCTCGGACCCTGAGATCATGACCTAAGCTGGAACCAGGAGTCTGATATTTAACTGACTAAGTCACCCACGCATGCCTGTTGTGTATTTTTCCACAGCATTTGCTGTATGCTGTCATTATATCATCAGCATTTTGTGTGTCTTCTTACAGCCCTGGTGGATATGTTGTATCACCGTTTTCAACTTAATACTTCTGCAACAACCAGCTTTGCCCAGCCGTATGGATTTTTATTATGTTTTAGAGTTGACTAAAAGCATCACTTTTCAGTGGGCGTGTAAAAGCTACTTGTCTTTACCACTTAATAAATGTGGGAACTGAGATGAGTCATCGAAGACTTGGAGAAGGAAGCATAATGAGTAAATAACAGGATGAAAATGAACATGTAAGCCTTCAGATTCATTATCTAGCAATCCTTGTCACCGTCAATATGTATTAAAGGCCGTTATGTGGCAGCAACTGAGCCCTGTGAATCTTTGCATTAGAGAAATAGTCTTACTCCTTGGTTCCAGCATTATTTCCTAGCTTCAGTATCTGGTATAATGCCATCGACAAGGCAGAAATGCAGTACGTTTGGATTTTTTAAATTTGAATTTCTCCTTATTAGATTTCCACCATTTCTTAGATACCCTTGTAGGTTTCCTAAAAAGAAAATAACTAGTTACCAGGTTCTTGGGCAGAGTTGATGTGCAATCTTTGGAATTCTAGTCTTCTAGTTGTGTAAATGGTACAGAGATGTGTAAAAGACAGGTGGGCAACAGATCGGGTCCCAACCATTAATCCTCGTGCTTGTTCTAGCCACAAATGACAATTTGACTACCTTCCAATTTCCTTTTGGATTTTTTCCTACCTCTGTTTCAGCTTTGTTGTAATGTCATTGTTCGTTGTGGCTTTGGGGAGAAACCATCTTTCCATATATCCCCCCATGATTTCAGTCCTAAACCACAGTCTAATTATCTACTTGCATTTTTTTGCAAATTCATCTTGCCCCAAGATCCCAAAAGTCTTTTCAACTCTAACTGCTCCCACCTCCCTCCCTCCCCCACAGCTCCCCAGCCCATTGTCAGCAAAGCCACTTTCTGGGAGGGTCATATTTATTCTGTCTTTGTCTAGAATGTTCTTATGCTCTTGCTCCTTTTAATATGGAACATTCTTCATTTTT
This sequence comes from Mustela nigripes, assembly GCF_022355385.1. Taxonomy (NCBI): domain Eukaryota; kingdom Metazoa; phylum Chordata; class Mammalia; order Carnivora; family Mustelidae; genus Mustela; species Mustela nigripes. The sequence continues at coordinate 77,173,582 of NC_081560.1, read as the reverse complement.
CAGTTGTTCCTTGAATCTCCTGGACCCTATCAGTTCATTTTTTTTTATAGAATCACAGATTTGATAGACAGGAAGAACATTATGTATGTTACAAATAAGGAAAATAAGAATCGAAGAGATTACAGAAGTGTCTGGGTTCACATATCTTGGAAAGTTTTTATTTTTTCTTACTGGTTTTATATTTCTGCCTTATCCCCATCTGCTTTTCCTTGAATTTGACTTTTTTTTTCCTAGCCACAAGATATCTTCAGCATTTCAACAGCTTCTGGACTATTATAAAATCAATACCCACAAAGTTATGTTTGAATCACATGTATATGATTATATGTAATATGAAGAGAAAAGGGTGCATATATTTAGAGAAAAATTTTAACTAACATGGTTTTTTTCTTAAAGATTGGCAATATTTGATATCAGAAAGTACTTTTCTGCTTTATCCATTTTATTACTTGTTTATACTTTTAAATAATTGGGACTAGAGTTTTTATTTTGGTTTTACAATATCAGCATAACATAAAATCATAGATCCTTATTTAATATGTGTGAAATGTTGTAAATAGGAGATACAGATAGTTTTCCACATCCTTTATCCATTTTTCTATTAAGACCACTTTTTTCATTAGCCCATTAATCATGTTTTAATCCTGTTGTTTTTAATTCTTAAAAAGATTTTTACGTCCCTGCTTATAATATTTCAATTAATTGTCATGCTTTTGACAACAAATGCAATACATAATTAAGTTGACTAAAAATTATTTAGTCCTCATGGGTATTTACTTTACTTTGACAAAAATGCTTCTAAACCCACATTCTTCATCGTCAGTAAATTTTAAGAAAAATCAGGTTCCCTGCTGATAATTGCAGGGAATCGTTATCAGTGCCAATTTGGGGATTTTTTAAGGTAGTAAAATGTTAATTGCCTTGTGTTTTATTAGGTGCAGTGTTATCATGAGCCACCAGTCCTCATGTTTCTCCGAATCTCCTTTCTTCATTGAATCCCCGTCTTTCAGTAGATCAGACTCTACTGCTGGGAATAACACCATGGACTGTCTCACTATTATTTTGAAGATGAGGAATCTGAGGTCTAGAAATGCAAGTTCATGGACTTGGTTAAGGTCAAGCAATTTGCAGGCAGCCGAACTGGAGCTATTCTTCCATGCTGCTTCTGAAATTTTCAGACAGTTTTAGAGGGATTTTTGTGGTTTGTTCTGACGTTCCTGTCAGGGTCATCCTCTTGATTTGCAGGGCTTAGGCTGTGTTGAAAAGCAATTTGAGGTTTTGTCCACGTTTGACCTTCAGTCCCTGCTACAACTTTTGATTTTCCACTGTTATTTTTAAAGGGGTGATGAGGTAGCAGAATAATGGATCATAAATGGTGTCTACATCCCTGATCCCTGGCACTTTGTGACTCTATTGTGTTATATGGCAAAGGGAAACTGAGGTTCCAGCTGGAAGTAACATTGCCAATAATTTGACTTTCAACTGGGAGGTATTATTCCAGGTTACCCTCGTGTGTCCAAGGTAATCAGCACGGTAGTTAAATGTGGAAGAGGAAAGCAGAAGAGTCTGTGGTAAAGTGTGCGAGCAGGCTCTTCGTTGCTTACTATAGATGGGGAGAAGGAAGCCCTGTTCCAAGGAGGGTCGGTAGCCTCCGGAGAGAAACTCAGCCCTCGTAACACTGATTTTTAGCCCTGTGAGAACTATTTTGGACTTCTAACCTCCAGAACGGTAAGATGAAACTTTGATTGTTTTAAACCACTTGGTTTATGGTGGTTGGTTACAGCAATAATAGGAAAGTGATACAGGTAGAAATTATTCTTAGTCGTTTGACTCTGGTTTGAGGAAAATGGCTCACCAGTAAAGCATTGCAAGAAGTCTCTTTCCCACTTGGGCTCTTGTCTGTTTTCACAAAAGCTACCCTTTACTTGGTGGGTGCACAGTATATTTGCAGTGTAGAGGAAAGAGCATTCTGGGACGTGAACTCGATGTTTGGCCCAGGCAGGGTAATTTCACACAGCTGGGATTATTGTCTTCATAGACCTCGTTTAATTGGAGTATGAGGACTACAGCATCATGGAGTTTTTAAGTAAAGACAAACTAGGTTTTGAGAAGTTCTCCATGACATGTTGTCAGCATGATCCCTCTGACTTCCCGTTCCTTCACTTATGAACTGAATGTAATAATGGGTCACCCTTGTTCTGCGGTTAATCTCCATAATCCATGTGCAATGTCTTGTACGAAAACTAATCTCTAGTAAACATTTGTAAACCACCACATTGTGATGCAAATTGCCTTGAAACAGAGAATCCAGTTTATTCTGGACGCATATGCTCTCTAAGAAGGAAAACAAAAAGTCCGTTCTGTTCCAGTGTCCGTTTTTATCCCTTGAGGTACTGATTACCAAAATGACGGGCAAACCCATGCTTTAGCCTTTCTTTCTCATCCCAAAGATGATCCTTTTTCTTGCTTCATATATTAATACAAGCAGTATAGAGGTGGTAGTATCCTCCTCATTGGTACTCTATAGTTAATTTGTAGATACATATATATAATAAATGTTACATATATGTAAGTAACTTTCATTCTCTTCGGAAAGACAAACCACATCAATCCTGATTTAAAGAATGATGGAGTAGAATTAAATACTTCAATACGTCGTTGCTTTAAGCCCTCACTTTTGGAAGCCAGTCTTTAGATGTCGCTAATGACTATGATACAACCAGTTTTCTTATTGCTGTTCACTTCAATAAAATTCTTGCTGGAATGATTCCCAGCCAGTGTCAATATATTATCTAAGCGTTACAATAAGCAGTGTGTAATAAATAACTTCAATTTGGCTCATTAGAACGTGCATGCATATGTCCCAGCACCATTTCCATTAAGGGGGAAAAAAAAAAGAGTTGGTTTTGGCAGATGCTTGATCACTCCATAGTTTCTCTCTTCTAATCCTGTTCTCCAGTGGGACATGAGCATGCTGAATCCTCAGACAACTCGTGTGTTAGAGACCCTGCAACACAAGCAATACTCCATTCCACTTAAGATAATGGCATTGCTTCTTAGACAGGAAAAAGGTTTCCCTCACTTTTCTGCTCATCCAAAATCCATAGTAGCCAGTAGCTTTCATCCAAATCATTTCGCACTCGGGAATTTCCGTGTCGTTTATTTACTTGCTAGTTCTTTGACAGCCTTACTATTCGACTGATTGTACCTTTAAAATTGCCAACTGTCTTCTGAAGTTTTCTGTGAACTCCAGTTCGAATTCTTATTTATAATGACATAAAATGTTGCTCCTACTTTTTGCACTTCTGAGACTGGTTGTTTTTCGGTATCCAGGATGTTGAGGAGATTGAATGAAAGACTAGATGAGAAAAGGAATGTGTAATATATAAAACTATAATTATTAGTAGAAGCAGTATTGTATATTTGACATGTTTGTGTAAGTGTAGAGATTGTATATATGAAACAGAACCTCACAAAAGTGTGGAAAGTAAAGGTCATAGTCGGGGTAAGAAATCATACTCTTTTAAATCATAGTGATTCCATTATGATAATTCAATATTACATGTTACTTTCCTGATCTTTGTTGTAATTTTTATTAGAATTCTGATAAAAACACACACATTTGTTAAGCAGCTGTTTTTGTGTGTGTGTTTAACTTCTTTTTTCCTTTTTTTTTTTTAAAGGCTGGATGTATGAAAAAGTAAGAATCTTAGAGAGAAATAATATGACATGAGATGAGCCAGTTCCTGGCCCTCGCTGCTGGCTGCCCCTGTCCCATTTGCCAAGCAATTTAGGGGAGAAAAAGTGTTCCTAAGTGTTGGAAATAAACATTCTGAGGTATGCAGGGAGATATTAATCTGGATTAAGCCTAGTCACACTCTCTAAATTCTAAATCTTTTTGTTCAGTTCAATAAACATCTGGTAACCTGGGAGAGGACAGAGGAATAAGCAGACCTGATTATCAAGGACCTCTCCCTCCAGAGAAGGGAAACTGGGTTCTTGCATAGTTGCGTTACTGCTACTCAGACTCCATGTCCGACTCCAGGCAGAAATAAGGTAGTACAAACTGAGTCTGACTTTATTTACTAGAAAATCAAAGACTTTTTTGGAAACACTTCATAGATGTCCAATTATGCCTCAGTGATGGGAAATTTGATAATATTTAGTAGAGCTCACTAGTCTCTAGGACAAAAATTTATAGTTTGTTATTAAGGAAGAATGAGAGAATGAATATCATCAGGACAAATAGTTTCTGCTGTGTGTCCCCAAAAAATTGCTTGGTTACTACTGATGCCCCATAAGGAATTTAAAAGAGAATTTTCATAAAGACTCAGAAAAATAGATTGAGTTCATTCATTCTACATGAAACCAACATACAGAGACTACTATTAGATACCATATATTAGAGGATGTTGTGGTAAAGAGGAGAGTTTAAATAAAATTGCCCCAATATTTCTATTGTTTGTCCATAACCTCACAGAAAATTAAGTGTAACTTGTTTTGTTCATACTAAAATTCAAGGTGTGAGAAATAAACCTCAAGTCTTTTCTTTGTAGTTACTGCTCTGGCGGGAAAAGGGGAATATTCTTCAGTAAGTTTCTTTCCCACCCTAAAATCCCTTTTCTGGACTTAGACATAAGCAGTGGTGCACATATGTGCCTGACATTTATATCCATACTAAAAATAACAATGGCACTTGTCCAGTTCTACTGACTCATCTGGAGATGGTCCAAATTAATTGTGCTATTTTTTTAATGACTTGTAAATAATTAGATTCTGATGTCCTATCACTTGGCTGTTTCTGTCCCTACTCTGATGTTTAAATTTAGAATATTTTTTAGATCTTACAGTTTTTTATCCTACTTTGTAATGTAGGTTCCTGATCTTCAAACGAGGGTGGGCATCAAATTTGTGAGTCTCTTAAAGTGCTCACACTCCACTTGAGATTCTCTTGGGTTAGAACCAGAGAGAGTGGACTTAGGACCATGTAGCATGTAACTGCACAGCTTACTTCCTTTTGCATACCCCTCATTAAAGCCAGACATTTCCGGGTTCATTCATGTCTAAAAAGGAGATAAAAAATCAATATAAAATAGATAAAAGGTCTCTCTTCATGCCCTCCTACCCTTTTCCTTTCTTAGAAATAAGAAGTGTGATTTGTTCTAAGAATAAACCTACAATCATCTTGTATTTATTGTTTAGCAGAATGAGAATTCAGGTACTTTCTGAAAAATACAAGCTCCTACATGCAGAGTTGAAGGATCCGTAGTTATTATATTGTATACCTGTAAATGTACAATCTGTCCAAAATGTACAAAGTGGTGGCCAAATAAGAATATAGTATATGTTTCAGATACTTATTTATACTAAAAATGTCTGCAAAGTTTTAAAATACTGCAACAAATGAATACCAGTAGTTTTCAAAGAAAGGCCTTTCATCATAAATGCTAAAGAACACCTTGTCAGCAACAAGTGGTGCAGTGGAAATGGGATAGTGTCTAAATACACATATCCTGAGCAGCTGCTTATGTCAAGCACCGAATCCTAGCCCTGTCTTACAGGTTAGAAAATTTAGGCACAGATAATGCAATTTATCAATAGTAATTGGTTCACTGAGTACCAAGTATGCTATTAAATGTATTCAGTTTTTAAGTCCAAGATGTCTTTGTGTGGATTTTGCTTTCTACTCCGTCTGGATCTCTGAAGTAAAAATATGCCACTTTTATCTCAGATAAATCATAAGTTCTGCATGGCATACACTGTAGCCCAGCCTTGGATATGTTATTTTCCACCAAGTTGCTCAATAAATACTACTTGATTTATTTATACTAAACTTTGAGATACATAATAAACAAAGAATTGATATGGACTCCAAACTCCGTCCAGAGAAGGTGATTGAAAATAATTTTTGGAAAAATTAGTAGAAAAATGGCACTGAAATCTTTGTATTTTTCTGGTTCGGATAGTACTCATCCAAAGCTCAAAGGAGTCTGAGAAAAATCAGTGATTTGGAAACAATATTTTTTGGAAAGCATGATGTAGAATCCATATCAGAAAAATCTCCAGAAGTGGGTTTCTCAAATTAAGTTAAAAATCAATCAATCACTGTTTTCTTCTGCTGAGGATAAAATGGTGCTGTTATTCCATGAGCAAGACGAAGTTCAAATGATTTATATGGAGTTTGATTAAAAAAACAATAAAAGCTAGGGATGCCTGGATGATTCGGTTGATTGACTGATGGACTGTGTTTTGGCTCAGGTCATGGTCTCATGGGTTGTCGGATCTGTCCCTGTGTAGGGCCTGTGCTCAACAGAGGATCAGCTCTGTCTTCTTTCTGTCTTCTCAGCATCTTCTCTCTGTCTCTGTCTCTCTGTGTCTTCCTTTATCAAATTAATAAGAGTTTTTAAAAGAATAGAAGCTATATTGTGAGATAAGTAGATTAAAGAATACTAAATCTAACAGAATCCCAAAATAAAGTTACCATGTCTAAGTCCAGTGCTGGGAACATAAATCATCTTAGTGTTTTTCTCATAGGTTACAAATAAAAGGAATTAGGTACAAAATTCTATGGGATGCTGGAGACATATACTCTATAAATGATCTCAGGTCAATACAGAGTTGGTAGAGCAACTAACTCTCAAGCTGCCAGTGAAGAGTTGAGACCAAGGCAGTGCGTCAGTAACTAGACTTGAGGAATCTGGAAGCTCCAGTCAAGAACCTCTATTAGCTCATTAGTCACTGCTTTTGTAACTGGCTCTTGGTACTTACAATGCTGCAGTGTAACTACTGAAATAATGCAAAAATGCAACTTTTTTTTTTCACACTTCGATGATCTTTCTTACCAGTGCAGAAAGGTGACCCTTGCTCTCATTTTTCTTTAAAAAATATCACACATTCATATCAAGAGAAACAAGTCTGCATCCAAGAGCCTAGGGGCATGGAAGTCTTGGAAATAAAATGTCATACACAGTCTTTCCAGTTAAGAGAGTGAAGTGAGTAAAAAAATCCAGAATACCCACCAGAGGTAACTGATTTTAAGAATGAGATTGATGTTTCATTATCAGGTCTCTTCGCATAATGATAAGAAAGTTCTATATGTCTTTGTGTTCCTTGTTAGTGTAACTTGTATTCACCAGTATTTCTCAAACTTAGTGAAGAATAAGAAAAACAACCTAGAAATGATTTTGCTTTCTTGGCCAAAAGCTTAAAAAACTTAATTTTTACAGTCAGATCCAGTAAAGGTAACACTAGCCGTGAAAGCATGTGGGAAATTAAGAAAAGAAGCAAACATGACCATTTAACACAACGAAATCAATTACATGTGGATATACGGTTCCATTACTCAATGCTGCACTCAAATTTTTACTGGAAAATTCAACTAGAGTAAGAATACTTTGGACTCAAGACTAAAAACAGCTTTTATAAAGTCCAATAGTTAGATATTTTTAAAAGTTAAAAAATAAAATTACACAGTAAAGAAAAGAACAAAATATTCAAACCCATGGTTTAAAGATGTTGACAATGTCCTTTCAAGGACTGATCTTATAAACATATATTCCATGAGGCCAGTTCCCACAAACCAATATGACGAAAGTCAAACTCCAGGTTTTCCAGTAATAGTGAGGCAGGAAGGAGGTAACCATCTGAGCCAATTTTATTTTTGTCCAACCAATGGCTCTAGTGTGATAATACTCTATATATTAACTAATTTTACATGCCCTACGTGTTAATAACATTTTACAGTATAATTAATACTGATATTATATAAACTCCTTAATCCTTGAAGGGAGAAAGATAAAAGTATGAAGTCCAAATCCTTTGTGAAACCAATATTTTTACATGATTTTCTATGTTTAACCTAAAATGTAAAACATCCTAATGAATGAAGTTTCAAAAAAAAAAAAATTGTGCTCAGTTACAAAACTTAATTAGTGGCTACTTTGGAGCATGTAGTGTTTGTCTTAATCTCAAATTGGACTCAGAAAAGCTAGGGTTGAAACAGAAAATCTGAATTATACTACTCTCAGTTGAAATCTCTTATTGGGTTAATGGGAAAAAATTGGAATAAATCCTTTATCCATGTGAAAGACACCTAAGCCACAGACACACAATAGTACCAGGAAACTCTAAAAGCAAGCAAAGTAGATTACATGGATTATTTAGAATTTAATGAGAGCAATGATTCATTGCTCGGGTCAGTCTGATTAGACTGAATGGTTCTGTTTACCATCTGGAATTACTATTAAAATCAAATTTTCTCTAAATAATATACTTTTATTTGAAGGGTTATATCCTCAAATCTGGAAATTAATACAAAATGACACATCTAGCCATATAATAAACTCCTTTGAAATTGAAAAAAAAACTGTCAACATTATTCCTTTTAAAGTGTTTGCATTTGTAGTAACTATCATATTTGATATTAAAATAACTCCTATTTCTGTTAATTGTATTAAATACAAGTATGGATTTGTGTCATTTTATACATTGACTTTAGATGAGAAGTAAGAAGCAGAAGTTAATCGGGGCCATCAAGAAGACCCTGGTGTTGGCTACCTGGGTGGCTCAGTCAGTTAAGCATTGAACTCTTGATTTAGGATAGGTCATGATCTCAAGGTTCTGAGATTGAGCCCTGCATAAGATTCTCTTTCTCTCTGCCCCTAAGCCCTCCCTCTCAAAATAAATAAATAAATAAATAAATAAATAAATAAATAAATAAATAAATAAAAATAAAAGATATGGGTGTCGCAAACGGACTAAGAGCCACTTCAAGAAAATATGTGCTCAGGAGTTCAGGGAAAAGGGTTGAAAATGGGATGACAGAAAGAATCAAAGGCAGAACTGACACTCCTAGAGGTTTTTTTTCTAATTAAGTTTCCTTACAGTGAGAAGGAGGAAACAGAAGCTTTGTTTTTAACATCCACTAGTATTATTTTAAATCCCTAATAAATTGAGGTTAGCACATAAAATATATTAATGAAATCAACAGTAGATGAAGTTGTAGAGAGAAGTTATTACCAGTTTATATTTTGAAAATAGTCAAATCAGTGCCTGAGCTTAGGGAAATACGGTGTTTGTTTCGATATTACTTTTACCCAAACTTGAGGTTATGAAATAATCATAAAGGAATGCAAAAGAATCCTAAAGACTAGTAAGAGAGGTTCTAAAAAGAGGCCCCAAATTTAATATTTTAATTTATCTCTCCTCCCCCGTGATACATCAATTCTGTGATGTATTCTTTGATTTGATAGAAACACACTGGACTGGGAATCAGAATACAACTAACAAGTTCTCTCTCATCACTAATAAAATCTATGACCTTGACCTAGTGTTTCAGTCTTTCTGGAGTGTATCTAATAAAATGGGAAAAGATAATTCCACATACCCCTGGAGAACTTTTGAGTCTTGCCCCTTAACATAATGTGGAGCATTAAGATGGTGAAAGCGCAAGGTGGAAGGGAAGGCCAAGTGAATGGGTACAAGGAAATTAGAGTTTGAAAGGGTAGACACAGGACATGAAACTGGAGATGGTGAGAGAGTAAAGGAAGGCTGCAGGAACGTGAAAGAGCAGGAATTGCCAAGAGTTGAGAATGGTGAGTAACAAAGACCTAGTTGAAGAGTGAAAATGAAAAATCAGAAGAAAGTGGAGCAGAAACCTGAAAGCAGGCACTTGAAATGCATATCTTGAGGTCAGGCTATTTTCAGTGACCCAGGTGCATGCTTCTGGTCGAACACATTGAAGTGGTTTCTGGAATCCTCTAAACTGCGATAATCATGTTCGGTTTTTTTCAGTTGGCAAAAAGACTGGACTTAGTGTTGGGGAGCCTTGTAATCTAGCAAGCCTGAGAAACCTTTTGATTCTCTAAACCTTATTAAATAGCCCTCATTAACAGAACCCAGAAACATCTGTATGTCCACAGAGATTTATCCTAATTTAAACTAGGACTACCTACATTTATCAAAAAGTTTGTTCATTGCAAGAACTCAAATTATTAAGTTATAAGAGCTCTTTTATTACTATTTGTAGACAAACAGTGGCATGCAAAGTTCATAATGAAAAATGATTTTTTTTTTAAAGTATGTTACAAACATTTTTATTATGGAGAGATAACAGGTCACCATCTCAATTACTCGGATCAGGCTTCAACAATTCATAGCAATTCTTTTACTACCTGCCACTTAGGGACTTGGGGTTGACCTTTTCCCATGTAGCGTTAATAATAAAAAGTATTTTAAGTTTGCCTTCTCAGACTCGTTTATGTTCTTTCTTTGATGACAAAATTCCAGTGAACCCCTAATTATAGTTTATTCTACCTCTGATCTTTAAAAAATGTATATATCCTGGGACGCCTGGGTGGCTCAGTCAGTTAAGTATCTACCTTTGGCTCAGGTCATGGTCCCAGGGCCCTGGGATCAAGCCCCGCATAGTGCTTCCTGCTCAGAGGGGAGTCTGTTTTTCTTTCTCTGCCGGCAGTGTCCCCTGCTTGTGCAGTCTCTAACTGACAAATAAAAACACAAAATAGATAAAATGTGTATATCTTTATTTTTTATGATTTAATTTCTTGTTCTGAAGAGGCCCTGGCCAAGAATATATATTCTTGCCTCGTGCCTCATGTAGAAGGTACTCCCAACCAAGTTGGGTCGAAGCAGAGGACAGGGTGTTTGTTTTCCCTAAGAAAACAAAAATAGATCCACATCAGCAGATGGCTTCAACACTAATATTACATTAATTAAATGTCAACACAATTTTTTTTAAAGATTTTATTTATTTATTTGTCAGAGAGATCACAAGTAAGCAGAGAGAGGAAGGGAAGCAGGCTCTCTGCCTAGCAGGGAGCCCGTTGTGGGGCTCCATCCCAGTTCCCTGGGATCATGACCTGAGCCTAAGGCAGAGGCTTTAACCCACTGAGACACCCAGGTGCCCTGTCAACACAATTTTAATAATCTTTATTAAAACTTGAAAATACTGGAAAAAATTATTTTAAGTGAGCACTATTTTTTTTTCTTTTCTATTCAATGAAAGGAAAAGACTCCAGTCAAGTCCATTTCTGTATTCCCATTTTGCAATTATTACAGTTAATTGAAATGCTAATTATAGAGGACAGAAAATTGCTATTCTGGAGAGAATGGGAATATCATGAGGTCTCTAAGACTTAGGGTCATTTTCATATTTCTGGACATGAAAATAATATTTTCACTCACTAAAAGCTAGAATTTTATTTCATGAAGAGCTAGGTGAAGATGGATTGCCATTTTGTTTTCCTGGGTTTTACTGTTATTAATGAGTATGAATGACTTTATTTAAATCTAGTATTTACTTGCATTATTCAGTGAAACCTTTTCTTCAGAACCATAAACCTTTATTGTAAAACAAAATGGATCCGAAGACTGTGGTTCCTGTAAAGAGATAATGAGATCAGAGATTTTCAGATGTCGGGATGAAGGCAACAAAATGTTACAACAGCAGTTTAGAGAACTGACAAATTTAATACTTTGTTAAGGAAACACCTGGGAAGGGGAATCCTCACAATCCCATCTTTTAAAAAAATTTTATTAACATATAATGCATTATTTGTTTCAGGGGTACAGGTCTGTGAATCATCAGTCTTACACAATTCACAGCACTCACCATAGCACGTACCCTCTCCCATGTCCTTCACAATCCCATCTTAGTTACAATCATTGTTATTTCATAAGAGGAAATACTATTTTCTCTTTCTATAATTTTATAATCCTGATGTTCAAATCTTTTGAGAGTAAACAACTGAAAGACATAAAGAGGATCTATTTTACTGTTTTCACTTTTCCTTATCATCAGTATCCTATCTTCACTCAGAATGTGAATTATATTTTTTATCAGAATTTTAAGAGAAATTTAAGGTGAGGGATTGTGGGCTCTGCCTGCCTATCATCTTGTTGTGTTTGTTTTTTTTAATTTGAATTTTTAAATTTTCTAGAAACATGATGACATTGAAATGTATATGATATATAAGTATTCTATATGTATGTGTATTTGTATCAATAATAAGTAAAGCTTGTGCTTAGCTCCCATTCTTCCAAGTTAGAATATTACTCATACCAATGAATATCAATACTAGAACAATGTTCTTAAGTTTCCCCTTCCTGTTAGAGTCTCCTAATTTTGTCCCCATGGCTAATTAATACTTTTCCAAGTTTTGTTTTTGTCATTTGCTGTTTTCTTTAAAAAAAAAAAAAAATTCTACCATACCTCATAGGATTTTGTCTCTGAAGTTCATTTAAATACTTTCAGCTCTATATTTTTATATGCGTTGCTTTTTTACCCAGCATTATATTTTTTGAGATTCCTCTACGATGCTGAGCTGATGTGTCCCTAGGCAGAACCTTTGTGCTGCTGATATTAAGCAACCACTTTTCTGGCGATGACACCCCTGCTCTGCATATGGGATGAACTGTGATGATGGCAGACTTTGATTTTCTGCTTGCCTTTCCGAAGTGAGGGCTGGTGCTAGAGAGTTTGGGACAGAGTGCTGTCAACCTGCCATGCCTGGGGTAGGGCTTTGACTATAAAAGAGGTAGGGGCTGAGTAGAGGAAGGAAGACTGGGGCATCTCCCACAATTACCTGGAGGAGAGCTTCTGCAGTACACAACAGGATGAGGTAATAATAATGATGATGATATTATTATTAGCATAATAATAAATAAATGCTGGTGGCAAGACAGAAACAGAAGTTGATGACCAGGACTTGGGGAGAGAGGGAGCCTTGTCTTCTTGCTTGCATCCACCTACAATAGAACTTTCTGAGCTTGCGTGGAGGAAGAAAGGAGGATGCTGTGACTCAAATGTTAGAGACTCATTGTTAACATCCAGATCTACTAGATTTTCTTAGATATCTATCTTTCCATTTGCTGAAATCCTTTAGAACTCTTTCCAGATACTCTGAATGGTTGTTTTCATCTATTATAGTTGTTGAACTGAGAAGAGCTACCATGGAGTTAGCCACACTGACATTCTCAAAACACATTTCTCTATACTATTATATTTAATATGACTTGTACACAGAAGGTAATTGTTGCATCTTTTTAAAATTCTGACAATCTCTGTCATTTTATCAGAGTGTCTAGACATTTTAATTCAATATAATTACTGATACTTTTAAAAGTAGGTATAGTATTTCTGTTTGTTGGTTTGCTTTCTCTCATTCCCTTACTGTTTCCTCTTTCTGTCTCCTGAGTTAATTGAATATTTATTATTTTACTTAAATTGATCTCTTCTTTGTTCTTTGTATAGTTTCTCTTTACATAGTTCTTAAAGTCATTCTCCAAAGGGATTACAATGATAAATTTTCACATTCTGCTTAGAAACAATATTTTACTATGTTCACATTCTGCTTAGAAATATTTTACTACTTGTAAATAGAAACCTTGGCACAATATGTATTCCTTACCTCTCCCCTTATACTGTATTTGTCATATACTATCCCTACATAAAATTGACATTTCTTCAGATAGTGTTAAAATTTTTCATCCATCAAAGGTATCTTAAAGAACTCAAGTACATACACATTGTCTATCATATCTACCCAGCACTTAGCATTTCTGCTGCTGTTCTTTCTTCATTCCTAGTGATCCAAATTTATGTCTCGTGTCTTTCCAATTAAAAACCTTCTCATAGTGATTCTTTTAGGGCAGGACTTCTGGCCACAACTTCTATTGGTTTCATTTCATTTAAAAGTATTTTATTTCTCCTTCATTCCTAAAGGTTATTTTCACTAGATACAGAATTCTGGGGTAAAAATTTTATTCACTTAGCACTTTAAAATTTTCCTCTTTCAATCCTCACTTATTTCTGAAATAAAATTTTTCAAACTTCAAATCCTTATTCTCCAACAATAATGGTAGTTGCTTTGTTTTGTTTTGTTTTGTTTGTTTCTGACTGCCTTGAAAATGGTTTTTCCCTCTCTCTAATTTCTAGGACTTTTATTACACCTGATATAAATTTCATAGGGTTTATTCTATTTGGGTTGGCAAGTTTCTAAAATCTGTAAGTTTATTTCTTTTATAAAATAGGGAAAATAATATTTACCTTTTTTTATCTGTAATTTTTTCTTCTCCTTCTAGGCTGTTTGGTATTGTCCAATATGCTCCTTAAGCTTTGTGCATTTTTTTTCTAATGTGTTTTGTGTCTGTTGTTTATATTATTTTCTACTAATCTATTTACAGTTGTACTTATTCATTTCTCTGTCATATCCACTCTGCTCTGCTAGTTTTACTTGGGAGGCTGTTATTTTTAAGTTACAGAATTTCCTTTTCAGCTTTGTCCATATAATCTATTTATTTAATGAGGTTTTCTAGCTTCCCATTGATTTCAAAAGCGATCAGTTTACTTTTTGGAACATTTTTTAACAGCTGCTTTAAAATCTTTGTCAAATAATTCCAACATCTGTGTCATGTTATTGACATACACTGATCATTGTGTAACATGCCTGTTGATATTTTCCTTGCCTTTTATGTATGGAAAACTTTTTAAATGCATCTTGGACATCTAGAATGTTGTGTTAGGAGATTCTCACAGTCTCTAAAACCTGCAGGTAGTATTTATATTTTGTTTAGCAGACTTGGCTTTAGGCCGCAGTTCTATCTAGCCAGTTCTGAATTGTGTTTCATTTTTATTTCCAAAGTGTGCTACACACTGCAATAGTCTAGGAACTGGGTGGTTGTCTGTCTCTTAGTTTGGTTCCCAAGATCATTTATCTGTCTACTCTTTAGGACAGATCCATGCATGAATGCATACCTTGGCATGTGTAGGAGGATGGATAATTCCAGGAGCTAGTAACAACTTCGCAGATTGTCTTTCTCAAGTTCTTCCTTTTATTTGATGTCAGTAATATCTGCCTATTCCCTAGAGGCCCCCCCGCCTTTTGTTCCTGCAGCTGGAATGCTAGCACTTTATTTACCTCGTACTGCTGTACACACAGTCCCTGTCACAGTGCTGGCATACAACACCGATTATCAAGTGGACAGAAAGAGAAAAAAAGATCAACAGAAATGTGCCACACATGCTAGGACTACAGCTTCCCCAGTTTTCCCAGAGAGGAAGCCTCACTTTGCCTAGAGTTCCAGATGACCTTGGGCTCCTGTTGCTTTGATGTGCCTGCCAGGAGACCTCTTTTTCTGTCTACAGGCCTGACCTAGAGAGTGATCCTAGAGTAACCTGTACATGTGCCAATGCCACCTTCCACTTAGGCCAAGAAATCCTGGAGGAAAAAACATAAGGGTGGCTTGATCACTGATTCAGTGTAACCTCTATTTCTGCTTTTCCTCCCAAACTTCCTGTTACCATTTACTATTTGGAGTTCACTTACTGTAGGATGCATTCTGTCTAAGATTTTTAGCTTCATTGAATGGACTCAAAATATAGTATGTTCACTCTATCTTACCAAGTACCAGAATGCTATAGATAATGGTTGAAACATTACAAATCATAATTTCTTTATAGTTGGCTAGCCTAATATGATTTAGACTCATTGTTTTTAGAATTCATACTTAATAGCTATTTTAATGATTTTATTTATTTATTTATTTATTTGAGAGAAAGAGAGCAAGCACAAGTAAAGGGGAGGATGAGGGACAAGCAGTCTCCATGCTGAGTATGGAGCCTGATGCAGGGCTTAATCTCACGACCCTATCATGACCTGGGCCAAAATCAAAAGTCAGACCCTTAACTGACTGAGGCACGCAGGTGCCCATATATTGGTTATATTAACATGCAATTTTGAAAATCCTGGTAAGTCATTCTCAAGGTCAGGGCAGATAATGTAATACTACTAATTTATATCCTTACCCTACTGTAACAGAATAGTGACTTGACTTTGATATATTTTTATGTCCATCTAAAGGAAAATTTTATGCATTGTATACCTTCACATTGTTGAACTTTTCTGAAATTAAGTGCTCTGTTCTGATGTGATTTACACATATGAACAAAATCAAAGCATATTAATGTTTGAGAATATTCCCTTAGAACATGTTTTTCAAATGTTCATTGTCCTGAGTTTTTATCAGTTGGGGATTTAATTAGAAATAACAAACTATAATATTTGCCCTTCGTTTAATAATAATATTTTTTAAAACATGTTTTGACCTCTTACTGGGATAAGTATAGAAGTACTTGGTATTAGGGTCAACGTTTCCTTCAAGACAACACTGTAAAAATGGTTTTACACCAAATGCAGACTTCATAAAAGTTCATTGTGCCATAACAGAGAATAAAATAGCATATATCTTGAATCTGAATTATTTTTAGAAAAGTATTATCATTTAGTATATCAATTATGTGTGAAAAAGAAGTCCTATAATTATCTGACATAAAACAGCAGTGGATAATTCTAGAAACACACCATTAGATAGGAAAAATACACATCATCACATTCATATACCATATTAACTAATGAAATGCAACTCAAGATTTCAGTGGATTTAAGTTCAAAATTGGACATGGTAAATTAGATTGCATTTACAAGGAACTGATGAAAAAGGGACCAAACCAAATTAACTTGGTCCCAAATTCATCATTCTGGGTATATTTTTAAATGATCTTGTGTTGTATCAACAATGTTGATGACTATAAATCTTCCACAAATCCTAAGATACAAAAGGATCGAGCACACACATTTCATACTATCTACGAATTCAGAATACAATGTAGAAATACATTCCCAACTCAAAAAAATGCACTTTGATACTCAACATAAAATCTTTTTGATAGACCTCATTCTAGGAACATTTTGTACATCAAATAATGGAAGTGGCTTGTTTTAATTAGGGGCATTATTTTAAAGTGCTCTGGCAAGCAGCTTATAGTGTGTGTTTGCATGCACTTAAGAGATCAACAAAAGGAAGAAAAATCTTTTGATGGTGCAAATCCAGTGCTGCTCTCAATAAGATCACTTTTTGTGGGATCTAGGCTGCATCCCAAGCTAATGGTCAATTAGCTAATATGGAAACTGGCTTCTATCATTGCTGCAACTCAGTCCATAGAATGTGCAATAATAACCTAGAACAAACTTGCGGTGACCAAGGAAGAGCCAAATGCCAAGTCTGAATTATGATAGTTCTGCAAACAAGACGTCTCACATTACCACAAACCTTTTATAGATGACTGCTGGAGTGTTTTTAATTATGACTCACATCATTTCATCTTCCTGGGTTATCTTTGCTGAACATCAAGTATATATTCATATGGTATGTGTATTTATTATTATTTTGACCATCCAGTTCTTTCTTGGTAGTATAATCTAGGGTTTGGACTTTACTTAGGGGTTGTTAGGATGGTTTCTGAATTTTAAGCAATTAAACAATGTAGTAGATACAGCATTCTGGATTTTGGTTTGTCATTAAAAGGCAAGTCTGCTCCTTTGAAATATGTTACATATGTATGTATGTGACACAGGAGAATCTCAGTCAGAATCTAACATTAAAAATGTATTTGAGACTGATGTGGTTGCACTCAAATCTGATACTCAAAGGAGAAACGGTGGAGAGAAATCTGGTTGATAACAATGCACTGTAAGGTAGGATGTGTGCCTGTGTGCCTAATATATTAAGTACCTATAAAAAAGTGTGATACTTACAGTTGGTTGGGATTACTCCATTCCCAGGGGTTATAATCACATTCCCAATGAGCTCTGAGGTTTTTTACTTACAAAAAAAAAAAAAAAAAAAAAAAGACTATATGTTTCATTAATGAGATAGCTGTTTGAAGGTCCAAATTTATAATGTGTGTACACACACACACACACACACACACACATAATGTTCTCATGTTAAGACAAGCATAAATTCTGGTGACAATCAAGTAAATATGCTTAGTAAATAGCAATGTAATTGTTCATGTTTATTTCAGGGCTGAGTGTTGCATCTGTTTCTAAATGGCATTTATTTTATTGTTAGCTCATATTTTATGTTATAGATCCAGTCTGGTTTTATTCCTCACCACAGTGTTTTTGTCTTTTGCTCACTTGACCTATTTATCTTTTTCCTAAAGCTCTACATTTTTTTTTTTAACCACCTTTGCTCCATCTTTCCATTGGCTTGTTTTCAATCCCTGTTGAACTGATTGGGCATATAAGCATCTGTAAAAGTAGGCTCTTCCATGTCTATTTGAAACCTCAACGTGCCAACCTAAGAACTGATGTAATTGTGGTAAAATTTCTGTCCAAACATCAAAATTATAGGTCATCAGAAATAAGTTGCACAAGATTCTATCCAGATGGGTCTGTGTCAAAATATTTAGATGGAATGTGGTGATAAAATAACTCTCATTTTCCTGAAGTTTTAACTTTTTTCAAAATGACTGATTGACCAAGCCATATATTCTATCAGCCTTAAATATATGATACACCCATATGCACATCAACACTATTACATACTTTCATATTATGATAGTCTAATCACACAAATAGAAGGCAATGCTATTCTAAAATAATTGTCACTATGAAATAAAATTGTGTGGTATAGTATGTGGTTGTAGATCTGTGTACAGTACAACTACTGGATTTGAAGATTAACAGTATTAAAATAAAACAGAGGTGGTAACTTACATTGTAATTTCTATCAAGTAGTTTGGAAAACTATTATTTTAGACATGTGGTCATGGATAATCCTGCCTTCTTTAGGACTTACTTCGATGTTGTGTCAAGTGCACAGTTAAACTGTAGGAGTTTTTCTAATGCTCAAGACTACACTGTAACAGAAAAAGTAATAAGTCATGAGGTTACTGCAAAATAATGACGCTTTATTTGCAAATAAAAACCAACAGCTAACATACTTCACATGCCCCTCACTCCTTTACTTGCTGCCGTGAAGTATGATTAATGAAGTAAGCAGCCTTAGAATTGGTTCAGAATTTCTGACAGTGAGATTGACTGATGAAGTGTCTTCTGTTAGGAACCGAATTTGGAAATCATATGAAGCTGTTGTCATATCTTTAAGCATAGCTTCATAATACAAGGAATCACATTGAGATAAATACATTTTATATACAAACTCTTAGAAATATTTTCTCTGTAAAACAGTACCACCTGGATAATCAGAAGCAGATGGTTACACTATTTCCAGTAAAATAAATATTCTATCTAACGACTACTTTAGATTGATTTAACAAATCTAAGATTTTATAGTTGAGAAAAGCTGTTTTGCAAGAGATACTTTCCTTAAGGTTGTGTGCAAATAAGAGATTATCTTAATTTTGGCAAAATGACTATGCATTATATTTTATGTTCCTCAAAGTACATAACAGAACTTAAATATATAAAACAAAGCAAAAATAAAGTAATGCATTCTTAGGCCAACTTTTTGTTCTTCTTCTTGTTAAGTATGACAAATTTTTCCTACATGCCAGATGTCCTGGGAATTATCACTCCGTGTCCTTTTTACATTTGCATGATTTCCTCACACTCTGATAAAGCAATTGCTAAAAGTGTGGTGTATACATGCACTTATCCAGGAACTGAAAAAAAATATTAATAAAAAGAAACTCTTTGTTTAGATTTTGTAGAGGCTTTAATTTGTTTCAGAATGACTTGTCAATTCCTGGATGCCTATTTTACTTGCTAATCAGAGAAATATGTGCTAAGTCAGCACATCTCTCATTTGACTGTTTAGCAGTTAATCTTCTTTCTTAAACATTTTGCAACTATGGAGAGCTGAAACTTCCATTCACTTTTAGTTAGAATAGCTACTTAAGAGCTAAGTCAAACTAAATTTCTATCCAGTAATCATAAACAGAGATGTTATGATACCATAGATGATATCATTAAACCATATAACTGGCCTAAATTGGTACTTTCTGACCATTAATGAGTGAACTAAGAAAATTGGAGTGTGCACTGAATTTTTCACAAAATTTCATAGGTGCATTCCATCTGCATGTTTGTGTTGGCTTGAAATATGAAAGCCTGGGTGCTGTATCCAATCATAAAATGGGGTTACCATTCTAATTTATGACATTTGACTATAAAATCCTACCTCCCACCCCAAGGGAGGTTGAGAGAAATAAAACACAAGGAGAGATAATGAAACATACTCCACATCACTAACATCATTGACGTGGCTGAAGATTGAGGGCTTCAGAGACTGTGGAAACAGAAATGGGGAAGATCTGGTATTGCTGGTAAAAAGGAAAAGTAAAAGGACTCCTGCTGTTACTCTAGTCTGAGACATGAATCTTGAATTATGTACTGTTTCTTATACTATGTTATCTTTGATTCTCAAGGCATGGTAAAAGTGTGGTTCATTTGCAGACTCTGAGGCCAGTCTACTTAGTAACTTTTTGATGTAGGTCTGGCAAGCAACTTCTCTGTGTTACTTTTATCATTTGTAAAAATGGGAGGAAAGCCATAGAGCTTAAATCCTAAAATTGTTTTGGAGATTAAATTAGATAAAATCTGTGAAACATTTTGAATAGTGTCAGGAAACAAGGAATCACTCTTAATGTTATAATTCACATCTTTGGGAGTTTGTCTTCTTTGTTTTCTAATAGATGTGTTGTACTTATTGACTGAGACATAGAGGGAGAGAAAGACAGACAGAGAGGAGAGAATGAACACAAAGTCTTGGGGAAAACTTTTGATGAACTACTTTGGAATCCATGCTATCATCCTCATAGGAGTCAGGAGATAACATGTTGGCCTTTTTTACAATAAAAAAAAATCATATACTTGAAGATGCCTATAGTTTTTTTTTTTTAATTTGTTTTACAAACTTTAGTTTGGATTCATCAGCAAAATGTGACTTTGTACCACTCTTAGTAACGAAATAATTACAAACCCCTAGGTTTTTTAATCCATTTCAGGGTAAAATTCATTTTGGAATACAAGTCATGTTTTCTTTAGCAAAAAAAAAAAACAAGCAAAAAAACCAATCAACCCTGATTATATACCATATACCTAAGGGGTGTGTGTGTGTGTGTGTGTGTGTGTGTGTGTGTGTGTGTTGGTTTAGAAGTTTTGTGAATTTGCTGAATTATATCTTTGTACCTCAGGCTAAAAACATCTGAATAAGAGACATCTCATGAGATATTTGATACATAATGAAAAAATTTTTGCTTCAGCTAGTTCAAGTTGAACTCTGTGACAGAAATAATAACTGATTACAACTTCATTATAAAAAATGCCCAAACTGGGTGCCTGGGTGGCTCAGTGGGTTAAAGCCTCTGCCTTTGGCTCAGGTCATGATCTCAGGGTCCTGGGATTGAGTCCCACATTGGGCTCTCTGCTCAGCAGGGAGCCTGCTTCCCTTCCTCTCTCTGCCTGCCTCTCTGCCTACTTGTGATCTGTCAAATAAATAAATAAAAATATTTTTAAAAACTGCCCAAACTGTATAGAATACTTTTATATACTGTGTATCAAATAGTAACTTTATAGATTACTTTACGGTATTAAACTTTAAGATCACTGATGATGGAGTTACTCTTTGGGTACATTATCTGCTCTTATAATATTAAACGCAAAGATCTGGGGGAAAAGAGGTACTTAGAATTTGCTCATATTATCTAAAGCCAAGTGCAAGAAATAGCCCTCAAACATTGATATATCAGGCAGATGAGCCAGGGCATATGTATCCTTATATGTAACCACTGATCACATTCCCTGATGCACACCTGGCTCCACAGCCCTTTCTTAGAGACGACCATATTTCCCTAGTGACTTGCCACATCTGGAAAAGGATGAAAGACTGAACTGGGAAGCTGGGACAAGGAGGTGTTATTATCTTCTGTTTTCATAATGTGCCAATAAGTTCAGATTACTTTCACAGAATTGCAGGACTAACTAGACCCACAAGGGCCAACTTTCCTGCTAAAATAGTTAATGCCAGTGCTTTCTAATCTCCAGTTACTTCTGAAGAATAACCTTTTCATAAGTTAGAGAAAATCAACATGAATCTGTGCCAGTAATTCTGTTTTTCTTCTAGTAATTATTCCTCTTACCATAAGAGAGCAAACTAATTTAGATCATGTACACAGTTCACATACACAACACTGCACAATAGTGACTAAAGACTTTGAAGAAATACTGAAATGCTGTATCCATTTCCATTGAGTCAGAAGACGTCTCTCTCATAAATGAAGTCTTCAAACAGCAACAGAACACTTGGCACATAGTTTGAGGATAACAAGCTATATCTTGAGTTAAAACAAAAATAATCCTGAAATTTGATGCTGATGAAAGGAGAACTGTAAGTGAGGTTCCTCAATGGAATTCTATTTTCCAAATATGTAATATTCCCTTTACCTCTTTCCTATACGATTTTATAATCTCATTAGGAGACATTACAAGAATAATCATTTATAAGAAGGTTTAAAGAAATAATCAAATATATCCATGCTGCCTATTATATTTGTCTTAAACAATGAGATACAAAGACCCCTGTGCAATTCAGCTTCTTTTCTCTTCATCTTTCATTTGTCGCATCTGGCAAACTGCAACTTTTGAGACTGAATTTCAAATGAGTCATAACTGTATCCCCAACTAAGCATGTTTTCAATATGCAAGAGAGAGAAAAGAGGAACAAATCTGGTTGAATAATTAGATTGTGGAGAGAGAATCCCACCCTCTTTGCTCCACGTCTATCCTACCAACCCCTAAGTTCTCAGAGTGCTGAAAAAAGCTACCAAAGAAAATTATCTTCTTGTCTTACTATAACCTGAAGTGGGAGAAGCAGGGGTTTTTCGCCATTTGCTTGTCTCACAAGAGCCTTGCAGTGCTCTGACAGAATAGTGAATAAGCTGCCATAGACTCGATCTCCCTATGTGCCATCTCCTGGTGTACCTACGATACATTCCTGAAGTTTCCCAGCAGCCTGATGGGGAGCCACACCAGGAGCTCACACTGAGACACAGCTTACACATCAAGCAAACAGATTGCATGCATTGCACATAAAAAACCTTAACTGTGTGTAGGCAGGACAGAAAGCAAGCAAATTCTGTTTTCATTCATTTGCACATTACGTTACCATACGTTTTACCCTTTCCAAATAATCTACAGATGGAAAATTAGGCAACATGATGCTGTAAATCACTGTTAGTGCTGCAGTGGTGGCAGGAAAAAAACGGTTTAGGGGTTCATTTTTCTTCCAAGAAAATCTTACTGTGCAAATCCATCTGAATCACCGCCAAAGGATTACTTCTTATCTGGCTGGAACAAATGCTCTTTCCACCAGTCTTGAATGGAAAAAGACACCACCTCAGTGAACTAAAAAGTACCATGCACTTCCAGGTCAGCTATGCTGCCCAGCTTTGCAGTCGGCGCTGCAGCTTGTGTGTTTGTACGCGGACTAGGGGAGCTGACCCGGAAGTAGTTCCTGCTTTTGCACTTCCTGCCCCAGGGGTTTCAAAATGATTCTGAGCTTTAAGGTTTGGTTCTTTATGGTCTGTCTGGTGGCCCCCATTTATTGGATTCCTGAAAAAGACGAAAAGGTATTATTTTCACTAAGAGCCCGCAGGAGAGACTGTAAAAGGAAGTGATAGAGGCCATGTTATAATATATGACCCCTGTGTCTCCCCAGAGGAAGTCCTGCTGAGTGTTGCCTAAGGCATTTGTGTTAGAGCGATGAGTGGGGAAAGAAGCAGGACAAGTTGGATGCCCTGAGCCTACCTCTCATATTGCTACCACACAGGACCAGGTGGTAGTTTCTTCCAGATGGGCATAGAGTCCCCAACTCACAAGGACAGCTTACAAGCAGCCTGGCATACCTAAAATGCTTAAGAATCGTGCTGCCGGGCTGCATGTGTTTACGCATCTACCAGCGTTCATTTCTGACTTTGAATCATTCCCGTCCACTAAATGTAGACACTTTCTAGTGTTAGGAAGGCAGCAAACCTCAGAATTTCAGAAAAAAAAAAAAAAAAAAAAAAAAAAAAGCCTTGTAAGGGGTGAATCAGATAGGGGGAAAAAATACAAGCTAAGTGAGACTATTCATGTTATCAGTTGGGGAATTAGGAACAAGTATTAAATGGTGCCAAGAATCCAGGAGAACAGCCTATAAAGAGACAGCATAGTTGGCATTTCACATGATGAAAATGGGAATTTAAGGTAATTGCCCCTGAGTGCATTACATCATAGAATTGTGAGCTATGGCATCTCTGACTGGATGATTACTTCTTGAAAGACACAGCTGTTTGGTCCCGCTTAGGCTGACATTGTAAAGAGGCTGGATACTTAAGTGCTTTTCCCCCCCACTTTCAGTCTAAAAATGGCTCAGGTTGTACATTTGACTTGGCAGATAAGACTAATGATGTTGATTTTAGATTTACTTCTTGGGAAACAGAAAGAATCCATGCATTCACAAAAAGCCTAGACCAATTCTTCCAGAATATTTAAAGCTATGAAAAGATTTTTAAGGTGGAAAAATCTAGGAGTTTTGGAAACTCATATTCAGCAAAACCAGAGCAATAACTCCTTGTTATCAACCATTTTTTGGAGCAAATTGAAGTTGACTTTCAAGTATTTTCAGGCTTCACTGATAGGTATTGTAGAGTTTGGCTAAGGATACAGATAGAAGTTTGCCAATCAGATAGTCTTCTTAATGGAGTTACTCAGGCGTGCTTGCTTGCTTTCTAGTAACTTAGCTGTAACCTATGTATGGAAATGCACAGGCCAAGCAATGGAATATTGCCAACACCCAGAAGTACCTCTCATGCCTCATTCCAATCACTAATACCACCTCCTCCCTCAACATTAGCTACATTTTCAGTACTATAGAAGTGTTTCCATCCGTTTGGATTTTCACATAAATGTAATTATAAGTAATTTTTGTTTTTAACTCCTGTCATGCTATAGTTTGCAGGTGAAGTCTATCTATGTTGTTATATTGACAGTAGTTTGTTTTCTTCTAGGATACTATGCCATCTTATGTATGTACCACAGTTCTTTTATCCAGTTCTACTGTTAATAGATGTTGAGTTATTTTCAGTCAAATTTAATACAAAAAAGCTGCTGTAGATTTTCTTATGTACAACTTAAGGTAATGAAATGAATTTCTCTTGAGTCTATATTAGGAGTGGAAATTTCAGTCATGACGACTATGTATAGTAGATTATTGCCATAGTAGATGATTGCCAGCCTATCAACATAGATGTAAAATTTATACTCCTGCCAGCAGCATGGGAGAGTTCCAGTTTCTCCATATCCTGTCAACAGTTGGTATCTTCTTTGCTTTAGCCATTCTGATGCCATGTAGTGAAAGGTGTTTCTTCATTTTTATTATCAATTTTTTAATTTATTTTTTCTGGGAAGGAAACCACTCTCATAGCTTGTCAACAGATGCCCAGAGTGGGCAGGGCAGGTGGGCTGGGGAGCCAGTTCCTCACAATGTCATCCTCAGCAGACATGGGCCATGTTGCCAAAGAAGAATGTATGTAGTGGTTACAGAGCAGGAGACTTGTGCTGCAGGGGAATGTAGTACGGACAAGAGATGAAATCCATGCAGTTAAGCAGGTAGCTAAAGGAGGCATCACAGGAAGTAGGTGGGGTTGTGGAAGTCTTGGAAGATTCTCCCACCTGAATGTAAAACCGAACCTTAGTGATATCCCTCAGCTCCTCCTGCTCCTTCATCCACACACCTTGCACCTGCTATGAATGAATCTGTGTCCTGGAAAGTCTGTGATCTAATATTCCGGTGGGCACTGCTGCTGAGTCCATGAATACAGGCTCTGCTCTTCACTGATGATGCGGCTTCAATGATGACTCTGGGCTGGGGATGATAATGGCCTCGTACAGCTGTTCAGCAGATCTTCCAGTTGACAGTAGAGGTGGTCTCTGAGATAGAACACATAGGGATTTGCCCTAAATCAGGTGTAGGGAGCCCAAAAGTTTTCCCTCCCAATAGATCTTGACCTTTTTTCAGTGGTGCAAGAATTTCTCATTGAATTTTCTGGAAGGCTTTTCACTTTCTGTCAGTGAAAAATCTGGCCTTGTCCACCTGACCAATGACCTCCTTGCAGAGTTAACACAATTTGAGACCTACCATACGTCCCATTACTCTATCCATGAAGCTGAAGGGGCTGTTGGTAAGGAAGGCCACCTGTTTCCCATGAATCACCAGGCTGCTCAAGATGGCAAAGATTTCCTCCTATCTCAGGAGGAACTTCTTCATGTCTCATTGGATCCACTGGTATAGCAAACCCTTTATGGCACATCTCAACCAACATGTATCACATTCTTGTAGAGACTCACTTGGACAGTCTCCATGTCATGAACCAGGAAGTGGTCCGCCACACAGGAGAGCAAAGGTATCTCAGGCAACCGGAAGATGTCAGTGAACTACTACTGGATGGAGGGACTTTTGTTCTAAAAACCACTGATCTGCTGCAGTGAGTATGCACTCAGTCAGGATGTCATGGTGTGGCACTGAAGATCCCCCAATGTAGTTTATCTGTGTACTATGCCAGCATGTCGTCAGAGTCAAAGCTGTAGATCTCTGCATCACTCAGGCTGATCTCATTATTGGTTAGATGGCTGCTGGTTTCAGGAGATTGAGGACTTGGGAGGTTAGAAGTGGTGGGGGTGCAAAAGTTTATGCATCGGTCTCTGCATGTTTTGGTGAAGAGCCTACAAGTGTGTGTTAAGCTTGGTGCTGCTGGCAGGCACAGAGCATGGCCTGCCCAGGCAAAAGTCTCCGGACTGAGAAGCCTGCAGCCATGGCTCAACTCATGAGCCATAGATGGCTGAAGGCCATCTATGACCTGTGCACAGCAGATAGTGTCAGCAACTGCCAAAACCCCACACACAGCATGCCTTCTGAGAACCAAATAGGTTGCCCCTGGGCTGGGTGGGTAGGTCATTGCCCCTCTCTAGTTGTGAGTGTAATTCTGCTTTCCATTTAAACTAAGTAATGAGGGTAAACATCCTTTCTTACGTTTATTAACCATTTGGATGTGTTCTTTATTGAAGTGATTTTTCAAGGTGGTTTTTCTTTTGACCTTTTTTTATTAAGATTTATAGAAGTTTGGGTGCCTGGGTGGCTCAGTGGGTTAAGCCTCTCCCTTCGGCTCAGGTCATGATCTCAGGGTCCTGGGATGGAGTCCCGCATCAGGTTCTCAGCTCGGCAGGGAGCCTGCTTCCTCCTCTCTCTCTCTCTCACTCTCTCTGCCTGCCTCTCTGCCTACTTGTGATCTCTCTGTCAAATAAATAAATAAAATCTTTAAAAAAAATTTGTAGAAGTTTATGAGTCTTCTTTGTTAATATGTCCTGCAAAGTACATATTGTTCTCCACTGATGTCTTGCTTTCTTACTTTGTTACTGATGTATTTTAGTGAAATGAGATACTTAATTTTTAATGTAACTATAATTTATTTTTCTTTATGGGTACTCTTTATGTCCTATTTAAAAAATCATTACTTATTCCTGAAGTTATGAATTTACTCTTCCATATTCTCATCAATTAGCTGTATGTTTTTCAAAAAGTGATTTTTCAAGAGAAGATACAAATTGATAATAATAAAAGGATTAACACTAAAATCTAATATAATTAATCAGCAATTAATTTCCTTCATAGATTTAAAAATTTACTTGATAATTTTTAGTAATGAAGGAATTTTGACAAAAATTACATAAATAAATGTGTATACAGGGGATAATCAGTGGGGAAAAATAAATTATTTAATGAAGTGTGATTCTACATTAAGAGCACATTGGGGGAAAATCAGTTTTATACCTTACTGTATTTCTGTTACTCAAAAGTAAGATTTCAGATTAATCAAATATTTAAAGATAATCATAAAATACTAGTAAGATTTTTTTTTCTTTAGGTAATACTCAAGGGAGTAAACATGGCTCTAGGCTTAGAAATTACTGAATAGATGTTTTTTAAAGTAGGCTTGATATAATTTTTAAGTATGTAAATAAATCCTACAAATCTGTAATACTTTTCATTTTCACAAGTTTTAAGAAAATCAGGTAGTGTATCTGCAAAAAATATTGTACAGAAAAGACTCCTACATTATAAAAGCTCACTAATCAATTGAAAAACAAAGATTTCCATTTCAAGTAAATGGAATGGGGCATTTATGTCCAAGGACTACAACATGTACTTCACAGGAAGAAAAAAAGAACAAACAGCCAAAACCACATGTACATATGGGCCACTTGACATACAGTAAAAGACCTTTATATTGATTCAAGGAAATTGTGTATGTGTGTGTGTGTGTGTGCGTGCACGTGCATGCACACGTGTGCACAAAAACACACACGTGCATGCCCCTGCATGTGTGTGAATGCTGACACTACTAAGAAATGGTTTCCTAAACTATGGACAGAAATTTATACATACCTAGAGTGTACTTTTCAATAACTATCAAAATTGAAAACTCACATAACTTTTAACTCAACAATTCGATATTCAGTAGTTTATGATCATAGTTCCATGGGAAATTATTAAAAAACAACTTTAAGGGCAACAGTCTTTGCAGTAGAAAAATATGCACTTAACAGCGTAACACATTCATAAATTTATTTTTATACTGGGAAATATACCCAAGACAGTTCAAGTTATTACAGGAAAAAAATTGCATAACTATGTTTATTTGATTGATGCTGTGTTAAAAATACAATTGTTCATGAAACATTTTTGGATACATCTACAAGAAACCAATAACAGGGACATTTTTGGAGGCTGGTGTTATTTGGAATCTCTTATTTCTCATTTTACAATCTTCTATGTGTTTTGGAATTTTTATAAAAGCATATATTTTTATAATGAAAAAGAAAAGAATGATCTCTCTGAATTTCAATAATTGAATCCTTCTACACGAAATGTACTTAGTTACTATACTGTTTTTATAACTGAGTTGTATAAAAATTACAATATTTTCTTTAAAAAAATGTGCAATTGCTGAAGCAAAGCTCAGGATAATTTGATGTCATAGAGCTGGCAAAAAAAGAAAAAGTAGTGAATTAAGAATCAGGAAACAAATACTGTTTCTGAATCTATTTGTTTTCAATTCTGCTTTATCATTTACAACTGTTATGTCAATGATGTTATTGATGTTCTCTGCTCATTTTTCTATTTCTATTCAATTTTTAACAACATTTTCCTATATATTGTATTTATCTATAAGATTAAATAAAGGGAAGTATAAGAAAGTATTTTATTTTTATAACCATTCTTATCTGATCTCAACTATCTGTAGGTAATTGTACCAAGAAACAGTAGGGCTAAATTTATACCCTGAGTTATATATTCATGAATTTTTTTGTTCTTCTATCTTCAGTAGTACATGAAATTATCCTTAAAATTATTCTCACTTAGTGTTTTCTCGACCAAGTTTTTCCAAACTTTCTGACCTTGAGGCCATCTCCTGATCAGCAAGTTCTTCCCTGATTCTAAAGCACAGAAAAGTGCCTGTCTGTCAAGACACCTCTAGTTTGCTGTTATGCTACCACATAGAACCAACTACTTACTGGTAATCCCTGGAAGCTTCCAGCCACTTTTGATAGGTCTGCTGTCACAGGACTGGCTCTGTTGCCATGAGGTCCCTTGCTCTTGCCTCCAAATCTCACTACTAGTTCATGTCTCTGAAGGAAAGAGATTCCTTTTCCTTTCAAATTCTTAAAATGCTTTTTAGTGACAAAATAGTTACTTTATTACTAATTTTTTGCTTTAATTATTTTTTTGATTTTATAATTTTTAAGATTTTATTGATTTATTTGAGAGAGACAGATAGTGACAGAAATAATGACAGCACAAGTGGGGAGGAGAAGGAGAAGCAGACTCCCCACTGAGCAGGAGGTTCCTATGCAGCGCTTTATATCATGAACTGAACCGAAGGCAGATGCTTAACCAATTGAGCAACCCAGGTGACCCTCAATTATTTTTTTAAATTAAAATATATTTGACATGTGAAAATAATACAATGTTGTAACATATGATTTGATGCATGTATATATTGTTAAATGATAAACACAGTAAGTTCAGTAAACATCCATCACCAGTTAGAAATTTTTGTTTTCTCGTACTGAGAAATTTTAAAATCTCTCATAGTAATTTCAAATATACAAACATAGTATTAACTGTAATCACCATGCTGTACATGACATCCTCAGGACTTATTTCATAACTAAAATTTGTTTTTTTGTTGTTTTGATTTTTAGATTTTACATATAAGTTAAATCATTAGTCATCTGTGATTCTCTGACTTACTTCACTTAGCCTAATGCCCTCAAGTTACATCCATATTTTTGCAAATGACAGGATTTCCTACGTTTTTTATGCCTAATAATACCCCAGTGTGTGTGTGTGTGTGTGTGTGTGTGTGAAGTTTTGTTTATCCATTCCACCATTGATGGACACTTACATTGTTTCCATAGCTTGGCTATTTGAAATAATGCTGTGATGAACTGAAGATGCAGAAATCATTTTGACTTAGTGTTTTCATTTCCTTTGGATAAATATCCAGAAGTAGAATTGTTGGATCATTTGAAAGTTCAATTTTGAGTTTTGGAAGAGCCTTATCTCTGTTTTCCTTAGTGGTTGCATTTACATTCCCACCAACAGTACAAAAATACTTTTTCTACATATCCTTGCCAACAATTGCTCTTTCTTGTCTTCCTGATAATAGCCATTCCAACAGGTGTAAGGGGATACCTATTGTGGTTTTGATTCCCCCCCGCCCCGATGATTACTAATGTTGAGCATCTTTTCATGTACTCTTTGACCATCTGTATGTCTTCTTTGGGAGAATGTCTGTTCAGATGTTCTCCTTTTTTATTGGATTATTTGGATTTTTTTTTCCTCTATGTGAGTTTCTTATATATTTGGATATTCTTTATTGGGCATATAATCTGCAGATATTTTTCCTATTTAATAAGTTGTCTTTTTGTTTTGTTGATGGTTTTCTTTACTATGCAGAAGGTTTTTAGTTTGATGTTCCACTTTTAAAATTTTTTTCAGTGTTCCAGAATTCATTGTTTATGCTCACACCCAGTGTTCCATGCAATATGTGCCCTCCATAATACCAAGACTCACCCAACCCCCCACTTTTCCCCAAACCCTCAGTTTGTTTCTCAGAGTCCACAGTCTCTCATGGTTTGTCTCCACCTCCAATTTCCCCCATCTCACTTCTCCTCTCTATCTCCCAACGTCCTCCATGTTATTCTGTATACTCCACAAGTAAGTGAAACCATATGATAATTGGCTCTCTCTGCTTGCCTTATTTCACTCAGCATAATCTCTTTTAGTCCCATCCATGTTGATACAAAAGTTGGGTATTCATCCTTTCTGATGGAAGCATAATACTCCATTGTATATATGGACCATAACTTCTTTATCCATTTGTCCACTGAAGAGCATCTTGTTTCTTTCTACAGTTTGGCAACTGTGGCCATTGCTGCTATGAGCATTTGGGTACAGATGGCCCTTCTTTTCACTACATATGTATCTTTGGAGTATATACCCAGTAGTGCAATTGCAGGGACATAGGTAGCTCTATTTTTAATTTCTTAAGGAATCTCCACACTGGTTTCCAAAGTGGCTGTACCAACTTGCATTTCTACCAACAGTGTAAGGGTGTTCCCCTTTCTCGACATCGTCTCCAACACTTGTTGTTTACTGTCTTGTTTTTGCCCATTCTAACTGGTGTAAGTTGGTATCTCAATGTGGTTTTGATTTGAATCTTGTTGATGGCTAATGTTGATGAACATTTTTTATGTGTCTATTAGCCATTTGTATGTCTTCTTTGGAGAAGTGTCTGTTCATGTCTTCTGCCCATTTTTCTATGTGATTATCTGTTTTGTGTGTGTTGAGTTTGAGGAGTTCTTCATAAATCTTGATATCATCCCTTTGTCTACAGTGTTATTTGTGAATATCTTCTCCATTCTGTGGGTTGCCTCTTTGTTTTGTTACTATTTCCCTTTGCTGTGCAAAAGCATTTGGTCTTGATGAAGTCCCAAAAGTTCATTTTTGCTTTTTTTTTTCCCCTTTGCCTTTAGAGACATATATTGAAAAAAGTTGCTGTGGCCGATGTTGAAGAGGTTACTGCTGATGTTCTCTTCTAGGATTTTGATAGATTCCTGACTCATATTGAGGTCTTTTATCCATTTAAAGTTTATTTTTATGTATGGTATAAGAGAATGGCCGAGTTTCATTCTTCTACACATAACTGTCCAATTTTCCCAGCACCATTTATTGAAGAGACTGTCTTTTTTTTTTTTTTTAAGATTTTAATTTATTTATTTGACAGAGAGAAATCACAAGTAGATGGAGAGGCAGGCAGAGAGAGAGAGAGGGAAGCAGGCTCTCCACTGAGCAGAGAGCCCGATGCAGGACTCGATCCCAGGACTCTGAGATCATGACCTGAGCCGAAGGCAGTGGCTTAACCCACTGAGCCACCCAGGCGCCCGAAGAGACTGTCCTTTTTCCACTGGATATTTTGTCCTGCTTGTTGAAAATTATTTGACCATAGAGTTGAGGGTCCACATCTGAGCTCTCTACTTTGTTCCATTGGTCTATGTCTCTGTTTTTGTGCCAGTACCATGCTGTCTTGGTGATCACAGCTTTGTAGTAAAGCTTGAAATCAATGTGATGCCCCCATTTTGTTTTTCTTTTTCAAGCATTTTCATAGGAATTCAGGGTCTCTTCTTGTTCCATATAAATTTTAGGATTGTTTGTTCCAGCTCTTTGAAAGGTGCTGGTGGGATTTTGATCAGGATGAATTTGAAAGTATAGATTGTTCTGGACAGCATAGACATTTTAACAATGTTTAGTCTTCTGATCCATGAGCATGGAATTCTCTTCCATATTTTTGTGCCTTCTTCAATTTCCTTCATGAGTAGTCTGTAGTTCCTCAAGTATAGATCCTTCACCTCTTTAGTTAGGTTTGTTTCCAGGTATCTTATGGTTCTTGGTACTATAGTAAATGGAATTGATCCTCTAATTTCCTTTTCTCTATTTTCATTGTTAGTGTATAAGAATGCAGCTTATTTCTGTACATTGATTTCTGTATCCTGCCACATTACTGAATTGCTGTAAGAGTTCTAGTAGTTTGGGCATAGAGTCTTTTGGGTTTTCCATATAAAGTATCAGAAAATTTACAGAGACAATCTATAGAAACAAGGATTTCACAGGACATAGGATGTCAATAAAAACGTATCTTTCAATAATTGCTCTCAATGTGAATGGCCTAAATGCTCCCATAAAACAGCACAGGGCTGCAGATTTTATAAAATGACAGGACCCGTCCATATGTTATCTACAAGAGACCCATTTGGAATGTAAGGATACATCCAGACTGAAAGTGAAGGGATGGAGAAGCATCTTTCATGACAATGAGCCTCAACAGAAAGCTGGGGTACTGATTCTCATATCAGATAAATTAAATTTTAAACTAAAGACTGTAGTCAGAGACTAAAAAGGACACTACATCATTCTTTAAGGGTCTATGTACCAAGAAGATCTAACAGTTGTCAATATTTATGCTCCCAATATGGCGGCAGCCAACTACATAAGACAACTGGTAACCAAGATAATCATTTCATATTGATATGAAAACATTAATAGTAGGGGATCTTAACATGTCACTCTCAGTAATAGACACATCATCCAAGCAGGAAATCAACAAAGAAACAAGAGCATTGAATGACACATTGGACCAGATGGACCTCATAGATACACACAGAAAATTTCACCCTAAAACAACAGAATACTCATTCTTCTCATGTGCACATGGAACTTTCTCCAAAATACACCAAATGCTGGGTCACAAATCAGGGCTCAACCAATACCAAAAGGCTGTGATTATTCCTTGCGTATTCTCAGACCACAATGCTTTGAAACTAAAACTCAACCACAAGAAAGAACTTGGAAGGAATTCAAACACTTGGAAGCTAAAAACCACCTTGCTTAATGTTTGGATCAACCAGGACATCAAAGAAGAACTTAAATAATTCATGTAAACCAATAAGAATGAAGCACTTTGGTACAAAACCTATGGGATATGGCAAAGGTGGTCTTAAGGGGGAAATAAATAGCCATCCAAGCCTCCCTCAAAAAAATTGAAAAATCCAGAATACACCAACTTTCTTTATATTTTAAAGAACTGGAAAATAAACAACAAATTGAGCCAAACCCACACACAAGAAGGGAAATAATCAAGATTAGAGCATATATAAACTATAGATACAGTAGAACACATCAACGAAGCTAGAAACTGGTTTTTTTAAAGAATGAGATTGATAAACCATTGGCCAGACTAATTCAAAAGAAAAGAAAGAAGACCCAAATTAACAAAATTATTAATGAAAAGGGAGAGATCATGACTAACACCAAGGAAATAAAAACAATCATCAGAAATTATTATCAACAATTATATGCCAATAAGTTAAGCAACCTAGATACAATGGATGCATTCCTGGAAACCTATAAACTTCCAAAATTGAATCAGGAAGAAAGTGACAACCAGAATAGACCAATATCTAGTAATAAGATTAAAGCAGTGATCAAAAACCAAGATGCCCCTCAATGGATGAATGGATAAGGAAGATGTGGTCCGTATACACTATGGAGTATTATGCCTCCATCAGAAAGGATGAATACTCAACTTTTGTAGCAACATGGATGGTACTGGAAGAGATTATGCTGAGTGAAATAAGTCAAGCAGAGAGAGTCAATTATCATATGGTTTCACTTATTTGTGGAGCATAACAAATAGCATA
>NC_081560.1:77024745-77138797 GCF_022355385.1 Mustela nigripes | reverse complement strand
CAATTATCATATGGTTTCACTTATTTGTGGAGCATAACAAATAGCATGGAGGACATGGGGAGATAGAGAGGAGAAGGGAGTTGGGGGAAATTGAAAGGGGAGGTGAACCATGAGAGACTATGGGCTCTGAAAAACAATCTGAGAGTTTTGAAGGGGCAGGGGGTAGGAGGTCGGGGTACCAGGTGGTGGGTATTATAGAGGGCACAGATTGCATGGAGCACTGGGTGTGGTGCAAAAAGAATGAATACTGTTATGCTGAAAAAAAAAAAAAAAGAATGCCTATAGGGGCACCTGGTTGTTTCAGTTGGTAGAACATGAGACTTTTGATCTCAGAGTTGTGAGTTCAAGTCCCACGTTGGGTGTAAAGCCTCCTTAAAAAACTCTGAAGAACAATCTGAGGGGTTTGAAGTGGCGGGGGAGGGAGTGGGAGGTTGGGATACCAGGTGGTGGGTATTATAGAGGGCACGGATTGCATGCAATACTGGATGTGGTACAAAAATAATGAATACTGTTATGCTGAAAATAAATAAAAAATAAATTTAAAAAAACTCCCCAAAAAACAAGAGCCCAGGACCTGACGTATTCCTTGGAGAATTCTACCAAACATTCAAAGAAGAGATAATACCTATTCTCTTGAAGCTGTTTCAAAAGAAAGGAACAAAAGGAAAACTTCCAGACTCTTTTTATGAAGCCAGCATTACCCTGATCCCCAAACCAGGCAAAGATTCCACCAAAAAGAAGAATTTCAGACCAATATCCCTGATGAATATGGATGCCAAGATTCTCAACAAGATCCTAGCTAATAGGTTTCAACAGTATATTAAAGATTATCCACCATGACCAGGTAGGATTTATCCATGGAATGCAAGGGTGGTTCACCATTCACAAATCAATCAATGTGATAGAACAAATTAATGAGAGAAGTAAGAACCACCACATGGTCCTCTCAATTGATGCAGAAAAAGCATTTGACAAGATACAGCATCCATTTCTGATTAAAACGATTCAAAGTATAGGGGTAGAGGGAACATTCCTCGATTTCATAAAATCTGTCTATGAAAAACCCACAAAGAATATCATTCTTAATGGAGAAAAGCTGACAGCCTTCCCTTTGAGATCAGGAACATGACAAAGATGTCCACTCTCACCACTGTTGTTCAACATAGAATTAGAACTCCTAGCAACAACAATCAGACAACAACAACAACAACAAAAATGTATTCAAATTGGCAAAGAAATCAAGCTCTCCCACTTATAAAACTTTTGATTTTGACATCTTTGCTTTTTGTTGTCAAATCCAAAAAATCATCTATAACATTCCCAAGATTACTTTGGCTACTTGGTGGGGCGGTAGGGGTGGGGGTGGGGAGGTTGAGTCTTCTTTGGTTCATTACAAATTTTAGTATTCCCTGTTCTATTTCTAGAAAAATGACATTGGATTTATGATAGGGATTGCAATGAATCTAATGATTGTTTTAGGTAGTATGATCATTTTAACAATAATTCTTCTATGAGCTCAGAATATCTATTTATTTGTGTCATCTTCAATTTCTTTAATCAGAGTCTTAACAGTTTTCACTATATGGGCCTTTTATCTCCTCAGCTAAATTGAATCCTAAGTACTTGATTCTTTCTGTTGAAATTGTATATTTTTTCCCCTCAATTTGCTTTCTTAGAGTTCGTCATTAGTCTATAAAAATGCAACTGACTTTTATATATTGATTTTTGTGTACTGCAACTTTACTATATTTATTTATTCTAACAGTCTTTTGGTGAACTTTATAGAAAGTTTCCCTTCTTCCTCTCTGATTTGGATTCTTTCTATTTCTTTTTCTGGCCTAATTGCTCTGGCTAAGACTTTCACTACTGTTAAATAGAAGTGGTAAGAGTGGACATCCTTTCTTGTTTCTAATTTTAGAAGAAAACCTTAAGGTTTTCACTATAGATTATGACATTAGGTTTAAGCTTGATCAATAAGCTCTTTATTATGTTAAGTAATTCCCTCTATACCTACTTTTTGCAAGTTTTTATCATAACGTTGAATTTTGTTAAATGTTTTTACTACCTCTATTGAGATGGTCATATGATTTTCTTTTTATTTCATTATTGTTCATTTTGCTTCATTTTATTGGTTTTGATCCTTCATTTTGTTAGCGTAATGCAACACATAGATTGATTTGGATGTGTTGAACCTTCCTTGCATGCCTTGAATAAATTCCACTTGATCATTGTGTATGATCCTTTTAGCATATTGTTAAAATGGACCTATTCATATTTTGTTGAAGATTTTGCATTTATTGTCATTGGTAATATTGGCCTATAATTTTGTTTTCTTGTGGCATTCTTGTCTGGTTTTCATCTCAGGGTAATGCTGACCTTGTAAAATAAGTTAAAAAGTGTTTCCACATCTTCTGTTTTTCAGTAGAGTTTGAGAAAGAGTGGTATTAATTTTTCTTTAAATGTTTGGTACATTTCACCAGTGAAGCCTTCTGGTTCTGTGTGTGTTGGGAAAAGAAATAAAGTTTTTGTTTTTGTTTTTGTCTTTTTTGTGTAGTTTTGTTTTTTAATTAATTTTCTCCAAAACACTGAGACACAAGTCTCAGTGAAGCTCAGCTGGACAAATATATTTTGTCTTCATGCTTTTAGCACCTCTTTTTTTAATACTTTCATTTTCAATAGTTTTTCTGTTTTCTTAAATTATGATATATCCCAGTAGGCTTTGTAGACTGTCCATAAATAAACTTCTAGAAGAGGCCTATATATACATCTAGACATACAGAATCTCAGTAGTAAATAGACTATGATAAAACAGAGAGTCACACATCTTCACTGTCCTCAACTTATATACACACATCTAAGTGTAATATGCTTGGATTTATACATAAAATATTGTTCTGACTTTCCAAAGAATGAAAGAGAAAAATAAATTATTTGGGGTATATGAAAATGCCTCCCCAAAATTCTTAACAGGTTTTGTAGTGCCCCAGATTCTCACTTTTTTTTTTAAGGTTTTATTTATTTAGATTAGAGAGAGAGAGAGTGAGAGAGGGAGAACAAGCAGGGGGAGAGATAGAGGAAGAAGCAGGTTTCCCACTGAGCAGGGACCTGATGAGATGCAGGGCTTGATCCCAGAACCCTGGGATCATGACCTGAGCCAAAGATGCTTAATGACTGAACCACCCTGGCACCCCAGATTCTCACTTTTCTCATAATAATTACTGCCCTGTCTATCTCTCACAAGGTTCTTTAAAAGTTCAAAATGAAATATCAAACATAAACCTCATTGCTTACCACAGGGGAGGAAGCATAAAATATAGAAAACTCATAGCACTGAAATTATGCTTCCACAGTGCATTCAGACAGCCCAAATCAAGATATGCAAATCACTGTTCACTTAGATTGGCTTCACGCCTCTATTAAAAACATATTACATCATGACAAAAGGCTGAAGCCTGAGCATTAAGTTTTTAACCAAGAGAGTAGGGATCAAGAGCAAAAATGTATTTTATGCCAGTTTTTCCACTAAGTGGGTGACATTAATTCAATCATGTACTTGGTAAGATAGCTTTTGAGTGTATGTTAAGGTATTATTTTACATAATTAACTTCTCTAAACTACGGATTGTTTCTCAGGATAATGAGAGAAAAGAGTTAGTCTGATCCAGAAGTGTGCTGTCTACTAAGTTTGAAACTCTTCAATAAGAAATAGGCAATTGGGAGAACATATATTTAAACAGAACCAAGTCTATAGGGAACACTTATATTTAGAAGGCCCTGGAAAAATAAGCATACAATATTAATGATTCCAAAGATAATACTTGTTACTGAGAACTATATTTTAGAAGTTTACAAGATATGGAAATTCATGCATTTCACATCTCCAATTCCTAACTTTACTAATATAATAAGAGATAATAATAGAACATCTAAATGTCTAAATTTCCTTGGAGAATATAAAAAGAATCTTTGTTTCTCATAGATAATCAATCTGTAAACCACTTACCATGCCACTAGAATGAAGCACACAGACTATTCCATTTGGCAGTTACTTTATTGTATCTTCTTTGTTTTTTTTTTTTTTTTTTTTTTTTTTTTGGAAGCAGTATGTAGAGATAGGGTGCAAGCTATGACAAACTTTGTATGGATCTGTTCCTGGGGTTATGTCATCATTTTGGTTAAATTCTTAGTCATGCCTCCCTGTAAAGTAGTGGTTATCTTTGAAAGACTTAAAATTGTGCTTTGGCTTCACAAGATATATGTCCTTCGAAACTATCATGTAAATGACTAAAGAAATCCTATTCTGAGATACAACAGAGTTATTATGCACCACATGGACTTTTTCAAGGGATGGCTGATATCATTCTTGAAAT
Organism: Mustela nigripes; assembly: GCF_022355385.1. Classification (NCBI taxonomy): domain Eukaryota; kingdom Metazoa; phylum Chordata; class Mammalia; order Carnivora; family Mustelidae; genus Mustela; species Mustela nigripes. The sequence goes on along the minus strand of NC_081560.1, from coordinate 77,134,428 downwards.
AGATGGTTCACAGAGGAAATATGCAGGTTTTATATTAGTGCTTTCTGTTACTGTTTCACCCTGGAACTTAACCAGATCCATGTGTTCAGTGAAGATCTGTAAATAGAAACAGTCTCACACTAGTACCTGCCTGTAGGGAATGGAGCCTCATCCAAGATTAATTTATTAAGACAGGAGCACCCACTTGCCACCAATTTAAAGAATCAGGGTGAGTGAAAAGAATGACTGAATGGGACATTCAGGGTATTTGTCACAGCTAAACAGTATTGATTTGTGGTAAGAATACCTTAATCTCACAACAAACTGAGGGTTGCCGGGGGGAGGGGGTTTGGGAGAAGGGGGTGGGATTATGGACATTGGGGAGGGTATGTGATTTGGTGAGTGCTGTGAAGTGTGTAAACCTGGTGATTCACAGACCTGTACCCCTGGGGATAAAAATATATGTTTATAAAAAATAAAAAATTTAAAAAAAAAAAAAAAAAAAAAAAGAATACCTTGGATTAAAAAAAAAAAAAAGAATACCTTGGATTTGCATAGGAAGCTATTCTTTCCACAATATTTTGTAAATGCTATCTCATATAATCCAACACACAATTTTGTAGTGATTTAAAAATGCCCAACAAAATAATTATAAAAACAAAAACAACTAATGCAATTTTTATGTGCTAGCCTCTATTCTATGTGCTTTAAAAATAACAATTTATATATACTTCACGATTATTCTGTGAGTTAAGTCCTAATTAAGTTTCCATTCTAGAGTTCAAGAAAATGAAGCAAAGAAAGACCAAATAACTTGTCCAAGGAAACAAAGTTAGGAAACGATCAAGCCAGGCACTCTGCTGATCTCAGATCAATGACAGCCCAACTAGACTAGAGTTCTTTAGCTGTTTTGACAAAACAAATTTATTTCTTTGAATAAGTCTTTAAAATTCAAAAGAAAGACACTTAAGAGACTGTGAGCTGCTAATTAGAGTGAGAAAAAAGAAAGGTTATTTTGGTTTAATTAATTGTGTTTTTTATTTTAATCCCTAGTGATGATCACTTTAACCACATTTATTTAAATGTCCATGGATGTTTGGATAGTCATCTAAAACACTTGACAGAGAATCAAGACTGTACTGTTCTGTAGTATAGAATATTAGAAAGTAGCTCAATAGATGGGGACTACCTTTTCCATCATATCCATCTCCAGGCACAATACTGGTTCTCAGAAATAAAGTGTGACCCAAGGTGATTCAGAAGAAGCTGGGCTTTTTCTCCACCACCTCTTCTTTCCTCTGCCTATTTGAAAGCAATAACTGGACAATCTTGAATACCTCTTGAGATTGGAAGGGGAAATGTCAGCCAACTTGGAGTATCCATTTTGATTTTCATGGGTGGTCTGTCATGTCTTGGGATTATTACTTGGGGTATTATTTATTTAGCAGTTTCTTTTACCTAACTTATACAATGCCTTTTCATTCAGTTATAATTTTAAAAGCCAAAAAATAAACTCACAAACCTGAATTGGAAAAATTACATATTATTACAATTATATATTATTACAAAAATTACATGTATTTTATATGTGTGGCAGTGTGGGGGGGAAGTAGGTTTGTAGTTTCTTAACTTTCTGAGACTTTGGGGCTTTTCCTCATTTTCTCACTATCTCAACCCTGCAAATAAAGAGCCTAAGAGAACAAATGAAATTAGTAGGTCTTTAAAGTGACTTGTAAAAAAGGAAAGGAGAATTATAATTTCAAATTAGTATATAAAAATGAAAAAAATCAGGTAGCAAAACTAGTGTAAAACAAACAAGAAAAAAAAAGCCAATAACCTAATAAAAATTAGATGATAGAAAAATTACTAGAAAAATATTGAGGTAAAATCAGGAAACTTGAATCTATAGAAAAGAATTTCATACTTAGCACTTTAGCTGACTAGATATCCAGAGAAATATTCTCCATAAGGAATACATCAAAAATTTGAGGAAATATAACTATGGAGGATTCTTGACAAACGGTAGTAGTGACAATTTTTAAATCTTTTTCAATTCTCATATTTGAAAAAAAAAAAAAGTAAAATTATCTACCAAAAACAAAAAATCATGGAAAGTATTTACAACATAACCAGGTGGCAAGTTATCCTCATGAAATCCAAAATAAAAGTAGATTGAATTCAAAAACAAAACAACAACCAAAAAACCCCTCCAAACCTGCACAGCACCCACATATGTGAAGATGAAAGCAAAGTAAAGCTGCAAGGCATCTAACACATCCAAGAGCAGTAGAAAAACATTAGCTGCCATGGGGAGGAGGTCCATCTGGTGAAATGGTGGATCAGAACATGGGATCCACCATAAACAGTGAAGTCTTTAAGAGCTCTGCAAGCTGACTACCCTGAGAAGGAAAAGCTGAGAGTGAAATAAAAATTAAGCAAGATAAGGGCGCCTGGGTGGCTCAGTGGGTTAAGCCGCTGCCTTTGGCTCAGGTCATGGTCTCAGAGTCCTGGGATCGAGTCCCACATCGGGCTCTCTGCTCAGCAGGGTGCCTGCTTCCTCCTCTCTCTCTGCCTGCCTCTCTGCCTGCTTGTGATCTCTCTCTGTCAAATAAATAAATAAAATCTTTAAAAAAAAAAAAAAATTAAGCAAGATAAGAACAAAGAGGAAAGAAGAAAATTTCCAGATAAGTAGGTAAAAATTAAACCCAGTAAATCACAGAAAGCACGCTATTATTTTTTTCTCATTCAAAAACAAAAAACAAAAACAAAATGGAGCACTAAATTCAAAAAGTTTCAGAACCATGTCTCCTTTTAAAAGTTCAGAAAAGCTATTTTGCATAATAAACAACAGATGTTTATCAAGGTCAAATTCCATATAGATGTACTATAAGAAAAAAATATGGTAGAGAAGAATATTCCTGCAGAAAATAAAAATTTTAGGATGAGTTATAAGCCAATTGAAAATCATAGCAGACATAAAGAACAACATAAATGAGTATTAGAATAAATCAAAGTTGAAGTGCTATTACTCAGAAAAGAATTAAAAGAAAAAAATAATGACAACATAATTTTTAAAAGAAGTAAAGTAGAAATTGTTTTTTTCAAAACCTGAAGTTTAAAATGACTATTTTAAACAGAAAAAAAGATAAAGTTTCAATGAAAAGTTATGGTCATTGAAGCCAGGTAAAGAAGATCAAAATAGACATGATAAGACTTTCTAAAAAGAAACCCAAAAGATGGAAAAATAACAAAAATAAAAACAAATTAAAACTTGAGAAAATTTCCCTGAAGTTAAAACAGTGTAAATCCCTACTAAAGAAAATCCAGAGTGACCAACCCCAAGACATATTTTATTAAAATTATTACACTTGAAAAGATTTTTAAAAGCAAAAGCTCAGTTGAGTATCAAGACAAAAACTTACCTGAGATAGAAAATTACCATTAGACTTTCAACAATAATTTTTTTTGTTCAAAAATAATGTAATATATTGAATACATTCAAGAAAATAAAAAATATTTTAGTCAACATAAAATCCACAAATACTGAATTTCTAGTAAAGGCATGAACAAATTTGTATCAATACGGAAGAACTCAGGGAATATTTTTTTCCTGGAGACTTCCAGAGAAATGTAGAGAACAATCTTCAGACAAGCAAATGGCTCTAAGGCATTGACACAAGGAGGTAGGTGAAAGTTAAGCATGTAGTTACTCACAGAATTAAAATTGAACAAGGCTCAAACATGAAGGAGAACAGTAAAGGATGATTGCATGGACAGACATTGTAGATATAATACAACTCTTAAAACTGTGGGAAATTGGGAAAACATATGCAAAAAGTTGAACTGTTCTCAGTAATTACTTATGTGATGGAAGAATTAATGTCATTTTCCTGGGAATGTGTGTATAATGTGGGATAAATTTAAAATAATGCTTATAGAATATACAAACTCTATGATCTTGTGTGCCCTGGAGAACTTGGATTCTAGTTACAAAAGAAGGGAGATATGAATGTAATGTAGAAGATCTATACAAAATCTGGCAGTCCTAAATTTGAATGGGAGTGGTGTCCATAAGACTTCATGAAGTCTTATCTCTCTTTAAAGTGTTTGTTTAGGGCACCTAGGTGGCTCAGTTGGTTAATTATCTGTCTTTAGCTCAGGTCATGATCAGAAGTCCTGACATGGAGCCCTACATCAGGTTCCCTGCCCAGTGCAGAGCCCGTTTGTCCGTTTCTCTCTGCCTGCTGCTCTCCCTGTGATATCTCTCTCTCTTTTTCCCTCTCTCTGTGTCAGTCAAATTAATAATTAAAATCTTAAAAAAAGAGTATCTATCATCAACTTAGTTTCTTCACTTAGTTCACTGTAAAGGCCTGAAAAGAATGGCCAACTGAGTATTAATAAGAGCTAAGGGTTTTTATGTCCCAGATTGGGGTCTTAATTACTTTTCCTACTAAGTAAAATGAGTATCTCTTAGAGAAATGACTGACTCTAATTCTGGAGCAGAAAATGTCCAAATTAAGCATGGAACATGGTGTCACACAGGATAGTAACAAAGATATCAAAGATTTTTAGGATCACATCAAAAGGACCAGGAACTAACTTGAAATGAATGTTCATTCTAAAGGTAGAAAAATTTGAATTTTGAAAGTGAAAATAATTACAACTGGTAGAAATAAATCATACATGTTCGTGTACTTACTCTTAAGTAAATGACATTCAGTTTTTCAAATATTCTTGGAATTTTGTTCATCATTCTAGAACAATAATGTCATGGAGTTTGAGTCTTTTTTGTTGAAATTTATAATACTAAAGGAAAGATAGATATTTTAAGCTTGAAAATAAAATTGAGAAATAATGTGGGAAGGATATTAAAATAACTACATGATTATAGCAATGCTCTCCCAAATGACTACATTTTGGGTGGTAGGTAGCTTTTATCAATTTTTTAAAATGCTATCTTTTTGGAGATGTTCCTGATACTCTGCAAAAAGAGTTGATATTTTTTAACATATTAGAACACTATGTTTCTCCTATGATTTCGTATTATATTCATGTATGTACATATTACTAGGAAATCAGTTGAGATATGACTTCTTAGCTCCATATCCTTGGTCTAGTATCCTATAAATAACAAAGAAGAAAAAAAATTACAAAAGACAAATAATCTAGATTTCAATTGTAGCAATAATTTCAATACTTTGAAATTTGGTCAGTGTAATTTCATAGGTTTATAAGGAATACATGTGGAAAACCAGAGTAATAGTAGTAGTGATATGCTATTGTTTTGAACTAAGAACTGGAAGTGATTTATATAATTGTGTATATTAAGTAAAACAATTATCAGAAAAACAAAGGACAGAAGCAAACGTATATCAAAAAATTAATCCTGGAAAATTTACGAAACATGGAATTGTAGTATGAGGCAGTTGTAGAATTAAATCTGGAAAGCTGTACACAAAACAAGGGGACACAAAAGGTGCATCCTGTGACTAAGCAAGGAGTTTTAAAAATGTTTAGAGACACCTTGTTAATTGATGAAAAGGAAGAGCTAAAAATATTTCTGGAACCAAGAGGCAGCTTTTGGAACTTGTTTGCTCCTGCCCTATGTCCTGTGGGAAGAAGCACTTGCCTATTCTCCTTGGATCTCACTCATGGTAGTTAAGCCATGCATAAAGAGTGTGGGTAGGGAGAAAAGGGCAGGATTGGAGGGATAACCCTTGGTTACACTACTATTCAGAAGCTGGGAAGGAAAAGGTGAAGCAACCAGAGACCAGGTGTGAGTGACAAATGAAATGGGGGTAGTTCAGGAGATGAGTCAGGCTGTTGGAAGCAGAAAGGTACTTCAAGAGAGAGAGGATGAAAACTTTCAAACACTGGAGATAAATCAAGGAAGTCGAGAACTGAAAATGGACTATTGGATTCAGGAGTTTGTTGATGACCATGGGGAAAATAAAATTTGGTAAATAGTAGGGTAGAGGACAAATTAAAGGTCAAGAGAAAATCAGAGAAAAAAATTGAAGACCTATACCTCCAGCACTGGCTGGAGAATGTGAGGTCAAAGGAGATGTTTCCATGTTTGTTTTTTAAGAGAGGATCAGGGAAAGAGAAAATTTCAATAAGAAACAGGAATTTCATTTTTTAAACTGTGATTTTTGTATTTGTTTTAAAATGGGAATATTCCATTACTCTGAAAACAATATGGGGGAATCTTGATATTATCTTTTTAATTTTACTCACACTATGGTAAGTATAGGTCAGTTAACTTCTTAGTAACTGACAAGACTTCCCCCCCTTTTCAGTAAAAACTTCCTATAAAAAATTGAATGTTTAATAAGATGAATGGCTATTAATTGAAAAGCTACATTTGCATATTATCTGATGTTTTGTACTCTGAAATGCTTAGTTTTCTGGCCTATTTTGCATAAAAATGTTTGAGAATTACAATGCTTTTCTTTTCAAAAAAGAAACAAAACAAAACGGAGGGGGTGTGGTGTTTGAAGTTTCCTGAGGCTCCCCCCACCCCTTGCTCCAAAGTCACTGACCTGTACATCTTATTCCTTCAAGTTTGACTGGATGAAACTGTATAATAAAGTGTGTCGGTTGGCATAAGAATTCATCCAAAGATATGTGCCATTTCCTGTTTCTTATGAATATTGTATGCTACATAACCATTCTGTTCACCCTAGAAATGTATATACAGAGCAGGTCCATCCCACTGACAACCCAAGAAAAGTAATAATCAATTTGAACATTACTCTTACTGTGCCAAATTTTTATTACTACCACCTATGACTATAAATGAAGTAATTATATATTATACATGTATGTAATTGCTTATATATATACACATATATGTATAATTTCAGCTCACATTACTTAAGTGCACATGACAGTCAAGTGCTCGTTCTTTCTGGATTATCCACATTTCATTAAAACATTAAGGTCTTGCCAAAGTCTTCAACTCTCTGGAGATCCCGTAGAGGATTATAAATTGGATGAAACCAGTAAACTTCCAGTGCTTTAATAAACTTAAAACTTAATTTTCTGCCAGGTTCTGGACTACTTAATCATCATGGTTGAAAGGCTAGGGATCTACCTGAAATTTCTCAGCTATAACTTAAATAAAGGACTGAGTTAGCCAGCCTTTCTAATGGTATTTTCTAGAATATTTATTTTCACAAAAAGTTGACATTAATGAACAGACACAAAGATATCAAAAACTATGTTATGCAGATTAGCACAGATTTTTGGTTATATATTTAAATCCAAATCTCAAATACCCATATTCCCAGATTATTTCCTGCTACCATTTCTCTATGAAAAAGATACAGGAGGAAAGACAGCTGTTGTACATCATGTTGACCTCAGTGAGTTCAGTGTCTTCTCTCAATCCTCAATAGATAAGATAGAGACACAAAGGAAAAACAAAACAAAACAAAAATCAGGCAATCCTAACTAGAGACTCCTTGCTTGGCCTGTGTCCTTCTTAGAGGTACATTCAGACCAGAAAATGTGAGATAGATTTTTGCAGTAGGGCAAATCAAGGAGTGAGTCATTGAATTGAGGTTGAACCATAGAACCCTGGGACCATTCTGTTTCTCATCCGGACGGCATGCATTTGCAGGGTGAATACAGGGAACATTAAAGGTAACCAACATTCAAAAGTAGTTACAGTGACTGAGTTGGGCTTTCAACACGCTATAATTGTAAATAAAAGGGAGACTTTCTCCCATAGACTGAGAGGTATGACAAAGGAAAAAAAAAAAAAACATGTTCAGTTTTTTGTTTTATATAATTCTAAATTTTTAGGAAGTTTTCCACTTAGTACTAAGAAATCTAGTATACTCTTTAGTGTATTCTGTAATACTTAACCAGTTTACACTGTTTCCCTTATCTCTAGCTAGTCTGTAATTCTTTCTATTTGAGAACAATTAAAATCCAGTTTCTTACCATTAATACTTCAGTACCTATTTCTGGGAATCACAATATTCTCTTCTATAGACAGAATTAAAATATCTGAATTAAGTAAATTAATATTGATATATACTCTTACCTAATATATAGTACAGATTCCAGTTTCAAACATTGTCTAAATAATATCCGTATGGCTTTTTTCCCCCCTTTTCTCTTTATCCAGTATGATTGAATCATACTGGGTAATGGACTAAATCATCATGCATTGCATTTAGTAGAAATGTCTCTTTATTCTCCTTTAATCTAGAACACTTCCTCAGTTTTTTGTTTTTTGTTTTTTGTTTTTTTATCTTTCAAGATTATGAAAGAGCACAGGGCATTGTATTTGTAAAATATCCCTCAGTTTGGGTTTGTTATATCTTTATGATCAGGTTCGTGTTGTAAATTTCCAATAATATAATAATAGTGATTTTGCACCCTTCTCACTGTGTACCTAATCAATTTGCACCATTATTGGTGATAACAATTTTTAATTGGGATATAATTGACATAATAGTTCGAGATATAGAACATACTCATTTGAAATATAATAGCAAAATGATTAATATAGTAAGTCTAGTTGGCATCCATTACCATACATAATTATAAACTTTTTTTTCTTGTAATGAGGATTTGTAAGACTTACTCTTCTAGCAACGTGTAAATATATGATACAAGACTATTGGTGATAGTCATCATATTTTACATTACCTCCCCAGGACTGACTTAATTTATAACTGGAAATTTGTACCTTTTGATCCCTTTAACCCATTTCAGTATCCCTCAACCCCTGCCTCTGGCAACCTCCAGTCTGTCCTCTGTATTTATGAGCTTTTTTTTTTTTTTAATTAATTCCACATATAACTGAGATCATATTGTATTTGTCTTTATCACATTTTCTATATGCATTAATCCTTTGATAGACATGTAGGTTGTTTACATACCTTGGCTATTGTAAATAATGTTGCAATAAGCATAGGGGTGCAGGTACCTCGCCAACAGAGTATGTTCATTTCCTTCAGATAAATACACAGAAGAGAAATTAGTGTATCATATAGTATTTTTATTTTCAAATTTTTGAGGAAAGTCCATAGTAGTTTCTGAGTGCCTCCACCAGTTCACATTCTCTCAAACAGTGGGCAAGGGTTTCCTTTTCTCTACATCCTCGCCAACTCTTGTTATTTCCTGTTTTTGATAACAGTTGTCTTAATAGACACGAGGTACCACTTTGTTATGGTTTTGATTTGTATTTCACTGGTGATTGGTGTTGTTGAACATCTTTTCATATACCTATTGGTCATCTGTTTGGAAGAAGATGTTTATTTAAATCCTCTGCTCAGGGGCACCTGGGTGGCTGAATGGGTTAAGCCTGTGCCTTTGGCTCAGGTCATGATCCCAGGGTCCTGGGATCGAGTCCCGCATTGGGCTCTCTGCTCAGCAGGGAGCCTGCTTCCTCCTCTCTCTCTCTCTGCCTGCCTCTCCGCCTTCTAGTGATCTCTGTCAAATAAAAAAAAAATTGATAAAGAAATAATCCTTTGCTCATTTCTTTAATTAAATTTTTCTCTTTTTTTCTCCTCCTGCTATTAGACAGCATAATTTTTTTAATCTAATTTTGTTATTAACCCCTTATCTAATACAGTTTGCAAATATTTTCTCCCATTTAGTAGATTACTTTTTCATTTCCTTTGCTTCTTATCTTGATTTGTTTATTTTTGTTATTCTTGATTTGTTTATTTTGCTCTTGGAGCCAGATGATAAAAACCCTCACCAACACTAATAACAAGGAACTTACTGCTTAAATTTTTCTCTAGGCATTGTATGGTTTCAGATCTTCGGTTGAAGTCTTTTATTCATTTTGAGGTCATTCTTGTGAGCAGAGTAAGATATGGGTTCAATTTTTGCATGTGGTTGTCCAATTTCCCTACCCTCATTTATCAAAGAGACTGACTGTTCTTCACTCCTTTGTCCTAATTTAACTGACTGTATACATGTGGGTCCATTTCTGAGCTCTCTGTTCTCTTCTCTTGACCTGTGTGTCCACTTTTATGCCAATACCATACTGTGTTGATTACTATACCTTTCTGATAAAGTGTGAGATCAGGCAGCATGATGCCTCTGGCTTTGTCCTTTTTTAAGATTGCTTTTGGTGATATTAATTTTAACTACAGAGTTAGAATACAATCCACCAGGGGTGCCTGGGTGGTTCAGTCAGTTAGACATCTTTTGGTTTTGGCTTAAGTCATGATCTCAGGGTCATGAGACTGAGCCCTGTGAAGGGCTCCATCTGGTCATGGATCCTGCTTAAGGTTCTTTTAACCCCTCTCCCACTATTCTTCTCCCTGTTCCCTCTCTTTCTAAAAACAGACAAACAAAAATCCACCAAATTATTAGACAGTCAAGTTATTATTTTTCTCTTTGAAATTAATAAGTTCATGGTTAGGCATGGTTAGATGCTATGTAATAAGCTTTTGTCACCAAACACGAATACACTTGTTTTATCATCTACTGATTACTCTTTCCAGAATCAGCTTTTACTAACATGGTTGTGAAATAGTGATTTTCTAACTCCATCACTATTTGTATATTTTGGTTAGCATTCCACTGAAAAGAAAAACTTTGTCGTCTTCAACATGAATTTATATATACTTGTATGTTTTTTAAAATAAAATATGAATTATTAGATATTATACAAAATCTGACTTTATTATGTTTCTGAAAGATTTTTACCAGCATTCTAATAAATGGTAAGACGCAAATGACCTAACAGAAAAAAGAAAAAATACATCCCCATTTGTAGTTCATTGTGTTGCATAAAAAAAAAAAAAGATAGACAACTTAAAAATTCCCCTTATTAATACAATGGTATAAAAATGTAGATATAATTGAAATGTACATAGATCAATAGCTGATTCATTCATACCCTCAATAACTTGTCTTTAATAAATAATATATATCACTATTTGTTTTTTTAGAAAATAAATAAAACACACAACAGATCATTATTCAAAAGTAAGAAAATATAAATTTTTAATAGTCTAAACAAATATGTATTATTTTAAAATAAATAAAATTCTAAAGCTATACTACTAAATGCGAAATTATTTTAAAAATGGGGTGGCTGAATACAGTGATTACATTATTATTAATAAAATGAATATTCCTAAATTAGTTTTTGGATGATAATTAGAATCAAAATCCTAAAATAATTTTTTTTTCTTCAGAGAGTGATAGTACAGTATCCATTAAGATTTCTTTTGGAAATTTTATTTGAAAGAATAGCTAATATAATTTCTTTAAAGAAAAGTATTAATGTGGTTCTACCTACTAAATTGGACTTAACACATTAAATTTCCTGGGCTCTTGGGCACTGAACAGATACACATCCTCTCAGAAACCACATAAATATTCCCTAAATTGGAAGTTGAAGGCAAACATTTTTTTTTTTTCAGAAAAGACAATCAGATAATTTCACAGATAAAGAAAATTAAAGGTACAGTTTTGAGGGCACTACTTAAAACTTTCAATTGTTATTTTGTATGGGTATTATCCAAATATATAGACTTATAACACTCTCAATGCAAGAAAGTATAATTTTTGACTATTATGTCCACTGTATTAAATGATTTCTGTCAAACTCATTATCTAGTTTTACCATTGAGATTAGATGACTGAGTGCAATTGAAAAAAGAGCTTTGAAGATGATAACCAACCAAAGAAAAGATGTTGGTGTTACGGATATCTTCAAGTCTGTGGTTCCAGTATATTTTCAGAGGGGGCGAGTACACTAACCAATGAAATACACACTGAGCAATATTTTTATTGTCTCAGAGTTTATATAATTATTTTAATATCTTAGTAAGATAGCTTTCTAATGAAATGGGACTAATGCCAATTAGATTTTAAATAATCTCTAGTCATAAAATCACTCTTTCCGCACATGTACAGACATGTCATTTTATTAAGCCACTCATAAAAAATAAAAGACTTTGGAAATTAAAAAAATCATTAGCGGTGATATGAAACAGTCTCCATATGTCATCTATTCAAAGAGCCATGCAAAATTGCTGAAAACAAAAAGTCCAAGAGCTTTGGCAAGGAAGAAAGCAGCATCCCAGATCTATCAACTTCTTCCTCAGGGAGTTTTAGTAAAACCAGCCTCAGATACCAATGGTGTATCTAAATGAAATGTTGAAAAAAAAAAAAAAAACAGAAAAGGAAAATGATTATTCAGGATACTGGTTTATTTAAACAATTATAACTCTTTAGCAAGCCATAGAAACTTTCTTTTCAGTGATACCATAGGACTTATTCCTTTTAAGCAATGGAAATATTTGAATGCTTTCTCCTTCAGGTGTTATTATTGAGAATGGAAAATAATTTAAGTGAATGTGTCATTAATATCCACATGTTTTTAATTCTCCAATAAAGCAGTTACTTCTTAGCCCTATAGTGGATGCTAACAGAGCTCAGATTTTTCATCTTTCATGTAGTTCAAACAGTGGTGTATACTATATACAGTGAGCTCTAATCATACTGAGGGATGCTGTGTTCATTTAAGACCCGTCCTCAGTGTTATTGTAAAACAACCTTTCATATAGCCCATTGAGGAGGCAGAGTTATAAACGGTTGACAATCTATAAAGAGGACATTTCATATCCATAACAGTTTCTAGTTAATACAGTTTTGACTTCTATACTTGCCTTATTTTAGTATGTTGTCCTTTGAGGATGGCAATAATATAAATAAGCTATCCATTTTATAAATGAGAAATAGGATGTTTAGAAAGTTTAAGGGACTTGTCATAGTTCATGTATCTGCTTTTTGCAGAGATGAGCTCAATATAAAATCCTAGGATTTTGAATCTTTTATAAGTTAAATCTTCTTGCATTTGTGTACTGCTTGTATGTAGTCCAAGGTGAAGTCTCAATTCCCCATAATTTTATGAAAGAAGTTAGTTCTAGACCATTGAAATGCTCAGAAATATAACAGATAGGATTATTTCACAGAGAAGCAATATCTATTAAAAACAATAGTTATCTCGATATATATACTTAAAATACATCTATTTGTAATTTTTAAATTAAAGAGACTATTAAAATGGAAATAGAAACAGTAAAAAATGGTGAAAGAATAAGCAGGAAGGAATCCTAATTGGCGATGTAAGTCAATTTTAAATACCTGGAGAAAGGGAAAGAAAACATTTAAATTGAAGAGTGGAGGAATTTTTTGAGAAAAAATTTTCTTATATTTACATCAATAATACATGTTGTATTCCAAAAAGGGCCATACTACATAATGTGAATCCATTTTATTCAAAAGATCATTTATTAGGACATATCCTGTTGTTAATTCTTTAATCAGTGTCAAAAGCTAAACTTGGACCTTCAGTCAATTCCCATTTTAATTAATAATATAGTATGTTTTAGGAGTAGAGCTTCAGCCATTATGCCTCAATAAATGGAGCTTAATTGTTAGCGTTTCTATAGCAGCGAAAGACATTATCTCAAGGGTAAGTAAAAATAGGATGCATAATGTAAACATAGGATGCATAACGTAAACAGCTTTTGTAGGGCCCAGATCCATTTCTTACTGCAACAGGACTCCGATATAGTTTAATAGTTTTCCATTACAAAAACTCATTGTGTTCTCCACATTAAGCCCAATTTCCTCATGATCTTATTCTCTACCATACCTCAGTCACAACTGACAATTCAAAACTTAGACTTTGGCATTCCCAAAAAATGTTTCTCCAGAAGTATAATTTTACCTTTCCAATTTCCTAATTTTCAGCAGTGATCTCAATTCAGTACAGAATTAAACAAATTTTATTTTTTCTTACTTTTCTTACATTATCAACTTATTCTTCTACCTAGTTTGGATTTCATCAGCCCTTATTTACAACTTCAATTCTCTTAGTCAGTCTAACCTAGTGATACTTCCTTAGGAAATCTCAGCTCCGGTTGAATTCATTCTCCAGTTCGTGGTTTCTCTATATAGCTAAACATGTTTTAGAATCATATCACCACTTTATTTTAAATGCAGGATTATTGTTTCTGCTAATTGTTACCAGACTATATTTTTAGGCCAATACTGATTAAAAAGTAGCATAAAATGTGTGATGAACATATGATAAATATTTTGTTAGAAGTAGGAACTTTCTTAGAAGTAGGAATATCTATGAAGATAACAAGAATTTAAAGACTAAAAAGTAATTTGGAGAAGTTGCTTTTGTTCCGAACATACTTGCCAATCATGATAAAATACAGCTGAGAAACTGAGCTGTGGTTGTGAAGGCTCAAAGAGCCAAGGGGACATTTGGGCTATACCCTTGAGGATAATAACAGATTATAGCTGTCCATTCAAGAAAAGTTGTAGTCCTAGTTTGAGCACAGAAAACAAAACAAGACAAAGTTAAATCTTTCCACCCAGAAATTTTCAACCCCTGGTCAGATAGCACATGAATTTTAATTCAAATTTGCTTGTTTGAACAGTCAAAGAATCTTCAAGCATGGGTTCATTTAAACTCTTTGGTAATACCTCAGGTTCTTGGTTAAAGCAAATGAAAATGCAAACACTCTCTGGGAAAGATGCCAACTTTAAACCTTAGTATACACCTAGAAGCCATTGTGAAAAGTCATCACAGCACCAGGCAAAGAAAACCAAGCACACGGCACAAAGTTACCATGACTGAACACAAGCAACAATGTTAAAGAGAAGGAGTTCATGCAAAAAGTCAGATACTGAAATTATTAGACCAGATGCTAAAATGTAAATGTGTTTAATATTTTTAAAGAAATGAAACAAAAGGAAATTTCCCTAGAGAATCAGAACCTATTAATTCACAATGCAGATCTTAAAAAGAATGAAATTCAATTTTTATATAATTTACTATTCACAGATAAAATGTAGTGATATTGCTAATAACCAGAACAATTAGAAAATCTTATACAGAAGTTACCAAGAAATCTATCTTACAGGATGCAAAGTTAAACTTAACAGTTTCTTACAAGGAAATGTGGGATCAGAAAATATTAACATACTATTTTTAATGTACCAAAAGAAAATAACTTCAGGAAATGAAAATGAAATAGACAAAGTTTGAGAACATATAAATGAACGAGTCTGGACCAGCAGACATTTATTAGACAATGTTTCAATGAACATATTGGAGGTAGGAGGTAGTATAGAGCAAAAAAAGTGATAATTACATACATAAATGTAAATAAACATTAACTACATATAACAACATCTAGTGGAGGTTGTAGAAAAGCAATTGAATTAAAAATATATAAAAATTATGATGAAAGGTTTGAAAAGGGTTTATAAGCAGCTATTGTATTCTAAGGTTTTTTGGTTTGAGAAACTAGAATTATTAATTTTAGGTTAATAATTATATGTGTTGTATTTTCTATTGAGTGAAGAAAAAAATGAATATAAGCAAAACTTCAAACAGGTGAAGAAAAAAGGCTCAACATGAAAGAGAGAAGAAAGCAAAAATGAAATGGATAAAAACAAAAGTAAGCAAAGAAGAAAAGGAAAAATTTAAACCTAATTATATCAAGAACTGCAGTACATGAAGGTGGACTAAAGTACTCAGTAAAAACAAAAGAAAAAAATACACAGTTTAGGTTAAAAACTCCAAATACACAACATTCAAAAAAGACATGTTACACAATAGAAAACAGGTTGATAGTAAAACTTGAAAGGATATACCAGGCAAACACCAACCAAAAGAAATACAGTGTAGTTCTGTTTATTTAAAATAGACTGTAGGCCAAAAAGCATTTTTTTGAGATAAAGGATGTCACAATATTGAAAATAAAAATTTAGTCTACCAGAAAGTTCTATCAATTTTGTATTAATATAAATTCTCATGGACTTACATCATGCAAAGCAAGTTATTTCATAATGGCACAAATAAGCCTGAAAGTGATAATAAATAAAATTAGGAAAAGCTTTCTACTGGAAACTAAGGAGTATACAATCAATTGGAATATACAACTAATTATCATTGGTTGCAGGAAAATAAGAATAAAATTTAAAAATATTTTGAATAAACAAGAATGAAACAGTATATTCTGACACTTGTGTGATGTAGTTACAACTATACTTAACTGTGAAAAATGCCTACAGTTCTACATGGACAACTGACATATGACAGAGAGGGCATGATCAGCCAGAAAAGAAGGGTCTCTTTAAAAAAATATGCTGAGGGGCACCTGGGTGCTCAGTGGCTTAAGCCTTTACCTTCGGCTCAGGTCATGATCTCAGGGTCCTGATTATGTGGATCAAGCCCCACATAACCCGCATCGGGCTCTCTGCTCAGCAGGGAGCCTGCTTCCCCTCTCTCTCTTTGCCTGCCTCTCTGCCTACTTGTGATCTTTTGCTCTGTCAAATAAATAAATAAATCATTAAAAAATGCTGAAAAAATTGGGTATACTTACAGAAGAAGATGGTATCGAGAGAGTTCCTAATAATATATAAAAAATTAGTTACAGATAAATTCCAGAACAAACTATGGAAAACAAAACTATAAAGTTTTAACAAAATATTATAAGAGATTATCTTCACAATTTTGATATAAGGAAGAATTTCTCGAGCAAAAAATAAAAAGATAATCTTTGTTATATTAAACTAAAAACTTCTTTTCCTCAGGAGTAGACCATATGAGCATAAAAGTTGTGGAATGAATGGTATTTGCAGTACGTGTAACTTTTTTTCTCCCCCAAGAAAGGTGGTGTGGGTTAGAGAAAGAAGGGGAGAGAGAATCATAAGCAGACTCCACACTCATCCGGGAGCCCAAACTGAGCCTCAATCTCACAACCCTGAGATCATAACCCCAGTGAAACTAAGAGTCAGGTGCTTAATCGACCAAGCCACACAAGTGCCCCTGCAATGTGTATACCTGACAAAAGAGGACATTTGGGAATTCCAACAAATCTCCAACACACATGGATAATTGAATAGGAAAATGGGAAAAATAAATCTCAAGCAAGCAGCTCATGGAAAACAAACACTAAGTTGATAATAGATATAAGAGAAGGTATGTAGTCATATAAATAATCAGAAGATTGCAAAAAAAATTGTAGAATGAATTACACATTCTTCAGTTTATCAAAATCTTAGTGTCTGACACTGTTGCTAATAACATGGAGCAGCAACTTCTATGGTTTTGTTTATATGGAATGTTCAGAAAAGGAACATCTGTAGAGATAGAAAACAGAAGTTGTTGTCCGAGTGAGGAAGTGGGAATGTAGAAGAACAGCAGTGGTCATGGCGGATATTCTTAGGGTGAAGGAAATGTTCATTTTTTAAATTTTTTTAAAGATTTTATTTATTTATTTGAGGGAGAGAAAGAGTGACAAAGGGAGAGCACAAGCAAGGGAGCCCAATGTAGGTCTTGATCCCAGGACCCTGAGATCATAACCTGAGCTGAAGACAGTCACTTAACTGCCTGAGTCACCCAGAGCCCCTGGTGAAGGAAACCTTTTAAAAGTGTGTAATGGTGTTAGTACATATCACCATATTGATGATACATGCTGATAAACTCTGCAATTTAACGGAAAATGTTTGTTTATACTTGGGAACGAGTAAATTTTGTGTTATATAAATTAAACTTCAATAAATCTGTTAAAAAATTTTTTAAAGATTTATTTGAAAGAGAGGGAGTATGGGAGGAGGGGCAGAGGGAAAGAATCTTTAAGCAGACTCCCTGCTGAATGTGAACAAGGGGCTTGATCTTACCACCCATGAGATTATGACCTGAGCTGAAAACAAGAGTCGGACACTTAACTGATTGAGCTACCCAGGCACCTCAGCTGTTAAAAATATTGTAAAAATAATGTGGGGCAACACACCCTGACACAAAATACTGACAAGAATGTGAATAACCATGAAAAATAGGTGTAATCTACTAAACATGATAATATCATTATACCTGTGACCCAGTATTGCCAGTCATTGGATATAAACTGAAAATTATTTTGCCCAGTTGCAAGAGGATATCTGAATAAAAAGTGTCAAAGGACTAAGGTTTGTAACTGCTTTACTAGAAACATCTAAGTTATTTAGCAAATATCACTGTAGATAAAAAAAATTCCAGCTTAAATCAAGAGCCTACTATTGGCATACTTATATGGTTCAATGACATACAAAATAAAATTATACTTTCTGGTAACACACGTATCTTGTTTTGATAAACATAAGTGGTAAGCATGTAATTCTAACAAAATCCATAGCAATTATAGGAGGGATAGGGAAGGAAGGTTAAAACTTCTGAGAGCAATGTGGATAACTGATGTATTGTTAAATGTGTTATTTCTTGAGCTCTATATATTTCTTGAGTTATGTACATTTTACATTTTTATTAAATTGTGCATATATCTATGCTTTTTAATAAATTAGGCATGTATGGCTCATGCATTTTTTATATTTGCTAGTTTTCATAATAAAAAGAACAAGTAGACAAATACTTAGAAAATATGGAGGATATTTAGACATGGCAGAAACTGACTTTAAAACTTTTGATAATATCATATATATATATTTAATATTATTGTTTACAAGCATATATACATATATAC
Source organism: Mustela nigripes (assembly GCF_022355385.1). Taxonomy (NCBI): domain Eukaryota; kingdom Metazoa; phylum Chordata; class Mammalia; order Carnivora; family Mustelidae; genus Mustela; species Mustela nigripes. The sequence goes on along the minus strand of NC_081560.1, from coordinate 77,115,913 downwards.
GATTGCTTATATATATTATAAGGTTTGAGACTACCAATACCATTCTTTTTAAATATACTAGAAATGCTAGGAAATTCAGTAACGACAAAAACAAAAAAGGCATCAGGATTGGAAAAGACCAAGAATGTTATTTTTTTTCTACAAATGTGGTTTTCTAAATAGAAATTCTGGAGAACTGCCACCAAATTATTTTTATTAACATTCAGTACTACTCTGTGGTCAACTAGTCATTGATAAAGCAGGAAAGAATATACAATGGAAAAAAGACCATCTCCTCAACAAATGGTGTTGGGAAGATTGGACAGCCACATGCAGAAGAATGAAACATCACACACAAAGATAGACTCAAAATGGATGAACGACCTAAGACGGAGAGATAGCAATAGAACTCCATCAAAATCCTAGAAGAGAATACATGCAGCAACCTCTGTGACCTCGGCTGCAGCAACTTCTAGGTAGACCCATCTTCAAAGGCAGGGGAAGCAAAGGCAAATATGAACTATTGGAATTTCAAGATAAAAAGCTTTTGAACATCAAAGGAAGCACTCAACAAAACCAAAAGATGACCTACAGAATGGGAGATTTTTTTCAAATGTTTCATCAGATGAAGGGTTAGTATCCAAAATCTGTAAGAATTTATCAAACTTAACACCTAACGAATAAATCATCCAATCAAGAAATGAGCAGAAGACATGAACAGACATTTCTCCAAAGAAGACACACAGAGGGCCAAAAGGCACATGAAAAAATTCCCAACATCACGTGGCATCAGGGAAATGCAAATCAAAACCATAATGAGATACCATCTCACACCAGTCAGAACTGGTCAAAATGAACCAGTCAGGAAACAACAAATTTTGGTGAGGATGTGGAAAAAGGGGAACCCACTGTTGGTGGAAATGCAAGCTGGTGCAGCCACTCTGGAAAACAGTATGGAGGTTCCTCAACAAGTTAAAAATAGAGGTATCCAACAACCCAGCAACTGCAATACTAAGGATACACTACAAAGATACAAATGTAGTGATCAGAAGGGGCAACTGTACCCCAATATTTAGAGCAGCAATGTCCATAACAGCCAAACTGTGGAAAGAGCTGAGATGTTCATCGCCAGATGAATGGTTAAAGATAGTAGTAGGTTATATATACAATGGAATATTACTCAGCCATCAAAAATGAAATTTTGCCATTTGCAATGATGTGGATGGAACTAGAGGGTATTATGCTACGCAAAATAAGTCAATCATAGAAAAACAATTATATGATTTCACTCATATGTGGAATTTAAGAAACAAAAGAGGGACCATAGAGGAAGGGAGGGAAAAATAAAACAAGACATAATCAGGGAGAGCACCATAACAGACTCTTAATCATAGGAATCAAATTGAGGGCTGCTGGAGGGGAGGGGAGAGGAATGGGGGAATAGCGTAACAGAGGGATGAACATTAAAGAGGGCACATGATGGGATGAGCACTGGGTGTTCTACAAAACCGATGAATCACTGAACTCTACCTCTAAGACTAATAATATGCTATATGTTAATTAATTGAATTTAAATTTAAAAAGAGTACTATCGATGCACTTAATTCATTGAGAAGGAAAAAAATGTAAACTACAAAGAAAATGTAATTTTATGAATAATAATTATATTATAAATATCTGTCTTGTGAGAAATATGATAAAACATATATTTATTGTAGGGTGCATACTATGCATGGGTCATTAGGATACATATACAAAATTTAAAGAAAAATTCTGCCCATTCTTCATGGAGTGTTTTGTGTTAGAAACAAAGAATTGGTTCGCGAATTAACAGTGGTACAGTGGAGAAAGCAGAGTTGGTGGGAATTAGAGTAGTCAGAGCTTTATCTGCTTTACTGGCAGAATTATAATAGCACCTCTTTGGACCCTTGGTTATGTTCAAGTTTGGAAGATAAGTTACATGGTCATCACAAATCCAGGAGCATTAGGCATTTGTAGGTGGTGCTTTAAACCAAACCTGAAGGTATCAGGAAAGTCATTCTTGAGGAAGTGGCATCAGTACCTAGCTGGACCTGAGTTATAATTTGGATTCATCCAAGGGAACGTAGAGGTGTGTGTGTGTCACACGTCAGCCACAACAGTAGGTCAATACTCAGAAAAAGCAGAGAACATTACTTTGGATAATTGGAAGAAAAAAAGAGAGAGAGAGAGAGAAAGGCTTACGCCCAGACTACAGAGGTTGTGCAAGAGGGGAAGAAGAGAGTTTTAAGGGATGAGGCTGGATCAATAAGCGAAAGGCCAAGCTACACCATTGGCAGGACTTGTAGGCTGTTAAAGGAGGTCAAAGAGGCTATAAAGAGACCACATATGTTCATAGTGAGTGGAGGAGCAGAAATATGATTGCATATTGGACTGACTTCAAAATCTCTGCTCTTCCTTATATATACAGCTGGGATTCTGGGGGAAGCTAACATTTACAGAGATTGCAGAGGAATAGAAATCAGGGCACGGAGAAGAATCAGAGGGAAAGAGATGAAGAAGGCAGGACGCCGTGCGAGCTGAGGGGGAGAAAGATTTATAAGGGAAAATGTTCAACCGTATCATGTACCTCAGAGAAGGCACATCAGGTAAATAGACACGAGATTCTTACTTAGGCTATTTAGGAGTAAAAACAAAATTGAAACTAAGGATGACTCATGTACTCCTGGGTCCATTTATGCAATCTTTTCTCACACCTGACATCCAAGCAAGAAAAGTCAAGGCCGTCATCAGTGTCTTAATGTCCTTTTTATTTCTACAGCAGATTGATCCCAGGGGCTATTGACATTTCTTCCCAACTGTGCCTGAAATAGACTCATTTTTCTCTTTTCTCCTTTTTCAGCTCATTTCTTTCTGTATAAATCAGTTTCTTATTGTCTGTCTCTTACAAAATCTCTTTACCTGCTTAGAAGTAATGAAGTGTATAAAGTTCTGTTGTCATTTTACATCAAGTTGACAAAGAACAGCCTTCTAGAGAGGCAGTTCTAGGAGCAAATTCCCAGATCTGACATAAAAAGACCAGACAAAACATATACTATAAAAGTAGTGTAAAAATCTATAATTATGAAATTATTTTTAATGCATTAATAATGCCAAGAAAAATTAAACAGTTCTCTTTCAAGTTGTTCAAAATGAAATACTTGTGTTAATTTTTCTTTTGGTCTCTCTTCAAACCATTCCCATTTAAAAATTTTAAGGCCTACGAAAATGAGGTTTTCTTAAGAAAACTGTCACTTAATCTTACACACGATGCAAGTGGTTAAGGCAGGGGTGGTATTACGGAGTGGTTACAGAAATAGGTGAGCGGTTCTGACATTACTGGATCTGTAACTTGGACAGTTTACTTAACCAATTCTGGCTTCAGTTCTTTTTGTAAACTGTGGCTGTAATTGTGTCTGCCATATGTAATTGCTTTGATGCTTAAATAAATGTCTGGCACTTACTAATTGTTCAATAAATATTAGGTATTTTTTTACTAACCCATACCCTTTATTTTTATAGGAATTATATGATTTATTATAAATCAGTTTTTGTTTCTGCATTTTATCTTGGACTTCCATAATTTATAAAAACAAGTCTTGTAGTGAATATGGTAAGCAGTTTTTATTTCATATACACATTGGTATTCAGAATCTCAAATCAACTTCTTCTAATCTTATAAGAGAAGGCGGCGTTACCAATGTTTTATGTAGAAAACGTCCTTAACTTTTATCCTCTAATTTATATTTCTTCTCTTCTGCTATAATTATGTTTTTCTTTGTTGGGACCGTGAAACTCAGTAGAGAGCCATGATATCCATGTCTTCTCTTCCCATATTGGCCACCTTAATTCACTTATTAAGCTAAAAATTCATCTTAAATTTTGATTTCTTGTCATATACCCACAATCCATAAATTGTTAAATCATTTTTAATTATTTTCTGCACTTCCTCTACTAGTTTACATATTCCTTTTTAGACTTTAATTAAATATTAAACCGATTCTGTAATTGACAATAGAGAACCTTAATGCAAAACATGTGAATTCTTCCTTAAAGTCTCTCTAATGTTTTATTATGTCTCCCATTCCTCTATTTTTGTCCTCTTTTCCATCCAAGCAGAAACACTTTACAGTTTCCTTTTTGCCAAGGATCCATCTTCTGCTTTCCATTCACTTCAACAGACTCCACATCTTGTGATAGTTTTACGAACCTATTTTCCACACAACTATATATATATTAAAAAAAAATCTGGTGTTAAAGCATTTATTCCATATTACCAGACAGTCCTGAATTTGTTGTAGACCAGTTTGTTGTGAGGCACAGTGCCATGTTTTGGTGTTGTGGAAATAAATATGTCCTGGCATTGTCAAAGATTAAGATGAAATGCACCACTCCATTTGGCCAATACACTGAGCAAATTTCTGATTCATTCCTCTCTGGCAACAAAACCCCCATGCAAACACTGAGGGTGAGCCTCCATAGAAACCAAATATTTGCAGAAAGGTGTTTAAAGGAAATTTAAAAATCAGAGTGCAAATTGAAATTGCATTCTGTTGACAAAATCAGTCTCAAGTTTTTAAAAAAGTGCACACAAAGAACATGTGCCTAGGAAATAAAATGTGGCTAGACAGTATTTCATTTATCAGATGTGAAATCTTTTCATTCTCTAAGGCAATAGAGTGCATGTCTCTGTGCACTGAATCCCCCAGAACTGCCGTCCCAAAGCAATAAATGTTCATTCTGCTCTTATTCTTTGAAGGGAAAAAAACTGTGTAGTTATAAAGTACTACAAACATAGAAATCCTTTCCACTTGTGGCTGGCTGGTGGAAATTCACCGTAGAGGAGAGGTGGAGAGTCTGCTTGGCTTTTCCCTTACCCTACTAAAAAAGGAAAATGAAAGATTTTTGAAAACTTGAAGACTCATTTAAAATATATATGTATTTTGTGGTTTGAAAGTGGAATTCACAGATGTTTTATCTGTAATTATATGTACATACCCACCTTTCTTATTACAGTGTGGGAAAAAAACAGTGATGCCCAAGGATGAGAATTTAAACAAAATGAAACAAACACCTCTTACAATTTACATGATCTGAAATGTTTTGATTTTCTTCTACTTAGGGATTGTAGTGACAAGATTCTAAAACTTTTTGCTTTCATTATATGTAACTTTCTAGAACACTCTATTTATCTCCCCAAAAGAGAAACAGATATCTAGAGTTTTTCTTATTCATACAAGTTGGCATTTATTAAATTTTAGCATTTATTAAATCCATATTTTATTTTTCTTATGCTAAAATTTCTTAAACTGATGATATTCTGATTGAGGTCACTAATACCCAGGTCTATGACAAGTGCAAGTGACTTTGTGACCTTACTCATGGGGACAGACATAGGGTCACATGCATATGATAGGCTCTGACCAGACCCAGACACTCTAGAGAATTCTTCCCACTAGCAGTCTATTCATTTCTTGCTCTTTTCTTTCTTTCTTTCTTTTTTTCTCCTAGTAGTTTTGCTTTGATGGGTCAAGAGAGAGAATTTCAGAGGGGAGGGAGTGCAACAGTCTAGAGAGGTAATTTATTTTTATTGAGAGGGAGGAAAATATAAATTCGTTACAGGGCAACCAGAAACCCAAGGTAATGTTGCACTTCTTGCCTCTAATAGTCATTTATGTTCCCAGGTATACTCTCCGTACCCTATATTTCCTTTGACACGGTAAGAGAACCACACTTCAGGGAATATTTCAAGGTAAATTATTTCCAGAAATGTAATGGTAAAGGAAGAACACTCCATTCCTTTGCCACCATATCATGTAATGGTACATTTCGCAGCTACTTCACCTAACTCCCTTTGTGGGTCAAAGAGAGAGTGTCCTCTCTGTGGATATTTACTTTGGCATAATCTTGCATCTTTAATTTTCTCCACCATCCCTAACCTTGTGGAGGTGAGAGGCCCCTGAATATTCAGGGCACCAGACAAAATCCACCTTGACTTAAAGTTGGTCAAAGGGAAGACAGCATCCTGGGTGTGGACAGGGAAACAGAGCTATCTCTGTATTATTGCTCTGCAGTTCTGGTCTCAGTTCCTTTCATTTCTCTGGTTTCTTCCTCAACAGAGAGAGACTTTGACAGAGTTCTCAGTCTCTGTCTTTAATTTTTCTCCTTAAGCCCTCAGATACTTGATTTTTCAGTTAAAGGATTCAAAGATTCAGAACACAACTAAAAAGTCTGCAAAAACCAACATGCTATCATTATTACAGAATAACTACATGATCATTTGTATAAATACACAATCAATCAAAATATTTGGGTCAACTCTGTGCTATGTCACGGTTGAAAAGAACATTTTTACCCCTAACAGTGCTCTGTTGAATATTAACAGAGAAAAAAGAATTTTAAGATTTTATTTATTTGACAGACAGAGATCACAAGTAGGCAGAGAGGCAGGCAGAGAGAGAGGAAGAAGCAGGCTCCCTGCTGAGCAGAAAGTGCGATGCGGGGTGCTATCCCAGGATGCTGGGATCATGACCTGAACGAAGGCAGAGGCTTTAACCCACTGAGCCACCCAGGCGCCCCAACAGAGACAATTTTAATATATTGCAAAAGAGCATTTCACTTGTCTTTTGTGGCAGTTTGATGCCCTGCAAAGTTGTCTCTTGTTTATAAATACAGCTAATTGTGTTAGTGCATCGCATGACCTGCTCATTTCACTGCTTTGTCTTACAATTAAGAGTGGTGCATTGCACATTAAATAATTATTTATGTGTTGTTTTTGATAGCAGTGAATTAGCTCATCTATGAAAGAAGAGCTCCTGGCATGTCAGTGTGCAGCCCAGTGGTCGAAAACTGTAATGCTTACAGTTCTAGCCTGCTGATCCAGTCCAGATTTTCAGAAGTAGCCAGGAAAATACAGCATATTTATTTATGTTGTATTTATTATGGCCAATGGATTAAAAAAAAAAACAGGAGATACCTAAAAATACTGAGTAATTAACTTTCAGGTATTGTGCTTTCTTGCATAGTACCTCATTTAGTTCTCTCATAAACCATGTGTTAAGATTAATATAAAATTGATAGGAAAAGCCTTAAATTTAGAGATGCTAAGGGAATTCCCAAAAATCTTGCAGCCACTCAGCAAGGGGCCTGGATTTGGACGTGAGCTGTTTGCTCTGTGACTGCCATACTCCACCGATGAGTAGAGCATATGTTTAGCCACTCATCTTTCAAAAATGTGTCTGCCTATAATTCTTGGTTCCTGACATCATTTACTGAATCCTGTTCTCAGAGACAGAGGAGTTGGCCAAAATTTCATCTTTTCCCAAGACAGAAAGTTCTGAAGAGCAACACATATATAGAACAGAGGAGCAGCCCCATTTTCATATTGTTTTAGAACCTCTTAGCTTAATTTAATAATCCAGTTATTATTTTTTAAAGTGCAGTTACTTTCCATTTTTGTTAACATAAAAAAGCAAGAGATTGGCTAACCTGTGGGAAGGAAGTAGATGATTTAGCTCTCTGGACTGAGACCAGATCTCTTACCAGAATTGTGGAAACCTAAGTACAGAATCAGAGCCAGGAACTGAATTCTTTTCCCTGTTTGCAGAGCAAGGACTCAGCAGACAAAGCATAGTTCTCATTCTCAGTTTTCAGAAAAGGACACTCATAACCCATATATACTGTTGGGGCTAGTGCACTAGCCTTGTGCACTATCTTTTATGTTAGAAATTGAGGTTTGTGGAAATTTTGTTAAATTACTAAATTTTGTCAGATCTCCACCCATGAGAAGAAGCTTACTAAACACCATTACTGCTCTTTACCTAATTCTCAGGGTGATAGCTCTGGTCATGCTAGACCCTGTCTTTCATTCTTTCACTATTGATCCTACTTGTTCATTTTAGACCAGTACACTGTATCTCGGACCTTAATCTTCATAGGACCATCTGAGGATCTTGTAAAAATGCAGATTTAGATACAGCAGGACTACAGTAGATTTAGATACAGTAGATACATTTAGATACAGTAGAAGTTGGGCCTGATCCTCTCTGTTTCTTTTTTTTTTTTTTTTTTTTTTTAATTTTTTTTTTTTTTTTTTATTTTTTTTTTTTTTTTTTTAAGAGGGAGAGAGAGGGAGAGCGAGCGAGCACAGGCAGACAGAATGGCAGGTAGAGGCAGAGGGAGAAGCAGGCTCCCTGCCAAGCAAGGAGCCCGATGTGGGACTTGATCCCAGGACGCTGGGATCATGACCTGAGCCGAAGGCAGCTGCTTAACCAACTGAGCCACCCAGGCGCCCCTGATCCTCTCTGTTTCTAATAAGTTTCTAGTAAGTGCTGCTGGTACAAAGTGCACCCGTGGAGTAGAAAAGTTTTAGTCCAGTTGTTTTGAAAGGGTGGTCCTGTCCTGCCAGCATCAGTGTCACCTTGGAACTTAATAGAAATGCACATTCTCGGTCTCCATCCCAACATCAGAAACTCTGAATCTGCTGCCCACTGAAATTTGAGGAATCACAGCTTTAGGCCATTTTCATCTCTCCATCCTCTTTGCCACTGCCTTAGCTCAAGCGCACATGGAATCTCTCTTACACTAGCTGCAGGGCTTTCTGAGTTGTCTCTCTCTCAAGCCATCTTTCACATTGTTGCCACAATGATATTTAAATGGAAGACTAGAAGATGTTGTTCTCAAATCTCTCTTCCCTCCTTCTTTGCAGAGTGAAATCTCAAATTGGTAACCCAGCATTTAAAGACTTATTAAAATAAATCTTAATGATTTGCACACAAGAAGTGGCGACTCAGAAAATTTCTAGAGTATCATACACAGATGGCACGAAGTTGTTCGAGGCAACATTTCGTAGAAGAAAAAAGGTGATGACTCAGAGAAATCCTTGTTCTTGATCTTGTTCTCCCTAACTGTGAAAGAAGTGTAGGGAAAAAATAGAATGGGAAATCTGAGAGATGCTAGAGTAGGTTTTGTCTTTATTAAAAAAAAAAAAAATGTTGAGTAGTGATAGCTCTTGTTGTTCTCTGAGTCTTGGTTGAATCATCCATCTCTCTCAGCCTCTAGGTAGATTTTTGAATGAAATTCTAGAATCAGGAAAGAAAAAATGAGGCCAAACTGTAGAGTTTGGAAAGTTACAAGTATCAAATTGCTTTATACCTATGCCAGACTTTTTTCTTTTAATATGAAGGGCATTAATTATAGCTGGGCTTTTTTTCCAATCACAGTGCCATGATTTGGCCTTTTGGTGCATGGAATAACGTTTTAAAATGTTTTTCACACCCTCTAATTTTGTTTCCCAAGATCTGTTTTTAGATTAAGCAGATGAACCCATTTACAAAGCTTATTCCAGAAGTGTTCATGTGATATTTTCCTTTTGAAAATTGAGCCCATAGGTGTGGCTATAGTCAGTGTTGTTTAAAGAGGGATTTTAAGGACTTGCCTGATGAATAGCTCAAAATTATGAGTTTAAAACTGTCTTGGTATGTTACAAATGCTTTCCTTTCATTTGGAAGCTTCTACTTGTGCTTTGATTTTTTGATTTTTTTAAGGGATATTGTTAAGTAATGTAAGATTCAAAGTTAAATGAATGAAAAAATAGATTAGAAAGTAGATAAAAAATTTAGAAGAAAGGTCTTTTCAAAGAAAATAGACTATGTGGTCTTATAAACATTTGCATCAAGGTTTTCAAAAAGTTTTGCTAAAAGTTGTGGTGGTGGTGGTGGTCATTAGGTTAGATGAACTTCCTGATTAATGTTATATAAACAGTTGAATGAAACTATTATAATAAAAGATTAAAAGAAATGCATTGTTGGTCCACATTGTTTCTTTTGTGTAACCCTAAGGAAAAAGACTGCCTTAGGAAAAGTAGTCCAGAAACTTGGAAATAATAATTATTGGCAAAGCAGTGTTTAAAATAAATTCAAGCTCTGTGTTCTGATTTGTATAAATCACTTACTTTTTGGAGATTTAGTATACTGTATACTGAGTTATGGTGCGGTGTAGAATATCACTGCAGATTCTTTAAGTCTAAAGTACTCTGATCTAGTTAGTACTCAGAAATTGATGCCTTTTTTATAATGGAAGGTGGTTCCCTGTTTTATTCTTTACCTGCCTGGTGCTCCTTCATTTCCTACCATATAGAAGTTCTATTAACATTGAAATCATATATCCAGACAGCCTTTCAAGTAGCTTTTTTGAATTAACACATTGAATTAAAAGTTTGTACCACATTCAATTGGCAACACATGTTGATTTCAACTGAGCTCTTTCAAATAAGACCATTTCCTTATATTTCTTGCATGGCTGTTTCTTACCATTGGTGTAATAAAAATGTACTTTAAAAGTTCCAAAGATTCCACATAGATATCCGTAAAATATAACACCAACAAAAAATTAAGGAGAAAGTAAAGTACATAAAGGTCATATTAGTTATTTTTCACTTGGTCTACTTTTTCAGATTTGTCTTTTATTTTTAAGCACAAATAATTTCCCAAAAATGAATGAGTCAGAATCTCACAGAGAGTATCAGAAATCACAGCAACCACATGGAAGCAATATGGGAAAGAGTGGGGGTGGGGGTTCAATTGGGCTAGGAACAGGGAACTATCATGGATGAACTTTGGGGCAAGTATACCACATAAAACTCTTCGAAAAACACTGCATAGCATTTTGACTCTTGAATTTCATAAGATTCAGAAGATGGATGGAAAGAGATAAAAGTTTGACAGAACATTTGTGAAAGCAGTGCTTTGAGGGCAGTGTTGAGAGAATCAAGGGGTCTTAGTCTAGAATTAAATCATCTGCCACTTGTGTAATTAGCCTGATAGTGTAGTTAATCTTCACCACAGTTTCCTTCTCCATAAATGTGTAGATGAGAAGTTTTCCTTTTTATCTTACAGAAGCACATGGTTAAAATATGTAGTATAATTGAAAGTGCTTTTTAAAAAGTATTAAGTTGTTTATAGTTCTACAATATTGTTCATAATTAAATAAAGATAACCAACATAGATTGGAAATTGAATAGTTGCTACTAGCCACAGTACTAACTATAAAATATACTACCTAATCCAAAGTTCACAATAACTTAAAGAAAAAGCTGGGTAATCTTTTTAGCTTCATTTCTCCAGTGAGAAAACGGGTATGTGCATGCTCTTATAACTTATTACGTAGATCTGGAGTTCAAATCTAGGACTGATGATACTCAAAATTGTTTTCTGAGTACCTAGTAAATTCCAGGTACCATGTGGAATGTACTTTGTATCTCATAGTAAGTATTGGGCTGAAACTTTCTTTGGTAGAATTAGAATTCAAACTAAGTCTATGGGTTTCTATGTTTCTGTTTTTCAAGTTGTCAAGACCACCATTATAATATTTCTTCCATAATTTGGTTCTTAAAGAGCTGAAAACTTGTCTTATGAAATTATTACTCACAAGAAATAAAGCATCTCACATAAGTACAAACTCTCAAAATTTTGAGATTTCATGTTAAGCATTCCCATTTTCTAACAGAAATCAGCTGAGCATATTCATGAAAAAAAAATTTTTAACGTATATGCCTATAAATTGCTAGTCTGGGCTAACCTTTAAAAAAGAAGTCCTCAGTTATTCTAGTAGCTTCCTAACTTAATCTTGATGGGACTTATAAATAAAGGCACAGTATGCCCCAGAAATTGCTCTTTGTGGAATATTATGTCAAATCAGTGGTTGGTTGAATATGTTAAATTATTTTACTAGAAAATGTATAAGATATTTTCCCACTCATCACAGAAATACCATTATCAACCATTTTCTCTGGTTTTACAAATAACCTTTATACTTGAAATTGCCATTGAATATAGCCCTAGTTGATAGATTAAAACAAACTTTTCCTTCAATCATTTGTCTAAATTAGTACCATTGGCTTTTGATTGAGATATTCCCGTCCTAATTACAATATGGTACACGCAGGATGTTCATATCCCCTTCCAACTAGAAAATCAGTGTATGATAGAAAAAAGCCAGTAATAGGACATGGATCTAGGAAAGGAGATTTCTTGGTTGGTCTGGGACATAAAGCATAGGTTATCCTGACCAAATTCAAGAAGAGAAAATACGAGCAACTAAAATATTTACATATTGTACATGACATGCAGACAATAAAAACAAAACTGAAAATATAAACAACTATTTTAAGGTAACAGGAATTGGTCGTGGTCTTACGTCTGATATTGCATAGAGAAAGTGTCTTCTTTTCATTCATCTCTGGATATCACATTTAAATAAAAAATGCAGATGACTGCTATTATCAGACACCTGATTACAGTGGTCTACATAAAAGGAATGTGTTTTTCACATGTAACAAGAGACCCAGAAGTAGGCAGTCACTAGCATTGTTTCTGCAGTTCAGGATTATGAGGGCCAAGTTTCTGCGTTTCTCTTCGCCTTTCATCCTGTTCCTAATATGGCTGCTGTAGCTCTGTCCAACCATATGTGAAGCAGCAGGAATTAGGATAGGACAAGAACAATAAAGAATGCTTCCCAACTGAGTCACAAGTCTTTAAAGTGCTTCCCCTAAAGCTTCCTCCAAGAACCGCTTACATTTCCTTGGCATTCTCCTTGCCGGGAGGCTGGACCATGGAGTTTAACCCTGGAAAATTTGCCAGTAACTCACAAATAGGGATTCTAACACTCATGATAAAGGTGAGAGTGTATGTGGGAGAGACACATGGTAAGTTTTGGTACCGACAGCCTAGAGAAAATCTTTCACAACTGATAGAGTGAGAAAGGTTATATAATTGTTGGTTATTAAATTGTAGACCAGTGAGGATAGCATGAGTTCAATTATTAGATGAGGCTGTGAGATTTAAAAGTTGGAATTTTCCATCAATCCATTTAAACACATTATAAAAAGGAAATTCATGTAGCCAATTAAATCAAATAATTACAAGTATCAGTTTCAAGTTTTCATCAAGGAATTTTAATATACCTTACACTTACTCTAATGCTATTAGTTGGTTTTTAAAGAAACACAAATCAAGCCACAAAAAATACTTAGAGAAAAAAATATGAGACTTCACATCAGAAAGAGAACAATGAAACATGCATGGCACTCATATTTTTGAATTTCAAAACCAGCCTTCAATTTGCTTCATCATGTTATTTTCAAAAGTAAAATGTCCAAGTTATGACACTTTAATGAATAAAGCATAGTGGCAAGTGTATATATTTTTTAACATCACAGTCTTCATAATGCATTTCTCACCTTACTGTATATGTTGCTTTCTCACTTGGGCTGTAAGTGGTATAAAACTTAAGGACATGGGAGATAAAACGTGCTATTCAACGTAATATACATATATTTTAAGGATGTCTGACTGAACACTGTATTTGAAATATCTTCCTGCTCCATTTGTTATCTGTTTCTTAAAATATTTTATAGCAGAACGAACCCTTAATAGACTTGCATGATTACTGTAATCTACTTGGCCCTTTCTGTAGCAGATAGAAGTGACTAAGAAAGTAACAGTCAAATTATAATTCCTTTTGGGAATCCCAGAAAAGTTAATAAGCAGCAACTTAATCTAATGGTCCAAAAAATGTGCTGTTTACATTATGCATCTGATTAAGTGCCAGAATAGTTTTTTATTCAGTAAATATGACTGCATGCATTTTCTTATATTACATTTTACAGATGACAGATGGCCCTAGCATGTGTTCTCTCCTGGCATGCAAATGAAATGCCTGATTCCAGTGAGTGTGTATGTACGTGTTTGTGTGCCGATGCGTGTGTGCATCAAATGGAAATGTGGACATCCACACCACATGTTCTTGTCTCATGCTGAAGGCGGGGGAGAGTGACATTAATTAACACAAATAATTAAAGAGATCAGAACCATGATTATTTTCTTTCTAGAGAAGGGACATAGGAATAAAAGGCTTCTCAAACAACCTAAAGTAGATTGTTGGAAATATCTTATATTCCAAAATGTTGGTGTTCGATAATCCCATAGAGGAGATTTGGTATCCCCCATTTTAGTGGGGGAAAAAATTTGAAGTCATAGCCTGGGGGGTTTAAGTAAATGAACAAGAATACCCCTGTTTCAGGTGAGAAATAACATTACTTTAACCTTTACAAGGAAGGGGAAAATAATAGAACTAAAAATTACCTTACTTTTTTAGGACACTAGGGTAATGAAGTCACAGAGTAGCCAAGTAACCAAAAATCTGGGGAGTAATAGGCACTGCAGGGAGAAATAGGACCTGAATCTTTGCTTACCTGAATTCACCAACACCACCAGCATTCATATTTCCTATAAAAAGATGCAGCTAAAACTTTTCATTTAATTGCTAAAGATTGAATGCAGGGTAATGAGAATATGATGGCTTTGGAGGTAAGTACACACTTTTAAGCTTTGCCTCCACAAATGCCACCACAGACTCATAGGAAATATCCGGGAGAAACTTGAGAAAGCTTTTATTGAGGACCTGTCTTTACCAGGGTGGGGGCCAGAGTGGTCTATGGACATCATCTGCACACATTCCTATCCTCCTCATACAAATAGGCCTTACCACCTTAATCTGCAGGGGAAGGACAGCAAAGGGTACCACTTCAGGGTATTGGGAGAAAACAATTTCATGGATGCCTAGGTGGCTCAGCTGGTTAAGCATCTGCCTTCGGCGCAGGTCATGATCCTGGGGTTCTGGGATGGAGTCCAGCATCGGGTTCCCTGCTCAGTGGGAAGCCTGCTTCTCCCTCTCCCTTGGCCTGCTACCCTCCTCCACACCGCCCTGCTTGTTCTCTCTCTCTTTCTTAGTCAAATAAATTAATTAAAACCTGGAAGAAAGAAAGGAAGGAAGGAAGGAAGGAAGGAAGGAAGGAAGGAAGGAAGGAAAGAAGGAAGAGGGAAAGAAAGAGAAATCCATTCCATTCCATTCCATGGGGGGAGAAAAGAGGGGGAAAAAGTATCTTCTCCAAGAATGAGCAGGAATACATGCTATCCCTACTCTAAAGTTGTAGGAAAAGTTAGTGTTATAAAGTCCATACTACTGTGACCCAAGAACACAGCACCATCCTAAGATTGTGGCTTAATCAGAACACAGGAGAACATTATTCCTTCCCATCCCAAAGATAGCAAGTATAACAAGGAGCTATTTGATCAACTGACTAATGAAGAAAGCTCACCCCCGCACCGAGCCTGCCCTTCTCTGTCTTCAGACTATTGTCCCACCCGTTCAAGTCTCTTCTTGACTGAGCACTTTCCCAGACATGTCAAGTGAGCTTTACCCTCTTTAGCAATTTACTTTCCGTTATTATTGTCGTTGTTGCTGTTGTTACCGTTGGTATTTGTTAAGCTTGTTTTGCCTTAATCTGAACCTCACCCCTGGCTCCCCTAAGAAACCTGCTTCTTCCAGTTTTTGAATTATTCATCAAAGCCTCCTAAGTTATACTTTCACCAAATGCTAAATGAATTTTGTTATAAATTCTATTTCTCTTCTGGAGTAGTACAAGTTCATTGAGTTTCAAAGTTCTACTGATCCTGTCTGTTGTAGATACGAAGGTATTAGTCAGATGCGGGTCACAATCAAGGGAGTTGTCCGGGAGATATTTAAGTGTGTTCTGATGGCATTTTCACTGTAACAGTGTTTGGTTGTCTTTGGGAACAATGTGCCATTCTTTTGCTAGGGATCTTGGAAAAGTCATTTAATCTCCTACTGAGTTACCTGCAGATACAATGATTGGAAGAAATAGGTCTACAAAATTCTTAGATAAATGCAAATGATTCCCAACTGGTTTTTCTAGATTAGAATTTCTAATAAGCATATGTAAGAACAAGAGATATATGCATTAGAACAAAACAAAACAGATAAAAAGGTCTAGCAATGAAAACATGTTTTGTGATGTTGGGGAAATTCTCTTATCAGATAGTGTCTATAGCACTTAACTTAGTCTGATAGGCAGATTAATGATTCCCCCAAAGATGTCCATGCCCTAATCATCAGACTCTGTGGCCAAGTTATACGGCAAAAGGGGCTTGGCAAATGTTTATAAGGCTGCTTGCAGATCAGCTTACCTTAAAGTGGAGGAACGATTACCCAAATGGGCCCAGTGGAATCACATGAACCCCTAAAAGTGGAAGAGAAAGGCAGAAGAGTCAATGAGAGAGAGAGAAATGAGGTGTTTGAAGGATTTGACTTAAACTTGATTGTCACAGGCTGCGGAGGGGGAGTATGAGACTGGAGAAAGACTTCTAAGACCTAATGGGCAACCTTTCAGCAAGGAAATGGAGCCCTCAGTCCTACAACCACATGAAACTGAATCTGCAAACCACGTACATGTCTCTAGAAATGGATTCTCCCCACGAGCTTCCAGAAAGGAATGAGGCCCTGCCTGGCTCATTCTGATTTCAGCCTTGTAATGCTCAGAACCAATAAACCAGCCAACTGGATTTCAGAGTAACAGAAATGTGAGATAACAAAATTGTGTTGTCTCAAAGTGCCAAGCGTGTGTTTTTCTGTCCGGGCAAAAACAGAAATCTTATATACTGACAGCAGTTCGGCATCATCGGGCATAATAGTGCTCTACAGGGATCTAGAAAACAGACTTAAAAGCCCTCCTTGACTTACAGAGAGGGATCTATTACTCCCACTGCCAGTCTTAAATATGTACTTTCATTTTTTTAAGTATAAATGTTAGCCACTACATCTTCATAGTAGCAAAGTATTTCATAATAACCAATCTTAATATGAGTTAAAGAAGCAGTGAATGCTAGATAGAAATTCTAGGACAAATGGGGTTTATTCAAATTCTTGTTTTAGTCGATGAACATCTCACAAATTGTTTTTGGTGGAAATGCCCAGATACTACTTTTCTTCTGCTTTTTCCATTAATCTTAAAATGTCTTAAAATGGCAAGAAGCAGACACATGCCATTCACTATTTGGGGGAATCTCTACCACAATGATCATAGGAAGGGCCACTGTCCAGGGATAACCTAAATCTTCATCCAGGCACAC
Source organism: Mustela nigripes (assembly GCF_022355385.1). Lineage (NCBI taxonomy): Eukaryota > Metazoa > Chordata > Mammalia > Carnivora > Mustelidae > Mustela > Mustela nigripes. The sequence continues at coordinate 77,098,928 of NC_081560.1, read as the reverse complement.
TCTTAATAGTATTATTATTAGAAATTTTGAAATGTTCCATTCAATTTACTACTTTACAAGTTACATAAGAACTCAATCTGTGAAACATCGACTGCTTCTTATTTTAACAACTCTTACAGCAGCTGACCTCCGACAGTCTCTCTGGGTGGACAGTGCTTAGTTATATTCAAATGTAGGTACACAGAAATACGTGAATTTTGCAAACATTTTGATGGATTAATTTTTAAGAGCTAAATGTAAATTAGGTTGAATTGGACTACAGAAAAGTTCTTAATAAGAATAGCTCAGCTCAGTCCTCTTATGTATATAAATAAACAAATGAAAAGTTTTTAAAGTTTGTGTGAGGGACTCCTGGGTGGCTCAGTGGGTTAAGCGACCAACTCTTGATTTTAGCTCAGGTCATGATCTCAGGGTCCCGTGATCAAGCTCTGCCTTGGGCTCCATGCTCAGCAAAGTGTCTGCTTGTCCCTTTCCTTCTGCTTCTTCTCCTGCTTTTTCTCTCACAAGTAAAAAAAATAAAATCTTTTTTTTTTTTTAAGTCTATATGAAAAGCTTTGCCTCTTAAAAAGCTCATTCTCTCTCCTAAGGGGTAACAACAACCACCAGTGTCTTTAGACCTCAGCCCTGAGATTATGGTCTGCTGGCTTTGGTTTGAGCATTCCAATCTCACAGCCAACCCAGTAGTCCTGAATTCAGTTCCGTGCCTTTGTACACAAGAGATAGGGTTTAATCTCTCAAATCCGTTTTCCACTTTAGAGCTGGCCAGAGTTGTGAGCTCTATAGATTTAGGCTCTTGGATTCTGGGGTGAGAAAGTTTGAGCCACACATGACTTTTCCTTGACCTCACCGCTCACGGAAGGACATTCCTATAGCTGTCTCGGAATTGTTCTATGTAGTTTAAAGAGAACTGTCAGCTTTCTGAACAGATGCTAGCTGTCACAGTTGTGACTTCCCCATGAAAATCTTCCTCAGCCATGCCCAACTTTTTCTCGTGCAAGGAAGGCTTTGAAATCCTATTGGAACTGGAGTTTGAAAAATAGATTCTGTTTTGATAATATGAAAAGTGTATTTTATAGTGTGCCTCATAGTGTTTTCATTCCACTTTTTCACAGTGTTGAACCTACAGGTCAAACTTTTAGTTATTTAGTGCATGGGATTCGCCCTCAGAATCTGCCCATAAAGGACCATTTTCCTAGGTTCAGAGTTAGTCCGTCTAACTTATCAAGGACTCTGTTCCAGTGTTTAGTCTCCTGCTAATGCCCTGACAGTGTTGATGGGCCGCGGTGATGTTGACAGGCCACAGAACAGTTCAAATGCAAATGTTTATGTCCATCCAAAGCACCCATATGGATAGGTACATTGAAAGTGGGTTTTTTTCCCAGGGGATAGATAATCTCTATATAATCAAAATATTTCATGAGAAAGCATCACAAAGTCAGGCCAAGAGCTTTGATCTTGAGAGAATACTGAATATGTGCTTTCCACTAAAGAGAAACAAAAGGCATATCTTTGAATGCATGAGCTGAATAATATTGTTGCATGTTTTCTGCCAAGAATGAGCATGGTTAAATAAAGGTTAAATATCTTTATTGATATAAAAACACTCACATAAGTCTACTCATCTTTTCTTTTATTTATTTATTTTTTTTTTTTTTTTTTCTCTCCCTGGCTCTACCGTGAAGTACCTAACGAGGGCTCTGCACCTGGAAAGGATGAGCACTTGGTGAAGTTTGCCATCTTGTGGCAAATCTATGAATACAATTTACTGTGTGGGACTAGTCGAAAAGCTCAAAATTGAAAAGTTACTAGAAACTTAATGACGCCTTAGAAGTATGTGAAATAAAATTCTGTTTATCTGGAATATTAGACAGAATGGACGTTCCCGTGAACATTTTAAGTAGCTTTAATTACGACAGATAGAAATCTGTTTTGGTCCTCTCAGACACACTACCATTCGGCAGGGTAAGCTCTGGAGACAAAGCTGTGGTATTCAAACCACAGCTCAACTGATCTGTATGACCCTATGTAAATTAGTTTTTTATTTTTAAGATTTTGTTTATTTATTTGACAGAGAGAGATCACAAGTAGGCAGAGAAGTAGGCAGTGGGGGGTGTGTGGCAGGAGCAGGCTCCCTGCCGAGCAGAGAGCCCAATGTGAGGCTCGATCCCAGGACCCTGAGATCATGACCGAGCTGAAGGCAGAGGCTTAACCCGCTGAGCCACACAGATGCCCCTAAATTAGTTTATCTTAAGATGCCTTAGTTTTTTAATATGAAGAATTGGGAAAAGTACAGCAACTAACCTAGGGCTGAGATGATAATTCACGGTAGCATGTAACAAATTTAGGACAGTACCAGGCAAAGTTCATCTTTCTACATATATGGTTGTTCTTACTATTATTATTAATATTATTATTTGCAGTTTAAATTTTCTAGGATGGTTTTAATTACAGATAATCTATCTTATTATCAATTAATATGTAGCATTTGTCTTTAGAGACTCTAAGGAGAACATGTGAAGATAATACTACTACTTAACAGCTATGTGGTGTTTACAATGTCCCAGGCATGCTTCTTAGTACTTCCCACACGAATTTATTTCATCCTCACAAAAATCCCACAAGATAGATGTTCTAATAACCCTAATTTTACAGACGAGGAAATGGAATCATAGTGAATTTTAGTAGCTTTCTCAGGTCATAGAGCCAAAAGCACTGGCTCCAAGATTTAAGCACAGATAACCTTGCCCTATAGCTTGTGCTCTGGACCATGGCATATACTAGCTCTGGGTATAATTTATATTTGTGGGAATCAGCAAATATTAGCTACTTGAGCAACAAAAGAGGTAATAGTACAGTATCCTACACATCTTATTACAAGTGCGGAATTGTTCCAGAAATACAAGATCCTTTCATCATGCAAGTGGGATATCCACTTGCATTATTGTTTGTTCTTTCCCTATTTGTTTTTGTGCTATTTCATTTTGTTTTTGTTTTTTTTTTAAGATTTTATTTATTTATTTGTTGGAAAGAGAGAGAGAGAAAGCACACAAGCAGGCAGAGAGGCAGGCAGAGGCGGAGAGAGAGGCAGGCTCCCTGTTGAGCAAGGAGCCCGATGCGGGACTCGATCCCAGGATCCTGGGATCATGACCTGAGCTGAAGGCAGTGGCTTAACCCACTGAGCCACCCAGGTGTCCCTGTGCTATTTCATTTTCAAAGTGAATTTCTTTAAATTTCCCTACTACTTAAAGTTCCCATTCAAACAATCAAGTAGTGTACCATGTATCTGTTTCCTTTTCTTCTCCTTCTGAGAAACTAGAAAAAGGAACATAAAGTAAAGCTCAGTACTTTCCTCTCTGTCTTGAAAATACTCTATCAGTGGACACATTCGTTCAAACTTTTCACATGAGGTAATCAATTAATGTTCATTGAATAAATGATGAATGAATGTATGCTGTATTAATACACCTAATTAAGATACTGGGGTTAGGACCATCAACAGTATGAAAAACACTTGTGTTTAAATAACACATGAGGGCCCTAAAAGCATATATCATCTTCTCATCACATTGTCACCATGAATTTGAATGATAAGCACAGCAAATGCTATTATCTGTATATCACAGTTAAGGAGGGCAAGTAAAGGCCATTTGCCTTAGCCTGCGCTGGCCCATGGCTAACTAGAGAAAAGACCAGAATGGAAATTAAGAATTCTTTAGTATATATTCATTTATATAATGCATGAAAATACATTTATGACTGTCATCATTTCTATTAAAAATAATTTTCTGTCAGTATTTGTGAGTTGTGTGTTGCTTAATAGCTATTTTCTAACATTATGTTGTGCTGCTGTTGAGTAGATGCTTTTTCTCCATTTCATTTATGTTTCTATCTTATTTTCTGTATATTGAATATATTTTCTCATATTTCTTTTTCCTATGAGAAAAAATCTGCAAAAGTCATTCTTCTCTTTGAACAAGGAAAACAAGTTCTGAGAGGAGTTAAAAAAAAAAAAAAAAGTGGGCTCAAAATGGGCCTTCAAAGTCTGCCTTGAGAGGAAATTGGCAAGTGGGTGGTTAAAAGAGAATAAATTTTACATTTCCAAACACCAGGCACATTTATCCTTTTACTTACTATATGTTTTGATCTACAGTGATACTTGAAGTATATATGGTAGAAAGTGGCTTGTGGGCCCGATGTATCAATTACCACAAGGGAATGAACTTTCATGTTACCAGAAGTTCCAAACAGTGGAATGACTGTGTGGAAACAAAGGGCAGTTTATACATTCGGTCTAAAGAGAGAAAAGAACCGGAGAGCATTACCAGGTTATCCAATACACTAACTGACGCCAGGATGTCATAAAACGCGGACCTGAAGTTGGGTATTGAGATTAGTAACATTTCCTTCATGCCATTCCTGAATGAAAGATGAAATCAGATGAAGCCATGGTTTTTAATAGGTGTACATCTGAACACTTTCTCCTTGACAGGGACTCTTTTGTAGCTCTACTTTTTTTTTCCTTTCCCTGTCACCTACCTTTGACCTCAATTTCTCTAGTTCATACTTAGCATCTTTCCTGTTTGACTGGCTGAAACCCCAGAATGGAACAGTTCACTAAGTGACTGGGCAATGATGGCTAATTTTGGAGGGCTTTACATTACTGGATACAACTCTGAAAACTTTTCAGCCTGGAAGATTCTGTTAAAAGGATAATTCAATAATTAGACCACACAAGCAACAAATAAAGTTTGCTTACCTCTACATGGAGAGGATGGAAATTAAAATTTAACAAATAATGCTCTTTAATTTTTTCAGGCCTAGAAATAAATGAAACAAATTAATGATTTATATGCTTATTATCATGATTCTTGAAACCCTCTTAGGAATAGTTATAACATTCTGTATCTCATGCTTCTTCAATGTAAAAGAATTTTATCAAGAGATCATGTATGCTACTATACAATTAGACTTCTAAAAAAAGTTATTTTAAACTATATTTGCAGATAACTTTAACCATAGTCAATCGGCATTTTCGGACTATAGAAAACAGTGATACCACTTGTGAACTTCTGAATTGCCAGTTTTTATAACTATTTGCTAATGTGCCAGTTTAACCAGTTATAAGAGTTCAGTTAACACGCAGCACATGCTAACGTCAGTTAATGAAATATTTAAGTAAAAATCAGCAAACCCTTTCTTATGTATTGCTTTTTCACAAATGAACTAAGTCATATACTCTGCAAATGGATAGAAATAAGCTAAGAGCTCACATGTGTTCAGATACTTGCTCAGAAACAAGATTAGTTTTTCCCAATCTTTGTTTTTCATGTTTGTAGACTGGAATTCAGTCCGGCTGTGTATTACTCACAGATCATAAAAGGCAAAGGACACATACTTGGAGCTGGTGTGTGTCCAGTGCAAAATGCCTGTGCACTGGAGGAATCCACATTGAATTACACAGTATTCATCAACCCACAAAAATGTAATGCACCAAATCAGCAAGATAGGTCCTGCCAAGAGGAACTCAGGACAAAATGTTAAAATGTTTGGTGTATAGCTAAACATTTTTTTTTTAACTTTATGAGTAAAAACATATCATTATTTGGAAAGCTGCACTGTCACTGATGATCCAGAATGATAGTATTAAAAAAATTGACAATATGTTAGAATGTTATTAACTCAATTAATTTGAGTTAGCTGTTCCAGGTAGCTAATTTGGGGAATATTATCTTTCTTTCTCTGTTTCTTCCTCTCTTTCTCTGTTCTTCTTTTTTCTTTCTTTCTTTCTGTCTCTCTTTCTTTCAAATGTGGTTTTAAAATATCTCCAAAATACAGTCATCTTTCTCTGCTCACTAATTGAAGGTCATTAGGTGGACATATATTTTACAATAAACTAATGCAGCCAAACTGGGTTTCAGATTATCTATTAATTAATCTTATACAAGGATTTGCATAACTTCTTTCCTCCATTGAAATTAGATAAAAATATAACTAAAAATCATCAAATGGCAATAGAATAACAAATAGAAAAGTAATAAGCCTGGATTATTCACCAACTGTGCAATCCCCAAATGATGAAAACTTTGCATATAAAGTAAGCCATCAAATCCTTTTCTTATAAATCGGTATTTTTTAATACTTACAAAAGATACACATAAAACACTAGGAACTACATAATAGATTTCTTTGACTGGAACCTTTGTCCATGGTTCTCAAAACATAGCCCCTGGAACAAAAGCATCAGAATCAACTGAAAGCCCTTTAAAAACACACATTTTTGAGACTCAACCCTGACCTCCTGAATGAGAAACTCTGGGGATGGGACTCGGCAATCTGTGTTTTACCAAGTCCTCTTCTAGGTGATTCTGATGTACACTGAAGTCTGAGAACTACTAGCCTAAATACACTGCATCAATGATTCTTTTATTTCTTATTCCTTTATACCTGCAGTTCCAGTAAGAAGTCATTCCCTTAAGCCCTTTATTCTCCTCGGTAGGTATGAAAGGGACACAAAAAGATTTTCGTTCTACAGACTAATTTCTTTCACGTTCCAGAAACTTGTACTGGTTTTAGCAGTTGCATCCTAACTCAAGATACAGAAATCATTGAACTACAATGGAAGAGTTGAAATAGCCAAAAAGTTTATGTAAATGTTCTCCTTTTAGAAATATGCTCAAATGTTTTGAAAAGATCTAACCAGCATTAGAAAAGGAGAGAGGGAAAGAAAGAGACTAGGGGGTGGGGAGAGAAGAGAGAATTTACATTTGTCTTAAGGGGACTTTAATTTCAGAAAATGAGCTTTGTGCTCTCTAAAGAAAGAGTACAGTGGGCTATCCCATGATAGTGTAGTAAACCTTCAAAGGCTAGGGCAAGCCAGAGCGTTTAGTAGGAAATCTGGTTTGGTGTTAGAGGGATCATCACTACATTAATGAAAAATTTTTAAAGTGTATTACAGATTTTACATAGAATACACTAAGGTATCAACAAACACCAAGTCATATTATAATTTAAACACTGTCACTTTCCAAAACGGATTTGAAGTACTCAGTTAGGAAAAGTAGATAATTAGTAAAGTCTCCAATGTGTTCATTTCTTCCAGAAACCAGTGCAAACCTTAAGAGTTGTATTCCACTACGAGATGCCAACTATTATGTGTTCAGAAAATAAACTCTCCCAAGAATATCTGCATTTTTATTATGACCTATCTTAGGTATGAATTCATCAGTGTATCAAGGTCTTTTAAAGTGAGGGCTGGTCCCTGAAAGAACACATTTGACAAACTCCCCATTCTTCGTGCAACTTTAAGAATCCTGAGAATTTCCTTTCCCCCGTGGATCCTATTAGGCCTACCTTCCTATCCTTTCATCTTCATATGGAATAGTTTTCTCAGGCCTTGTTTTAGACTACTAGATTTGGAATATAATGTCTTTACCTTAAAGTATAACTGAAAAATTAGTTTCTATGTTAAAAATATTTTTTCTATAAATTTACAATTAGTAACCTATTTGAAATTCTTTTATTCCATTTGTCAGGTTATGCAAGACAGCAATTTTTCGCCAGATCTTTCTGTTATATATAGGCTAGGTAAAATGACTAGATACCAGTCAGAAATAGATGGGGAGGGGACTGGTATGGCTACTTTTTGAAAAGTAGTAGGACAGGGGCGCTTGGGTGGCTCAGTGGGTTAAGCCTCTGCCTTCAGCTCAGGTAATGATCCCAGGGTCCTGAGATCGAGCCCTGCATGGGGCTCTCTGGCATGGAGCTTGCTTCCCCCTCTCTCTCTGCCTGCCTCTCTGCCTACATGTAATCTCTCTGTCAAACAAATAGATAAATATTAAAAAAAAAAAAAAAAAGTAGGACATGCTATGGAATAGGAACTGCCATAGAATCCTAGAACTTTCAAGCAGAATATAGCTTTGGATTTATTTAGTTTAGCTGGTTTAACTAAGAAGGGACATCATCGTTCCATGGTTTTCACCAATGTGCTGCTTCTCTGAGAGATGGGCCTGAGTGAAGCCCCACAAATACCTTTTGTCCAGTATGGTGTGGGGAACTAAATACGTGAGCTCTGCTCCAGGAAGAGAAGCTACCTTAGCTGAAAGAGAAACAGCCAGACAACTCTGTAAGAGGTTTTAAACTTGACACAAAGCAAAGTGGCAGCATGGCGTACAAAGGGGAATATCCCGTCTGGATGAAACAATAATATGCTTACATTTTTCTCCACCTTAATTAAGAAATAATTGACACCCATCACTGGGTAAGTTTCAGATATACTACATGATGGTTTGATTTATATATATTGTGAAATGATTACCATGATCAGTTTTGTTAACATCCATCCTCTCACATAGATGCAAAGAAAAGAAAAATAATTTTCCCTTATTATGAGAACTCTTAGCATCTACTCTCCTAAGAATTTTCGTATATCTCATGAGCAGCACTAGCTATCATCATCATGTTGTACATTACATCCCTAGTACTTACCTATCTTCAACTGAAAATGTGTACCTTTTGACCACCATCTGGCATGCCTCCATCTCCCCACCTCCTGTCTCTGGGAACCACAACTCTGATCTCTTTTTCTGTGGGTTTTGTGTTGCTTTCATTAGATTTTACATATAAGTGAGATCATAGAGTTGATGTCTTTCTCTGACTTCTTTCACTTATCATAATGTTTTTAAAGTCCATCCATATTGTCACAAATGGTAGGGAATCCTTCTTTTTTATGGATGAATAATATTCCATTCCATATCACGTCTTTATCCATTTATCTATCAGTGGACAGTAAGGTTGTTTCTCTTGGCTATTTTAAAAAAAAAAAAAAAAAAAAAAAAAGGTGCTGCAATGAACATGGGAGTTCAGATATCTTTGAGTTAGTGTTTTTTCTTTACTTTGGACATATTCCCAGAGTGGAATTAATGGATCATAAGGTGGTTCTATTTATAATTTTTTAAGGAACCTCCATGTTGTTTTTCATAATGGCTGCACTAATTTATAATCCCACCAACAGAGCACAAGTGTTTCCTTTTCTACACATCCATGCCAGCACATGTTATCTCTTAGCGTCTTTTTGATGATAACCATTCTAACAGGTGTGAGGTGGTATCCCATTGGGGTTTCAATCTGCATTTCCTTAATGACTGGTGATGTTAAGCATCCTTTCATGAACCTATTGCTCATTCATAAATCTTCTTTGGGGGAAAAAAATCTATTCAGGTACTTTGCTCATTTTTTTGTTTTGTTTTTGTTTGTGGGGGGGCAAGTTTCACTATTAAGTTGAGTTCTTTATATATGTTGAATATTAACCCCTTGTCAGATATGTGGTTTATCTTTTTACTTTATTGATCATTATTTTTCTATGCAGAAGTTTTTTAGTTTTATATAGTCTCACTTGTTTTTTTTATTGTGTTGCTTGTGTCATATCCAAAAAATTATTACCAAGACCCATGTCAAGGAAATTTATTCTTATGTTTTCTTCTAGGAGATACATGGTTTCCAGTCTTACATTTAAATCTTTCATGCATTTCTAGTTAATTTTTGTGAGTGGTATAAGATACAGGAAAAATGGCACTCCTTTCCATGTGACTATCTACTTTCGTTAGCACCCTTTACTGAAAAGACTCTGTGTTCTCCATTGATTTTTCTTGGCTCCTTTGTCAAATATTAGTAGACTACATGCTTGGGTTTATTTCTGGCCTCTTAAATCTGTTCAACTGTTCTATTTGTTTGCTTTTATGCCAATGCCATACTGTTTTAACCAGAGCTTTTTAGTATAGCTTGAAATCAGGAAGTGTGTTGCCTCCTGCTATCCTCTCAGGATTTCTTTGGCTATTTGAAATTTTTGTGGTTTCATATAAATTTGAGGAATATTTTTTTCCATTGCTATAAAAAAAGCCATTAGAATGGCATTCTAAAAGGGACTGCAGTGAATCTACCAACAGCTTCGATACCTCACTCTACGCCTTAAAGAACTAGAAAAAGGAACAAACTTAGCCCACAATTAGAAGAAAGAGAGGGAACAAAGAAAATTAGAGCAGAAATAGTTGAAATAGAGATCAGAAAAATAGAAAAACTTAACCAAACAGATGATTCTTTGAAAAGATAAACAAAGCTGAAAAACTTTTTGCTAGACTAACCCAGACAAAAGAGAGAAGACACAAATCAACAAAAGTATAAATGAAAAAGAGACATTACAACTGATACCACAGAAACACAAGGAATTGTAAGAGGCTATTATGAATAACTATACATCAACAAATTGGACAGTCTACAAGAAATGGAATAATTTTTAGAAACATACAATTTTTAGAAACATACAACTTTTAGAAACATACAACATACAATGAATTAGGAAAAAAATAGAAAATATGAATAAGTAATTACTATTAAGGAGATTTAATCAGGAAAAAACAATCTCCCAATGAAGAAAAGGCCATAACCAAATGGCTTCATTTGTGACTTACACAATTCTTAAGAGAATTAACACCTTTGCTTCCCTTACTCTTCCAAAAATCAAGGAGAAGTAAACACTCCTAAACTGATTTTAGAAGACCAACATTATGCTCCAACTCTGAGATTTTATTATTCTATGAAAAAGATACAAACAATGGGAAAAATACGTCTGTCTAGAACCGTATTAGTTACTTTAAATTAAAAAATGTGAGGGATGCCAGGGTGACTCAGTGGATTAAGCATCTGACTCTTGATTTTGGATCATGTTATGATCTCAGGGTTGTCATAATTCATTATTAACTTTAAAACAGTAACAACTAGATAAGTAACATACTAAATATTTAACTTAAAATAATATGTTTTTTATTGCTTGCAATTCTAAATTAAAATCCCACTTTTTGTTGCTGTCTCATGAGGTGTGGAGGTACTGAGTAATTTATCCATGATGCCTCTGGTAAATTAGATGGTACTAGTTAGTAACTAATGAGGTACTTTGGCTATTTGGAAAATCTATTTGCATTCAAAGAGTCCAGGAAAGAAGTGAACATTCTTCAGTTTTATCACTCATTTATTGATTTTCTTTTTCTAAAGAATTTTACATTTTTATTAGTAAATGATGATTACAGTCAAAGCCATGAATTGGGAGAAAATAAAATCATCCAAGATATGAACTTTTCTTTATTCTGTGATTAAATTCCTTCATGCTTAGAGTAGTTTAGAAGGAACCTTGGGCATAAAGTTTTGTCTACACTAGGTGGAGTTAAAAGGCACTTAAAATAATACTTGCTTGATGGATTTTTCTTTTTTTCAATTTTTGTAGCTTCAATTTCATTTTTAACAACCTCCAAATGGCTTTTCAAATATATAACATTTTAAAAGCTATGATATGCTTAAACGAACATTAGAACTTTATCTTCTGTAATCTTAGCCACAGTCCTCTTATAAATGAAAGGGATAAATGTAAAGTCCTGAATCATTCTGGATTCAAGTATTTTAAATTGTTGGCAATAAATAATTAGAAATGAGAAACCAATCCAGGAAAACATTTCACTGAGCCCATTTATTAAACACTGACATTTCCTGGTTCAAAAATATTTAAAGTTATTCCATCAAAATGTCAAAATAAACCAATCTACTTCCATAAATTAGGTTTTTATGTTAATATTGTTGATGAGAAAAAGAAGTAACATTAAAATCACTCTGCTAAGACATTTCCAGATGATGTAGTTCATATATACCTACATTTAACACTGTATCAATGATTATGCTCTCTTATAAGACCATAGGAAAAGGAAAAGCAAATAGAAAAACAAAAGCATAGTAATGAGAAATGTATATAAAACAGGAAGTACTGACAGACCAATTCTGAAATGTTGTAAGTAAAATAAAAATTATATTTAGCCATGGGACATATTAATCTTAGTTGAAAATAGAAAAATGTTGTCATTTTGTACTTTTCCATAGACCGTATCATCTTAGATGCCTGGATGGTACTGTGATAAAACCTGGCTAATATAGAAGCATGGAGTACTGTCTTCCAAATGCATCAAGTAACTGAAGAGCCTCAAATGTATAAATGCAAGAAAAAGAAATGGCAGGGAAGAAAAAGCTACATAGAAGCTGCCTTTAAAGAGTAAGAAGCAAAGATAACAAAGAAGAACGAAAACCTCCATTCCATTCAGTGTTCTATTTGCCGACCAGTCAAAAAGACATAGCTCATTCATCAGGGTTTTCTTTGGAAAGGCAAGAAATGGAAGTAAATAGGCCATAAGACATGATAGAAGCAGACATAGAGAAAGAGGAGGAAGAGGAGGAAAAAGAAGAAAATGTAGGAGACAGGAGACATGGACCTTGATGATGAGAAAGGAAACTCAAAATAGGAGACAAAACAATTCTGGAGAATAGTCTGTTAACTTTAATAAAACCAAACATGCAGGATTAGAAAGTGGGACAAGTTAGAATCTGCAAATGACCCAGTGCTAAATAATAAAAATTTTCCTTGTGTCAGATGAATTTACCGATGAATCTATAGAATTAAAACTGACTAGAAAGTATATGTGTTTCTAAGTATAAATCATAAATCATATAGTAGAAAAGAATAGATTTAGCAATCTGAGGAAAACCAGTTTGCATCCCCCTCCAAAAAAAGAAATGAAAACTTAAACAAACAAAAAATAAAACCCACGTAAAGTTACAACAATGATGAAATATCAGAAGTTCAATGTAACACTAACTTGTTTACTACAATAAGTAAAGGAAAGTAAATGTCTGATCCTCTATATAACCACAGAAACTCACTATGACTAATATAAATTTTGAAGAATACTGACATTAACTTTAGGATTATCATAATATAAAGACTTCGCGGTTATCAAATGAGCTAACTGGGAGCCACTAGACCATTCACATAATTGCATACTAAAACACAAGATGGGTTTCCAACCCTAATTTGGGCAGGGAAATAGGCAGTCCTGGGGGCCAAACTTGGGGCACACTAGGCCTGCCAGGAAGGAATTCTGGAAAGGAATACTGGATGTAAACCAGAGCTGGAATCAAAAGAATGAAAAGGAAGAATTTAAGGTTTTTTAAATAAATGTATTTATCACAGAATGTGTGCTGGAGGGTACATGAGACACTGCAGACTGGTTACTTCTCCACTGGCTCTGGTCAGGGATGAGTAGTTAGTAAATTATGTAGATGTAATTCATTCCAGTTCACTTCTACTAACTTACTGTTATTGCTGCATGGAAGATGAATAAGAAAAGGAAAATGTCTCTCCCCTTGTGCCTTAAATGAGTTGGCCTAAGTTTGGAATCATCTCAGTCCCTATTCTTTCTACTCTGATTTTAGCTGTGGAACTTTGGGCTGGTTCAGTGTAATAAGAAATTAATCATGGTATGACAAACTTTCAGTAACAGATAATTTTGATATTTAAACTCTTCTGGGACATTAAAAAAGATGGAATCATTCTTAATTAGTTTTGCAAAAATATAATAATTCTGGTACCAATATCTGAAATACATAGCACAAAAAAGAAAACCATAGCTCATTTTTAAACAAAAATATGGATACAATTTTAAATAAATCATGAATAAATTCTAAAGTAAATAATAGGTAAAGAGAATTATGTGTTACCAAACAGGTTTTAGCCTAAAAATTCAAACATAGTTATTATTAAACACCCTTTAAGAATATACCATATTAATAGCTTTAATATTTTTAAAATACATTTCACTATTTTATAAAAGAATAATAACAGAACATTTGTTTCTAGCCAAAGAATCAGAGTATCTGAGTGGCTCATTCAGTTAAGCAACTAACTTTTGATTTGGCTCAGATCATGATCTCAGGATCCTGAGAGTAGCCCTACCTTTGGATCCATGCTGGGTGTGGAGCCAGCTCAAGATTCTCTCTCTCTGTCTCCTTCTGCTCCCCCGCCCCCACCATACTCTCTATCTTAAAAAAGCAAACAACAACTAAGTTTCTAAGTTTTAACAATCTGTAAATCAGTCTACAAATGAAGATAAGAGTCATCAAAGAGCAAACAACCCCATACTATAAAGTATATATATATATATATACTTTATATATACTATATATACTATATATATACTATATATAATATATATAAAGTATATATATATATATATATATATAAAGTACTGGAAACATCTCATTGAAGTCCGAATGCTAATAGCACCATTAGTATTTAACACCATGTTAGAAGTTCTGGGCGATACAAAGAGATAAGGCATGGTATTATTAGGTATAGTTTTGGAAAAAAATAAATAAACTTATTTAGGGAAATACAATTAAACATAAAATTAAGATGAAAAAATTCCAATAAAAAAATTGTAACGTGGCTAGAGGTAAGGGAAATGTACACAGCCACATGGCTCTCCTATACTCCAAAAACAACCTTTACAGAGGTATGAACTTTAACAAACTACCTTTACCTTCCAACATACAGGAAAAAATAAATTTCGGTATTAGAAAATTGATCTCATCTTTCTCAGCAGTCCCTGCGCTTTTGGGTAGTGTTAGACATAGAGTAGATAAAGATAGTGACCTTTAACTTGCTCATGAAGGGACCACCTCTAATAAACTGTCTTTTGATTTACATACTGGGTACAAGTCAGCTATTTTAACTTTTGAATTTCTTACTCACATTAGCCATGATGCAAGGTACCATAAAAAATTCTACTGAGTTGAACCCTCATGTCTACAAAATTCAGAAGAATTACCCTGGAGATAGGAAGCTGTCTGCTAGACAGCTTATAGGTGGCTGTTCTGCAGTTTTAATTGTAAAGCTGCCTGAAACCTCCTCTGCTAAGATTATAAATGAGAGCTTCTCAAGTCTCATTCCGATACCTTGTAGGAAGACGCCTTTTTATTGGGTTCTAATAAGGAGAACTAATGAGAGGTGGAATCAGAAAAGAATTTAAAGACACATAATTCTCCCCAAAAAGGTTTTGCTTACTTGAGATCACCACATCAAAAGCAGAAATTTAATTCAGTTGTAAACGTGCAGGATAATCCCCAAAGCAGAATAAGAATGGAGAAGCCAAATATGGATTATCCCCGTGCCCCCCCAACCCCCGCCACCCCACTATCTATCATGAAGTATATGATTAAATGCTTGTGTTTTACAAAAGTTAAAGCACATTTCACCAGTCATGTGCCCCTTCATTCTCTGAGCTGGCAGTTGACCAATGAAATTAAATCCACTTATAACTCAGCCATCAAAAGAGTAGGTTATTTTAAAAACCTATTTGATAACAAAGGTGCCCTTATTAAATAAACCTTTATAATCTTTAAATTGAAAGATGTCAATGCATCAAGCTCATTCAGACCTAAGAGTTTTAAGATCAAGGTGTCAAATT
This sequence comes from Mustela nigripes, assembly GCF_022355385.1. Lineage (NCBI taxonomy): Eukaryota > Metazoa > Chordata > Mammalia > Carnivora > Mustelidae > Mustela > Mustela nigripes. The sequence goes on along the minus strand of NC_081560.1, from coordinate 77,083,593 downwards.
TAGGGCAGGCTAAATGGTGTATTAAATGTAGTAAGCCCCACATTCTCTTGAGTTATGCTTGTTAAACTTAAAAGAAGCAATTTGTAACATCAAGAAGCATTGATAATGATAATGAGGGTGAATGCAAATATATTGGAGTATATTTGCCAACACGTAAACAAAAGTTTCTTTTTATAATTCCCCACCACCTTAAGACCTAACAGTACCTTAAGACCTATCACCATTTCTGTGTAGCAGTTTGTAATTTATGCCTGCGTCCTCTGATACACAAAGGTAACACACTTGAGGTTCTGTCTACAAAATACTCGTGTTCTATATATGTATTTACAGTTTTTTTTTTCTCTCTGTGATTGATTTTAGATATTTCCCTTGCTTTGTATTCTAATTTACTAACCTTTTCTACTATAGTGTCCCTTATGCCAGATTATTGATAACAGTTTTTTTTAATTTCATGTCACCTTATACATGATGTATGTCTCTTTCTCTTTCTCTGTCTCTTCAAGTGTGTTTGTATCTGTCTCCCTTTATGTATTTATATATACACATGTATAAAAATAAAATTCATTTGGGCACCTGGGTGGCTCAGTGGGTTACTCTTCTGCCTTCAGCTCAGGTCATGATCCCAGGGTCCTGGGATCGAGCCCCACATTGGGCTCTCTGCTCAGCAGGGAGCCTGCTTCCCCCTCTCTCTCTGCATCTCTGCCTACTTGTGATCTCTCTATGTCAAACAAATAAATAAAATTAAATTAAAAATAAAATAAAATTTATAAATATATAAAATCTCATTAGGGAGATAAAACATTTCTCTCTTTAAATTTAAATACATTTTAAATACATTTAAATACATTTTTTAAGATCAAGGTGTCATATTTAGGGCAGATAAGGCATGGTATGTATAAGCAATAATTTGATAATAGATTCCTTTATTTAATTTTCCCTTTTCCTTTTTCTTTTTAATTTTATTAAAATGTTTACATAGCTGTGAAGTGAAATGTATAAACCCAAATCTTTTGAGAGAATTCTAAATTCTATCCATATAACTTCCATCTGGTTCCACTCTTAAGACACAGTTTTTTTAGGGACACCTGGGTGGCTTAATCAGTTAAGGATCTGCCTTCATCTCAGGTCATGATCCCAGGATCCTAGGTTCAAGTCCCACATCAGGCGGGGAACGTGCTTCTCCCTCTGCCACTGCTCCCCCTACTTGTCCTCTCTCTGTCTGACAAACAAATTAATTAATTAATTAATTAAAAAAAATTTTTTAGGGCTGCCTAGGTAGCTCAGTCAGTTAAGCATCAGATTTAATTTCCACTCAGTCATGATCACAGAGTTGTGGCATCAAACCCATGCTGGGCTTCATGCTCAATAGGGAATCTTCTTTTTTCCCTTCTCTTCTGCCCATCCTTCTGTTTGTACTCACTCTCTCTCTCACTTTCTCCAATAATTAAATAAATAATCTTTAAAACACACACACACACAAAATAAATTTTTTTTTCCTGTTCTTCCAGTTGAAAAAAAAAGAAGCAAAATAAGTATTATTTCTATGCTCAATCTGTGTCTTTTTTTTTTAAAAAGATTTTATTTATTTATTTGACAGAGAGAGAGATCACAAATAGGCAGAGAGGCAGGCAGAGAGAGAGAGGGGGAAGCAGTCTCCCTGCTGAGCAAAAAGCCTGATCCAGGGCTCTATCCCAGGACCCTGGGATCATTATTTAACCTGAAGGCAGAGGCTTTAACCTACTGAGCCACCCAGGTGCCCCTCAATCTGTGTCTTTTCTTCAGTAAGGATTGAATACCATTTGTAGTGTTTTACATCTTGCTTTTCACACAATATAGCCTGATCATCCTTACCCAAGCATATAGAAAGATGTTTTCTATTCTTGATAGTTCTTTCTTGCGTGGATCTTAATTCAAACTGCGTCATTGGTTAAAAATTATTTAGGTTTTGGGGCGCCTCGGTGGCTCAGTGGGTTAAAGCCTCTGCCCTCTGCTCAGGTCATGATCCCAGGGTCATGGGATTGAGCCCCGCCTCCGGCTCTCAGCTTAGCAGGGAGCCTGCTTCCCCCTCTCTCTCTACCTGCCTCTCTTCCTACTTGTGATCTCTGTCTTTCAAATAAATAAATAAAATTTAAAACAAGCAAACAAAAAATTATTTGGGTTTTGCTCATTTGTTTTGTTTTGGTCTTTTGCTATTTAAAATAGTGCAACAATGAATAATCTTGTGCTTTGCATTTTTATATCTGTGCCACTTTTTTTTTTTTTCTGTAAAGATTTTATTTATTTATTTGACAGAGAGCACAAGTAGGCAGGCAGAGAGATAGGGGGAAACAGGTTCCCTGTTGAGTAGAGAGCCCGATGTGGGACTCGATTCCAAGACCCTGAGATCATGACCTGAGTGGAAGGCAAAGGCTTAACCCAATGAGCCACCCAGGTGCCCCACCACTTTGTTTTTGAGAACAGATTCCTAGGAGTGTTTTTTTTTTTTTTTCATTTGAAACAATTTTAATGATGGTAGAACTTCTCATTCAAAATCCTAGATGCAAAGCTCCTCTGAGAGGACAGATTTTCCTATAGGAGTGTTTTATCTAAAGGGTTAACTTACATATCATTTTGCAGTTGCCAAGTTACTTACCAGAGTGGTTGTATCTTTTTTTCATTTCTATCCACCTGCTTGTGAGAACCTGCTAAACTTTTAAGTTTTTGCTATTGTTATCAGTGACAAATCATATCTCACTCAGTATGGTAAATTTACATCTTATGTACAAGTAAGTTTGACAATCTCTTTCTCTGAGATGAATCAGACGGAGACAAACCATCAGAAACTATGGACTCAGGAAACAGGGTTTCAGAATGGGGGGGTAGCTGGGGGAGGGGTATTAAGGAGGGCACATGCTGTGATGAGCTTGGGTATTACACACAACTAACGAATCATTGAACACTGCATCAATAACTAATAATGTACTATATGCTGGCTAACTGAACATAATAAAAAAGAAAAAATGAAATATATATGCGTATGTGTATATATATATATATATCCATATGTATATATGGATATGTGTGTGAGTGTGTGTGTGTGTGTGTGTGTGTGTGTGTGTGTATCTCGACCATTAAGGATCTTACTGATACGTTTAAAGTACATGGTGAATTCATTTCATTTCATAGGGCATCTGCAACAAAGTAATACAACTGGAATGACTTACACATGGAAATGTATTCTCATACAGTTCTGGAGGTTAGAAATTTGAAATCAACGTGTTGTCAGGGTTTGCTCCTTTTAAGGGCTCTCTGTAGGAGGATTTGATGTGTTTCCCTCTCTCCTAGCTTCTGATGACTGCCAGTGGCCCTTGGGCACCTCGCTTGTAGATGCATCTATCCAATATTTCCCTCTCTCTTCACATGGCGTCCTTCCCGTGCATCTCTGTCTTCCCTTGGAGTTCTGTCTCTGTGTACCTGTATCCAAATTTCCCTCTTGTTATAAGGACACCAGCAATTAGATTAAGGGCCCATCTATCTGCAGTATGACCCGAACTTACCTCAGCTAATTACATCTTTGTGCCCTATTTCCAAAGGAGATCACATTCTAGGTACTAGACATTAGAACTTCACCATATCTTTTTTCAGAAATACGCGACTCAACCCAGAACCCAGGGGAGTTACCTCAGTATATTGGTAATGTTAGACAAAGCTTGCCAGTATTCAGCAACATTTGATTCCCCTTCCCCCCTTCCATAGCCCATGATAGATGACACTGTATAGGAACTTTACATCTGAGTAGGGCACATGACTATTTCTTAACAATGAACTACAAATGGATATGATAGAAGTAATATGTGATATATGTGGATTGAACAGTTAAGAACCCAAATGTTTCTTTGATTCTCCTGACTCTCACCGCCCTGCACACCTCCTCAATCTAGACTCTAAAAACAAAGTGAAGAACTTTTTTCTCACAGAAATATGAAAATAAAACCCAAATTTCTGAATAACTCTGTGAAAAATAGATTCTATTCCTATTGTATTGAAATGTCATTTGACTAAGAAATAACTTTTAGTGATGTTATGCCTGTAAGAATGGAAAATTATTTCTTTAACAATTTCAGAAGAGAAACTTTAAGTGTTTGCTGCTTGTGGGTCTTGGGTGGTAAAGAAACTTCTAACAGTGATTGGAAATGTGGAGACCCAAGTTATGCCTCCAAAAACTATGGGTAAAGTTATCACCTACAATAACTCGGGAAGCAGAACATAAACTTACTTAGGCTGTATCCCTGCTCATTGTCTATTGGAGTCTTCCTTGGACAACATATTGCAAGAAAGAGAAGATCAGAAAATATTTGGCCAGATTTTGAGCAGAAATAGAAAAGGACAGAGAAAGTCCATACATTTTAAACTTTTAGAGTCTTAAAAGCCAACTGCTTTTCTCCAAACAAAAATAATAGGTGAGAATTAAAAACAAGATCTGTGATATTCCTCTGAGCCTTGTGACTTGGTCTTGAGGTAAACATCAGATGAATGTAATCCCTTTGCTTCAGGTAGGCCCAGACTTGGGGGAGGGAGAGCCAGCAAAACAAAACAAAACAAAAAGCCAAACAAAAGCACAAACAAAAAAAACACAAGTCAGATTTGAAATACATGTCTGGAGGAGAGCTTTGGGCATGACTGCTGGCCCTTGGAGCTGACTAGGAAAAAACAGATAAGAAGCATAAAAGGTTTTTAAGAGAACTAAAATGCCAAGGAAACACTGAGTTTGGAATAAAAAAAGTATCCTGCGATTGTTATAAGAGTCTTAAAATAACACTCACAATAAATCCTGCAAGGGTGATCAAGGAATTTGATCTTCAGTGACTTGGCAAACTTGAAATGTTTTGTGAGTACTTATAATGAAATTTTCCGTAGGCTTACAAACAGTGTTCCTACTTGCTATGAGAATAATATTGAATTCATTAGGCATTAAGATGATCTAGACCTAGCGATTGAAGAGTTGTGCTATAAATTCCTTTTAGAACACCACCCCTCCAACACAAGACCAATAAAAGACTTTTTTCCCCAAAAAATTTAAAAATGAAAATCAATTATTTTATATTCCCAAAATAAAATGCTTAATTAAGTTAGAAATTATTTATTCATGTTGGGCTTAGATAATTAACTTTCATAAATATCTTCATGGTTCTTTATGTTCCAACAGTTATATTGACTATGTGAACCGTATTGCCATTTGCCTAAACTAGTTTCTTCAAATAATATGATATAAATAATAAATGCATGAAAATTTGCTGTGAAAATTGATTTCAGATTATAATGCCTCCTGAGCCTCCTGATTTGTTGCCTGAAGTGTATGAAGTGAGAGCATAGGCATAAATATCTATATGTGTTGAGGGATATTTACTGGCAGTACCAAGATTAGCATATTAGAAAATCTATTACTAAAGGAAAAGTTGTTTTATGCTGTGCTTTGTTAGAGGGATACATTTTTGAGGGCTGCATATTTCCCAGCCTTAGGGAATTCCATTTAACTTCTGTTTGAGTTAGTGTCTCCCTGCTGGGTTTGGATCACATAACATAAAAATCGTATTAAATACGGACTGGAGTCAAGACTCAGATTTTGTTTCCACGTATGCATTTAGAATTTTTACATTGAGATAGTGAGGAAATGTGAAGAAAAGGGATGCCGAGAACATACCGAGAGTGACAAATGTAAAGTGACCACATGTTCAGAAGCTAAATATTTAAGGAGTTAAATATTCACAAATGAGTGCTAAGGATGCAGAAGTGCTGTTATTTAAACTGAGGAGAACATAACAGGTTGAGGATTATGACAAAAATGAGAGTGTTATTTCCCAAAATGTGTTCTATAAAAATAAGTTCTATGATGAAAATAAATTAGCCTAAAATAAAAAAAAAATTCAACAGGTTCCTTAAAGATCTCCATTAATCTGCTAATATTTGTTGTGAGTCAAAAAAAAAAAAATTGTATGATAGTGTGACATGTGGGTGGCTCAGTGGGTTAAGCCTTTGCTTTCAGCTCAGGTCATAATCCCAGGGTCCTGGGATCGAGCCCCACATCGGGCTCTCTGCCCAGTGGGGAGCCTGCTTCCCCGTCTTTGTCTCTGCTTGGCTCTCTGCCTAATTGTGATCTCTGCCTGTCAAATAAATAAATAAAATCTTTTGAAAAAAATTGTGTGGTAGAGACACTTTGGTGAGACTGTGCAGAGTTTTCATATCTTTGACAGCAAACTTTTTATTAATAGAGCTTTTTTTGCTCCAGTGTTCTAGGTATGACCCTTAGGAAAATACTGATTCTATGAAAAGACGTGGCAATTACAGGAAAGTCTGTACTGATAGGAAGTAGTTCTAACAGTGATAATCAAATGTAATATGTGCCATAGGAAATGTAGTCCTGATTCTGTACTGAATGTGTCTGATGCACCAAGCACACATTCTTCATTATGATTGGCATGTTTTAATGTAATTCCTCAATTTCAGTTTTCTTTTTCTGACCACAGTATTGTCTCATTAATTTCAACCTATATATGTGTACTTAAAATAGATACTCAAGAGCAATAAGTCAAGTACCGGTAGAGTCGTGTAGTTTTTGTCAGAGTGAGTGGTGGTCTGTCTCAGCCTGATGTGGATGTGGAGAACAAAACAATGGCGGCACCCTGGGGACAATTACATTTGTGTTGGAGGCATACTTACAATACTGTACAAATAATTGTATGAACCGCAATACACCTATCCAGATGTTGGCTTTGCTGTTTATTTCCCTAGACAAATAAAATGGCTGGGTATCAAAAGATAACTCATAACATGAGGGCAAGTGAATCAGAAGTGTCAGAAATGGTATATTTCAGAGAACACTTGACCAGGCCCCTAATTCTAGCAATTTTGGGCTAGTCATTTAATCTTTATAGGTTTCCATAGTAAGGAGGTTGTGAGAGATTTGCACTGAGATACCTGCCATTCAAAAAGACGATTACAATCTTGGCTTGAATTGCTCTTGAAAAATAAAATGATTCCTACTTCCCAGATAGATTTGTGTGTGGCTTAAAACTACTTAAACTATTTAAATGATCATTTTTATTTCATTATGATTCACCTTGTCAAAAATGTTATGCTCTTATCACAGCTTCAGGATCTACCTTTCCACATTGTTAATGAAGAATTTACCTTAATTAATGTGTCTTTTTTGAATATGCTGTCTCAAAAGCATTGTAAATCCACATTTACCAGAGGTTTCTCCATCTTGTTTTTGTAATACAACTTTGATAAATCATTCCAATAAGTAACTGTGGTGGGAGGAGGAAAAATAGGTTTAAGATTCATGAACTGGGGGCAGCTGGGTGGCTCAGTGGGTTAAAGCCTCTTCCTTCAGCTCAGGTCATGATTCCAGGGTTCTGAGATCGAGCCCCACATCAGGCTCTCTGCTTAGCAGAGAGCCTGCGTCCCTTCCTCCCTCTCTATCTGCCTCTGCCTGCTTGTGCTCTCTGTCAAATAAACATATAAAACCTTTAAAAAATTAAAAAAAAAAAAAAAGACTAATGAACTAGGTTTGGTCTTAGAATTGATTTAAAACTTAAGGAATGAGAGGAGGGTCCGGGGGAGAGGTAACTGGGTAATAGGCATTAAGGAGGACACTTGATGTAATGAGCACTTAGTTTCATATGCAACTGATGAATCACTAAATTCTACCCCTGAGACTAATAATACATGAAAAGTTAACTAAATTGAATTTATATAATTTTTTTTAAACAGAAAAAAATTAAAATAAAATTTGAGGAGTTATTCTTTCCCATGCTAATAACTGATTTACCAAGAATTGGCCACAAAAATAAACTACTGAATTAAAAAAATAGACATTTAGTCTCTGGGCATTTTGTTTCCATTTTATTGTTATAGATTCTTTGATCCTTGTTGATTAAGACTGTGTTCCACCTTTTTAAAGTGTTCTACCACCATCTAGTGTCAACAAGTAGAAAGTTCACCATTTTACTTTATAGATTTTTCAATTAATAAAATAATATTTGAAAGTTCATATGATTTTGACAATATAAGATATATAAAAAATTTTCATCATGAACACTTGAGTCAATATTGGCTTTGTGAGAAATATAAACAAATTATACAAAATGGCACCTAAGATTATTAGAAGTAATACATTAGATTTAATACTCAGTAGGAATATTTATTGAGACATTTTCTTTCTAAGTTACAAAAGAGGCAAATAATTGGCCATCTAATTTTTTTAAATTTAAATTCCAGTTAGTTTTTAATTTAAATTCTAGTTACTTAATTAAATTCCAGTAGCTACTGGAATTACTCATTGAGGTTCTCTTCCTGTGACAACAATTTTAACAATATCTTTAACGAATTTATAGAAAGAAAGTATAGTTTAATATTTCTTCTAGCATGGCTGAGTACCATCTGTTTCTTTGTGAAAGTCTCAGCTCATCCCTCTGTGATGTGACATCTGTCACTTTTTGGAAGGGTAGATAATATTTTTTCTTTTTTTAAGTTTCATGTTTTTATTTGAGTTCCAGTTTTACCATACACTGCAATATCTGTTTCAAGTGTACAATTCAGTTACTCAACACTTCCCTTTGACCCCTGGTGCTCATCACAAGTGCCCTCCTTAATCGCCATCACCTGTTCTGCCATCCCCCAGCCACCTCCTCTGGTTACCATCAGTTTGTTCTCTATAGCTAAGTCTGTTTGTTAGTTTGCCTCTCTCTTTTTCTCTCCCAGGATTCTTTGTTTTGGTTCTTACATTTCATGTATGAGTGAAGTCATATGACATTTGTCTTTCACTGACTGACTTATTTTGCTTAGCATGACACACTGTAGCTGTGTCCACCTTGTGGACAAAAATGGCTAGATTTCACTATTTTTATGACTGAGCAATATTCCACTGTGTATCTATACCACATCTTCTTTATTGATTCTTTAGTCAATGGGCATTTTAGCTCTTTCCATAATTTGACTATTATTGATAATGCTGCTCTAAGCATTGGAGTGCATGAATCCCTTCAAATTAGAATTTTTATACTTGGGTAAATACCTAGTAATGCAATTGTTGGGTCTTAGGGTAGTTCAATTTTTAACTTTTTGGGAGAACTCCATACTTTTTTCCAGAGTGGCTGAATCACTTTGCATTCCTACCAGCAGTGAAAGAGTGTTCCCTTTTCTCTATCTCCTCACCAATACCTACTGTTTCCTATGTTGTTAATTTAAGTCACTTTGATGTGAAGTGATATCACACTCTATTTTGGGTCAAGTAATCTTTAAACGCACTGAAATATATGGCAGAGTAGTGGATACCTGGATGAACAGTTGCCTTTGGTAAAACTCAGTTTACTCAGTTTACTCTTTATTGTTCACTTACATTACTTACATATTAGAACCCTTGTTGATGAATTCAAAACCTTAATTAAACATTCAAAATTATGAATAGGCTGTCAGTGATACCTCATTATCATCCACAAGTTATTCAATGGTATACTCAGTGTTTCTAGCTATAAAGTGGATGAGTTTGCATTCTGTGTCTTTATTAAACACATTATAATTCATCTGTAATAGCTCATAATCTGAAACTTGAATGTTCTTTGTAATTATTTTGTGTTTCATTAGCAATTAATTAGTAATTGTTCAGCATTTGTTAGGTACTCAGTGCTCCAACTCTTATAACCTTGAAGAGTAACACTGTCTCAAAATAGTTTAGTCTTGTATCTTTAGTCAACCTTGTAGACAACAGAATCAATATTAAAAATTTGATATTGGCCAACTAGAATATATAGCAATCAATAAGCTATTTATGGGCATATGTTAATAGATTTATAAAACTTGCTGCTGAAGTGAATACATTGCGTTACGGAATAAGGTCATGTCCTTATTTCATTAAAACCTTTTGATACTGAAGACCAATTAATAGGCACACACAACAATGTTGAAATGTCCTGTCTGCCAGTTATTATAAGTCCACCTGGTTAAAATTTTATTATAGTGACTAAAGGAGTCATACAAAAACTCACAGTTCTATTCTAATTATGTTTCATAACAATGGCAAATTTGGGCTATAATCTTATGAGGTGTGAGATGAGCTGACATTTTTGGAGCTGACTGTAATGTTCTGAGTTTCTAAAATTTGTTCTTTGATCATTTACCACTTCTGTATATTTGTGCATTTGAGGACAATGCTGAAGTGTTTAAGTACTATCTATAGGCTCACTCTACCTTAATTTACATCTCTTGTTTTTCAGGTCTTTCCTGAAATCCAGACTCACGTGTCAAATTGCCTACTCCACATTTCCACTTGAGCATATAATGGTATTTCATAATACACATGTTCAAAAACACTAAACTCCGTTTCCCTCACAATCTGCCCCCCTGAATTTTCCATTTTTGTCGCTGGTAATTCACACCTTTATGTTGCACAATCCCCAGAGCTCCACTTCTCTGTTGTGTCACACCCCACACTCACTGGCAACCTTCGAATATAACTTGAATCTGGTGACCTCACACCATGTCCACACTTACCACCTTGGCCTCAACCACCTGTAACAGACTCCTAAGTAGAGTCCCTGTTTTAATCCTTTCCCACCCATTCCCTCCTCCATATTCTTAGCTCAATAAAGCACTGGAGTAACCCTTTCAATACATATGTTTAATTGTGTTACTCTACTTCTTAAAATGTCCAGTGATACCCATGTAACTTTACAGAAAGGTCAAATTTTTACAGTGGCCTACAGATCTGGCCTCCACTTTGCCTCCTCTTCCCTACTCAGTCTTTTCCAAGTCCTCTGCCCTCCTTTTCCTTCTCTGAGCGCACGTGGATCCTCCACCACTCATACTCACTGCTTCATGGACCCAGTACCCATAATTCTTTCCTCCTCGTCCTTCTGTTATTGTAGATGTGATCTTAAACAGAGATTTTCTCCAGCAATCTATCTACAGCTCACCCCCATTCCACCCCTCACAACACTTACTCTCTGCTTTATCTTCCTTTACAGTACTTATCACTATTTAACATACTTTTTATACTACCCTTCCTTTGGTTTTGGTGACTAAGTTCATTGTCTAGAATATAAACTTATTTTTTTCTTTTTTCTTTTTTTTATAATTTTTTATTTTTTTATAAACATATAATGTATTTTTATCCCCCGGGGTACAGGTCTGTGAATCACCAGGTTTACACACTTCACAGCACTCACCATAGCACACACTCTCCCCAATGTCCTTAACCCCACCCCCTTTCCCTCAACCCCCCACTCCCCAGCAACCCTCAGTTTGTTTTGTGAATATAAACTTAAGGAAATACCCAGTAGTTAATTCTTCATTCACTGCTATATTCTAATACAAAGAACAGTATCAGGCACTTAATAAATATAATGGCTGAATGAATGAATGGACAGATGCACTCAATTTCCCCTCAACAATGTTCTAGATTGACTTCAGTGAAAGAATTACATGGATTTTGTACAAATTAAGTCAATTTTATATATTTTTTTAAAAATATGTTTTGAAAATATGATCTGATGTTACAAATATTAAACTCAATACTCTCTATCCAGGAAGCGAAAGATCTCTGAGGATTAATTCACAAGGCAGAAAAGCAGGCCTGTCCTCTAGGCAAATAATGTGTTTCATTCACTTTCTTTTTATTGTTTCTCACTGAACACTTGGCTTTCTACCAACTAAATACACAGTATCTTTTTCATATGTAAATCCTTTTAAGCTGTATAACAGTAGTTCAAGGTCAGGATGCACTGTGGCTTGTTGCAATGGAATGTCAAAGGGTAGATGTGATTAAGAGGCTGAAACATGTGCTTTCTTGCTCCTGAGGTGCCTTCAGCTTCTCTTAAACATTCACACAACAAGCTGAGGATGCATTGGAAAAAAAGTGTGTGTATGCGGCCTTTAGTGTTCTTTCTATCTTTCTCCTCATTTTCTTGTGAGTAACAAGTCATGTGTAGTAACTACTTTTTTGACATAAAGGCAATAATAAATCACCAGAACTAATTATTAATGAAGAACATATAGGGGTGCCTGGGTGGCTCAGTGGATTGGGCCTCTGCCTTCTGCTCAGGTCAGGATCTCAGGGTCCTGGGATTGAGCCCCATGTCGGGCTCTCTGCTCAGTGGAAAGCCTGCTTCTCCTTCTCTCTCTGCCTGTCTCTGCCTACTTGTGATCTCTCTATCAAAAAAGATAAATAAAATTTAAAAAAACAATCAAACGTATAAAAGGGAGACCATCTGTCTCTTTGTATATTGACTGATATGAAAAGAACTGGTATCTTGAGATATCTAATATGCTTATGTCTTTTGTTACTCAGTCTTTCCTAAACTCTTGTTATTGTGTAAGTTACAACTTGCATCTGAACTAATGAAGACAAAGGGAAAGCACTCTATATTTAATGGTATTTAATACATTTACCTTACAAACTTAAATTCACTCAAATAATTGTTAAAGCACAGCATCATTTATTTATGTGCTTAACAACATTTTGCATAATACAAATACAGTGCATCTATATTTACTAATGTCAAAGATAATCTAAATAAAACTTTAAAAAAACCCCTCAGTTTCCTCTCTGAAAGCAAGAAAATTTCATGTGTTTGCAAAAATGAAATAAGATTTTTCTGCATGATTTTTTTTATGTGAGGAGAGTGCAATTTTTTAATTTATGTAATTTGTTTTCCACTTTTCTTAAGATATGGTTTCCATACAGCACTCTGTAACTTTAAGGTAATCAGCATAATAAGTTGACGTGTGTTTAGTACGAAATAATTAACACATTGAGTTTAGTTAATACCTACCATATCCTATAGATACTCCCCCAAAAAAAGAAAGAAAAGAAAGAAAGGAGGAAAAGAAAAAGAAAAAGATATTTTGTTTCTTTGTGAAAAGACCCATTAACATTTAGTCTCTTAAGAACATTCCTAGGTACCACACATCAACATTAATTATAGTTCATCAAGCTATACATAACATTGATGGATAGTTTTAATAGAAAAAATATAGCACTATATTTTTTCTTGACTTCTGAGAAGGTCTGGTCCAGTTTAAACTTACTAAGTTTTACAGTCTCTTCAGGAACCGTGAGGGGAGTGAACACCGTTCTGTAACTGTCTCCCCATTGCCTGTGATCTCTACATTAGTAAAGTAAAACAAAGCATAATGTACTAGGATTAGTGGAGACTCAGAAGGAAAGGAAATGATGGTGTAAAGGAAGACAGCCGTTGTTGGAAGATGTGAGGAAATAACTTGGGAGAAGTGTCTACAGTTATATTGATTTATTTCAACAGTTTTAAGTATTGAGTCCATGTTCCTTTAACTATATACCTCAAATGGAAGCATAACATAAAGAAATTATTCCTTTTTTGATTTCTTATGGTAAAATAGGACATCCTAAAATCCTTATTTAATTATAGATAAACTAATATTTATGGTTGATTTCATTGATCTTTCATTTCTAATTTTTTTCCATTACAATTATTTTTATAGAGCCTAAAACAGTTAATAAGAACATTACTTTTCCTTTAGTTTTATCTTCCTTGTAAATTCTTCTTTATTATAATACACTTACTTAAAAACTATTTCAGTGATGTAGGAGAAAAACTGCCAACATTCTTAGATGAATTCTTATATTTCCCATTACTTAGTAATCTACTGAGGGAGAATATTAATCTATTAGCCTCAAAATAAAATATAAAAAATGGGAAATGAATAATAGAAATGCCATACTTCAAATGATTATGAAATTCACTAAATTTAAAAAAAGTGTCTGTCAGAAACAATTGCTACACATGGGGTAGAGCAGAGGCAAAAAAAAAATAATAATAAGTAATCATTATTTTGCATGCAGCTGTGCAGTATTCCAAGCACTTTTTATTAAAAAGTCTTTCTCCCAATGTATATTCTTTAATCATTTGTCATAGATTAATTGATGATATAAGTGTGGGTTTATTTCTGAACCCTCTATCCTCCTCTGTTGATCACTGTGTCTATTTCTGGACCAGTACCATACTGATTTGATTTCTACAGTTTTATAGTGTATCTTGAAATCTGGGATTGTGAAACCTCCAGTTTTGTTCTTCATTCACAAAATTGTTTTGGCCGTTTGAGTTCTTGTGTGGTTTTATATTAATTTTAAGCTTATTTGGTCTAGTTCTCTGAAAGGTGTTACCGATATTTTGATAGGACTTGCATTAGATCTGTAACTTGCTTTGGGTACTATCGAAATTTTAACAATCTTAATTCTTCCAATCCATGAGCATGGACTATCTTTCTATTTGTGTATGTCATCATCAATATCTTTCAGCAGCATTTTATAATTTTCAGAGCACTGGTTTTTCACAGTTTTGGTTAAGTTCATTCCTAGGTATTTTATTTCCATTGGTGTAACTATAAATGGAATTATTTTCTTAATTTCTCTTCTTGCTACTCCATTATTATTATACAGAAGTGCAACTAATTTCTGTATATTAATTTTGTATCCTGCAACTTTACTAAGTTCATTCAGTACTTTAAATAGGTTTTTGGTAGAGTCTTCAGAGTTTTCTATGTATAGAATTATGTCATCTACAAATAATGACACTTTAACTTCTTCCTCCTTCTTCCTTACTGGTATGGATGCCTTTTACTTCCCTCTGTTTTCTGATTGCTTCCGTGAAGAATTCCAATACTATATTGAAAGAAAAAGAGCTAAAGTGGATATTCTTGTTTTGTTCCTTATCTTAGAGGAAAAGCTCTGAGTTTTTGGTCATTGAGTATATTAAATGTGGGTTTTTTAATATATGGCCTTTATTATTATTTTATTTTTTTATTATTTTATTTTAATTAATTTATTTTATATATGGCCTTTATTATGTTAAATATGTATCCTCTAAACCCAACTTTGTTGAGAGTTTTATTGTGAATCATGAATCATGAATGTTGAATTTTTTCAAATGCTTTTTTGTGCATCTATTGAAGTGATCATTTGATTTTCATTTTCCATTTTGTTCACGTGTTATATCATGTTGATTGATTTGTGATTATTGAACCATCCTTGCATCCCTGGAATAAATCCCTGTTGATTGTAGTGAAATATCCTTTTTTTCCTTTCTTTCTTTTTTTAAGATTTTATTTATTTTTTGACACAGAGAGAGAGAGATCACAAGTAGGCAGAGAGGCAGGCAGAGAGAGGGGGCAGCAGTCTCCCTGCTGAGCAGAGAACCTGATACAGGCTTCGATCCCAGGACCCAGGGATCATGACCTGACCTCAGAGGCTTTAACCCACTGAGCCACCCAAGCGCCCATGAAATATTTTTATAATGTATTGTTGAGTATGGTTTATTAATATTTTGTTGAGGATTTTTCCATCTATGCTCATCAAACATACTGGCCTATAATTTTCCTTTTTTGTGGTGTCTTTTTCTGGTTTGGGTATCTAGGTAATGCTGGCCTCATAAAATGTATTTGGAAACTGTCTTTCCTCTTCTATTATTTGGAATAGTTTGGGAAGAATAGATATTAACGTTTCTTTAAATGTTTGGTGGAATTTACTTGTGAATCTATTTGGTCCTGGACTTTTGTTTGTTGGTAGTTTTTTGACTGCAAGTTCAATTTTGTTATTACTGATTGTTAGATTTCCATTTATTCCTGATTCAGTTTTAGAAAATTAAGCAGAAAATATTCTCACTGATTCAGTATTAAAAACTGCAAAAGACAATACTGATATAAATCCCAACAATGATAAATAATGCTTTATCTGCTTCTACTCTGAACAGTGATTAAACAATAGCAACTGTCAGCTTTACACTTGGTGTATCACATGTTATGTCTGATAAAGGAACGGAGGCAATGGATTCCCAAGTGTTCTTCATATGAAGGTATTAGCTGTCATCTGGTACAGTAAAAGTATATGAAAAACTGTGTGTGTGAGCCCATCTTTCTCTCAGTTAGTGTAGGAAAATGTCAGAAACAATACTGTGCTCTGTTGCAAATCATTGCAAAAGTGTTTATGGAAGGATTTGGTAAATGGAGATATGCACTGTCATTATTTGAATTAAAGGGTTTGAGCCCTATATGGATTATTTATTGCTTTATTTAAGCTAGTTTTCAAAGGTAATATTTTAAAATTCAGACAGCCAGTATAGCATTGTATAATTTACAAAGTGGGTGTGATATCTAAACTATCATATGAACCAGACATTTTTGTAACAAACCCATATGAGCAAAACTGCTTAAAGCCAATCACAGTCAGTAACGTGGCAACCTCAACTATCCAGAGAGCTCCTAGGAAGGTACACATCAGTCCTGAGGTCAGGAAGTCCATGTGCTAAGACAGGTACCTCAGACACTGTCTCAGAGCCTACAACACTTCTGAGCAATTTTTTGGCAAGTTTGATAAGGCAGTATCCCAGCTCACAGAAGCTTATAAATGGTAAATAAGAAAGAAGAATTGGAATAACTCGGTAGCTGCTGGTGGCGGACAGATCAAAGTAGGGTGGGGGAGATACAGGATGATTAATGAGACAGTCTTGCTCTTTAGAAGCTCAGCCCCTAGATAAGGATAGCTTGACTGTGAATGAAAGAGAGTAATTATAAAAATCAAAACACACAAAAAAGGTCAGTCTGTGGAAAGGCAAAAGGATTAGTATTTTCAACATGTTTCAAAGAGTTTACTTGCCCTTGAGGCCTTTGCTCTTTTGCTGTTCAATATAACATTTGATCATTTTAATGATACCCTACCTCATTAAGATAAGTCTAACTTATGTTTATCCACAGTATTTAAGTAGATAAGGGACACATATTATATTGGGAAATCTATCAAGTCTATTACAAAAAAAAAAAAAAAAAGATAAGCCCTCAGAAATTAAGTTTAAATCAGCAAGAAAACTACCTCATATACAAGCCATTTCTCTGACAATGTTGGTTAAGAGTCTTCATGGCAATTTAAAACAATTTTGGCATCTCCAAAGCTATGGGAAAAGGTAGTAGACAATCATGAATTTAATACTGCATGTCTCATTATTTCAGTGATGATCTCATGGAAGACAAACAAGAAAGACTGTTTTGCTTTGCAGTTACCAGGGAAACAGTCGGTAAGATTTAGCGCGTAGATTTAATTAGCTCAGATATAGAGTAGCCAGCCACCCCTGCATCACTGAATGACTCAAAAATAGTTAACATTTACCTATTTGATTATTGCAGATTATAAACTACTCTTAAGTCTCTTAGGTGTTCTGGTAGTGAAGAAAAGCAGATAACATCAGATTAAAAACTGTGCTTTCAGTAATCACCTTAATCTCTTGGACTATTTAAACTTCTTCTTTTTTTTTTTTTTAAGATTTTATTTATTTTACAGAGAGAGAGATCACAAGAAGGCAGAGAGGCAAGCAGAGAGAGAAAGAGAAAGAGAGAGAGAGGGAGGAGGAAGCAGGCTCCCTGCCTAGCAGAGAGCCCGATGTGGGACTTGATCCCAGGACCCTGAGATCACGACCTGAGCTGAAGGCAGAGGCTTAACCCACTGAGTCTCCAGGCAGCCCCTAGACTACTTAAACTTCTTAAACTCTAGGATACATCTGAAAATGAGCAAGAGCACAGTCATGGAAATGCAAGAGTTATGTTTTGAGTTAAAGTTTGGTGAAAGGTTTAAAACATGAGCATAGAAATTAGGAAGCACATTCAAGCAAATATATCCTTCATCTGCCGATAATATAATTTTCACATGGCAAATATTTTAAAACATTGAATTAAACTGAGGTCATGTCTATCTAGCACTTTTGTGAATGTGTCTATTGGTCACTGGTCTAATTTAAAACTACACATCATGAAATAATAAAATATAGATGTTGTTTTGTGTTTGCTAAAATAGTTCTATACACATTGTCTCCTTTTGTCCTCACAACTCTAGAATAAAGGTGTCCTTATTGTAACTATTTTGTATTAGGAAAGGAAAGAGAAGAAATACTTCTCAGATAAGGAATACTGATGAGTATTACCTTTTTCTTAGCCCTTACTATGCTTTTTATACACTAATTTAGGTGGGTTTTTTTATAATTTTATTTTACATTTTTTCAATGTTCCAAGATTCATTGTTTATGCTCCACACCCAGTGCTCCACACAATACGTGCTATCCATAACACCCACCACCAGGCTCACCCGTTAATTTAATTCTTAAAATAACTTCATAATGTGTACAGGTCATTAGAATTGTTATTTAACAGGTTTGATTTTTAATAAATGATTTTTGCCCAAGGTCACTGTTAGTAAATGATAAAGCCAGGATTTGAAGGCAAATTTCTCTGGGGTTACAACTGTCGAAATTTTATATTTATATTACCAAATTTTATCCTAGGTTATCAGCTTTATTTTATAAATTAGTAAATTGATATTCAAAACATGTCAGTGAATTGATCTTTGACTTAAAGCCCAGACTTCTAATTTTAAATGCTAGGCTCTATCTATATATTGTTGGTTTTCTACTTTGCAGCTAACTAAAATATATTTGTGATATATATATATATATATATACATATATATATATATATATATATAATTTTTTTTTTTACTTTCCTTATGGATCACAACAATACTTTTTTCTGCAATGTGTCATCAAATATATATGTGAACTGCATGACCTTTATCAAATAACTATCCAGTATATCAAATTTTAACTGAAACGTGTCACTACTTGATTAGGAAGAGTGAGGGTAGGTTATGTTTTAATATAAGCTTGTATGGAAATACCACAACAGTGATTTTCAAATAATTTCAAATTTCTCATGGATAATCTGTAGACACCCTAAGGGCACATATTAGTAAAATAATTTATTGGCCATGCAGTATGTTTGCAGTTGTTATCGTATAATGAGTGCCCTTTTCCCCCACCTATGTTCTTTATGTAGCAGAAAAAGAAAACAGGAAATATGTGCTCCATGTCACTAAGCATGTAATTTCTTCTATAAACTGGAACTAGTTAGAAGGTTGGCTGTGCTAACATATTTAGATATTTTGGGTCAGGGTCTGGTTGAATTGCAAGTGAATCACAGGTGTCATGGAAACACCATTCTTTCAAAAAGCCTGTGCCATTTTAGTTGTTGTTTTGTTTTTGTTTCTGTCCTTTGTGTGTGGTTTTTTTTTTTGTTGTTGTTGTTTGTTTTTGTTTTTTTCCAGCATACATATGTGTTTTACATACAGTGAGTCAATGCGTGATGTATATAACTAATTATGAGATTTCTGGTATGGTTAGATTTTTCTTCTCTCTCACAATATGAAAAAAAATAAATATGAAAACAATTGTTTGATATTTTCTCTTGCCTCTTCGGATAAAAATTCTCTTATTTTTTTTGACATACTTAGTTCCAAAAACATTATTTTTCTGAGTTGCAGCCTTCTAAAATAGCCTTGTGTAAGTCACATATACAAGGACATAATAACAATATCTCCTCAAGATCTGCTGATGCTCACCTGGAGTTCTGCCTGGAGTTTTCTACTTGTGCATATTCTGCACTGCATTATATGCCTTACCCAGTAAGGTTTTCCTCCTATTCTGTATAGAAAGTTTACCCAGTAAGCCCCAAAAGACACAGAAATTTAGTATGTCTAGATTTTCTCCATTTTGTAAATATTAATGTGTTTTTAAGGACATATCATTTTATGCTTTGTGTGTGCTTTGTTGCCCAAAATCAATGAGATGAGGACAAAGAGGCTTTTATTGGTGCCTTAAGTAAATAACCATGGGCCTAATCATATAATAACTTATCGAAGAAAATAAAAGCTTACTCTTAACTCCTTCTGCAAAAAGCACAAAGCAAGCAGAATATTTCAAGGAGATTTTGAAGGTAAAATTCAGGAAAATATTGCTGAGATGAAAGTACTATAGAATAATCTGTATTTTAGGAAGAGAATTGTAGCAACAGATTAAAGCATAGATAAGGAAAGGCTACAATAATGACAGGAGCAAGCATAGTTCACCTCACTTAAAAATACAGCCTGGAAAAAAAAAAAAAAACAGCTTTGGAAGTGGAAATAAAGGGATAAGCAGGAGAAAAAACAGAATTTCTGAGGTGGGAAAATCTGGTGATTTGGTGAATCAGAAAGGTGGAGGATAACAGATGATTATAAAAGTTTACTGTCAGGTTTTCAACATTTTCAACAGGAGTTGCTGGAGTAGAATTACAATGTAATTCCAATGTTTGAAGTTTCATTGCTGTTATTGTGGTTATTAGAGTTGTTTAGGTTCCGTTTAGTTGAGGAGAATACTGTCACTGGTCTTGGATGCCCATTTTGAACAAAAGCTCTGTATGTTCTCTTCAACCTGATATATGAGGACCCGTCTCAAATTTTTTTCCTAACTGAACCTCTTTTTGCTTCCTGAAACAAATAAGAACACTTAAATTGTTCTCTTAAATTTCCCTTGAGTAAGATACAATTATCTTACTGCTGGATTGGGATACCTCCATGTTTAAGCTCTGAGTGTACCTGGAATCTTGGTAGTGACTGGATAGGCTTCTGGGGGATGAATGGGCTATCTAATAATCTGAAATGTACTGCTTAACCTTTAAAATGCCTCTGGCAACACCAAGGTCCAGCTTGTTTATTTATTTATTATTGCTGGCCCAAAAGTTTAGCTAGCCTGTCCTATCAATGTGACCAGTAGACTGTGAATCAAGACCACAGTGGAAGTATTGATTGACTTTCTGCAATCAAGTTTCCTGTGATAAACTGAATAATAGCTCCTCAAAAGATATCCACATCCTAATCCCTGAACACTGTTAATGTTACTTTATATGGAAAAACAAGAGAAAAAAAGATTTTGGAGATGTGATTATGCCAAGTATCTTGCGATAGGGACAAGTATCTTGGACTACTGAAATAAGTCCTAAGTACAATCACATATATTCTTATAAGATGAAGGTAGAGGAAGATATGAGACTCACAAAAGAGGAGAAGGCAATGTGACCATGAAGGCTAAGACTGGTGTGTCACAGCCACTGTGGGCAATCCATTCATCCATTAGTAGCCAAGGAATAGCAGCCACCAGAAGCTGGAACAGGCAAGGAACAGACTGTCTCTTAGAGCCTCCATAGGGAGCATAGCCCTTGCTGAAAACCTGACTTTGACCCAATGATGCTGATTTCAGAGTTTTGGGTTCCAGAACTGTAGATCACATATTTTGTTGTTTCAAGACACCAGGTCAGTAGTAATTTGTTTCAGCAGCTACATGAAACTAATACAGCTCCTCACACACATTTAGGTGGTTTGTGGTGTGGAGACAAAGTACACAGTACTCCCTGTGTAAGTGAGAAATGTTCCAGGGGAGTCAAGCTTCCAGTCTGTTGGGCCCTGTCACTTGCCTGTGCTCTTCTTTTATTCTGTACAGTATCATTTACCTTTATTAGGACCTCATACGGATATTCATGAGTCCTGCCAATTATCTCACCTGTGTAACCTTTGCAGTTGACACTATGACGTTTCTTGTAACTATTCCTGACTCAATAATTTAAGTAATGGCTGAGGCTTTTGGGATGAAGAAAGAGAAGGACAATGGGAATGAGAAACCAGCATGGCCAGGTTGACTCCTAGGCAGTCCCTGGTGGGGAAGCTGTGCAAACACTGAAAGCAGATGGATGCCACTTACTGTTGGTAGATCCCATGTCTGGAACATGTATAAATCAACCACATTCTAATGGACAGGGGGTCTTAGCTATTTTTGTCCCTCTTAACAAAAATGAAATTATCCAAGAGGTAGTCCTGGGGTGCTACAATTATAGAGTTCTCATGGTGATTCAGTTTGTATGTGGAAGGGCATATTCATTTCCAAAAGGGAGTTGGTAAATACTTGTATTGATAAACATGATTCCTGTCAGATTATAGTAAATACAGTAATGACATAGGTCATAGGAGAAGGAATTCAAATAATTTTTGAAACACAAAATCTTTATTGGTAACTCCGTTCTGTACCCTTGTTGAAATGGATTTTGCACAGGAGAAAAAAAGAAGTTCTTTCCCTATGTTAATACTGTCAAATGTATGTTCAGACTTGTTCAGGACCATTACTTAGCTTCAGCTTTTGCAGAGATGTAGATAGGAGTAAATTCCAGCCTGTTAAGCTAGAAGTATATAACACATAGCCTAAAACAACAATAGCAACAACAACAGAAACTACCCGACTCTGTCCTTAAATATTAACAAAAATATTCATTATGAGATTACTGAAATCTTGTGACTGCAAATGATATATAGAACTACTTTAATGACAGTGTGGAAGTTTCTTCTAATCCATGTCCTTTTTTTTTTTTCTTTTTCAGAAGTAGTGGTTGATGCTGTGTTAAAATTTGTATCGGCTCCTTCTGTGACTTTATTTCTCTTAGTATTAGTTGTCACCTTTGGTCACCATTAGGCACCTTGGCATAAAGTCTTCAGTTGCTCTTGTTACCTAGAATTCCATAATTTATATGTATTAAGGAATTAAAGTAATCCCTCCCAATATAGGTTTATGTATTAAAATAATTCACAGATCAATTGTTTGGCACTCAAAACATATTTTCCTAATGAAAACCTATATAGTAAGTGGTAGTTATATTCCCAAACCTATTTAATCCATAATCCAGCTTAAATGCCAAGCATGCTAAATAGAATGTAAAAAAAAAAATTTGATACCACTTTTTAAGTAAATATAAATATGGAATATTTTAAAATAATTGAGAAAACATTTTTCTGACATTTTCTTTTCTCAACAGCTTTATTGAAGTATAATTGATATGTAAAACCTGCCCATGGTTAACATGTAAAACTTTGTGGCTGTATGAATATACACACACAGTTAAGCAATCACTATAATCAATGTAATAAACATATACATCACCATGAAAAGTTACCTTGCTCATGTGTATGTTGTAAGAACACTGACAGAAGATCTACCCTCTTAACTACTTTTAAGTCCACAATAGTTGTTGACTAAAAACCCTATGCTGTACAACACATCTCTAGAACTAATTGATCTTGCATAACTGATACCTTATACCAATTGACTTTTCTTTGTGTATGGGGACAAATCATGTCAAACTGCCCTGAGTGGGGTTGAAAAGTGGAGAAAAAAAGATCTGAATTATTCAGAAAAAAGGAAAAAATAAAGTGGGTAAAAAATGTACAGAAGTTTGACTAAGAATATCATGGAAAGATAGAGATAGTGAATCTACTAAAATTCTAAGGGATTCATATAAGAGATCAGGTGCTCTGAATGTTTTTCCAATTCCTCAAACTATAAAAGAATGACTAAAGAGTCATTTAATTTGTGTGAGCCTTACAGGCTTTACAATTCTGATTATAATAAAGATAAATCTACAATCATTTAAGAGCTAGTTCCAATTAAAATAGTGTTCATTAAAGGAGAAGGTTATGATTCTGAGTGATGGAAGGACCAGGGTCTCTTAGCACTGGCCCATCAGAGAACCCAAGGTAGTTTGCACTGATAAAATGACTGGGGGATTTGTTGAATCATGTTGATACATGATATATGGTTATAGCTAAGCTTGCTAAAATAAAACTTAAAAGCAGTATTGCAATTAGCAGGATTTGGTATAAACAATTGTAGAAGGCTTTCATGTGAACACATGGCTCAAATTAGAAAATTATAATGAAAGCATTTTATGGTTGTTACCCCTATCTGAGTATTCTTTTGGAATGAATGTGATGCCTGCATAGGGAATTCTTCACATTTGGAAATGATCCAGGAAAAAATGTAATGCATACTTACTTTTTGGTTTTAATCGTGCACACTTGATGGAAATATTTGGAATTACCTAAGCCCACTCAAGCCATTAATTTACAACAACATCAGCTATCTGAGGGCACCAGAAAATGTTCATTTTAATTAAGAATCTATAATATACAGGTATAGTAGTACACATAAATCCCTTTTTACCATCTCATATGATCTGTAAAAATAATTGATCGATCTTAGAGGCAAATTATGGATTGATAGTCTTAATAAAGTTATTCCTATGTCCCCTTAATAGCATTGGTCATGCCTGATTGGTACTAACAGTTCAAACTATGGGATATGCTGCATTAATTTTTTCTAATCATTTTGGCTAATGCTGTCTTTTAGACTTCTATTTTGAAAGAAAGCTTTGGCTAGTTGGGTTGGTTTGCATTTATGTAGGATGAACTTGAGTACACATGTATTGCTCTCCCACAAGGGTATTTAAATTATCTTGTTTACTACTTCAACTTGATAAGAAGAGATTGAGATTTGATTGAGTTTGAAAATATTTTTATTTATTCTCTTAATGATACAATGTTGATACCTCAGTCTAAAGACAAAGTTAAAACTGAAGTTAAGTATTTAATAGTCATATGACTACACAGGATGTCTGAACAAAACAAAGTACAGGGCCAGAGAAAATGGAGAAATTCTTATGCACCGCTTAGGTTAAAAGCTACAAGAGACAAAGAGCTATCCCTCAGGCACCAAGAACAAGTTATTGTTCTTGCCATTTTAAAACACAAAGCAAGAAGATTAGAGATTAACTAAAACATTTGGTTTTTTGAAGAAATGACAGACCACATCTGGTAATTTTATTAACTTCTATTTCCAAACTTAAACCACAGAATATACCGTCAAAAAAGTTACTATGTTAGCATTTTGCTCTAGACAAACCTCTAAAAATGAGGTGTTCATTTAATCTGGGCAAAACAATATATTGTAGATGTAATAATATGTATGTAAATATAATACATTGGCTATATAATCATATATATGTATTATATATATAATACAGTAATATAATAAGGCATCTGAATTTTATAGGAAATTTGTTTTTAGCATGTGCGTCTAGTTGCCTATATATTTATGACCCCTTATAGCTACATGTTTAATAGTATTCGAAGGATCCTAATCTTTGTTTCAATGTTTTTTTGAGGAAATAGTATGCATTTCTCCCTTGAAATTTTCCCTTTTCCTTCTTCCTCTTTATGCTGATCAGAGGTTTTATGCTCATTGTCACAAAAGAGGAATGTTAGGACTGAAAAAAAGAAAGTGCTTGTAGATGTCTTTGCATTTATTTTTGAAAGCTTAAACACTTGGAGAAGTTGCAAGTACATAATGAGCATGCTGAAGAAACAAAAAGGTAGAAATACACACACACACACCATATATATATGTATATGTATATATATATATACACACACACACATACATATATAGCAGAAGAATAAAGGTATTTCCTTAACATCAAGGGAAGTGCCAAGAAGCGCCAAGAAGAGAGACCTGTCCAGGATGCTGTGCAAGTAGGAAAAACACTCTGAAGTATAGCTTCACAAAACATCCTAGCAGCCAGGAATTCAAGAACACATTGAGATCTACAAGCATCAGAACTCTAATGGTAGCCTCAAGAGAGCTACTGAACCACTCAGGATTGAAAATCTGATGATTCAGCAATAAACTTTGTGAACTGATTAAAGAGAAACACACAACATCTTTCACTCACAACTAAGCCTTGTCAAGGTCTGAGACTAAAATAGAATAAATTCACGGGAAGTTCTTTTTCTTGTCAGAAATTAAAGAGTTTTTGAAAGGAATATTTCTTTCACAATAACAAATGTTTTATTTATTAAACAATGAGATATGGAGAAAACCTCCTACCCTTTAGATATTAGCTGTTCTTGTAGAATTTTTCACCTTTAAAGAGAATCAGTAGGAACGAAGGCAGGCAAATTATCACTTCCTTTACACGAAAGGAAAAAAAGAAAGAAAGAAAGAAAGAAAGAAAGAAAGAAAGAAAGAAAGAAAAACATAGGTATACCTTCATTAGTTCTGATACAGGTTTGACCATTTGAAGACATTTCTTTTGATAATTCAATGAGAGCTTTTGGTATTTCAGTAATAATTTTTTGTCATGTAGTCAAGTTTTCATCCTCAAGAGGGCACTTTAATATAAGCTAATCCTCTCCCAGAAGTGTTTTTAATTCTCTGTGGGCAGAATGCTTAATTTCACTGAGCATCTGTCTTTCAATATGACGTTTTCCATATGCAAACTTTGTACTCTTCATAGTGTGCGTTAAAAACTAAATAAAGTTATCATTGTGTAAAATGTAGAGTTTTATTCAAGATAGGAATATTTACTTTTCCATTTTTCTTTTTAACCATTTCCCTATGGAGATTGGCTTTGTCAGATCAGTAAGAAACCAATGGGTATTTTTGTTCTGTGAATGCTAAGTAAAATTTAACTCATGAGACTTGGTTGAGTCTGAGGGATTATTCTTCACATTGTTTTCTAGTTTTCACATGTTTGTCTTTTAATCAACTATGCGTTTTTGATAAGAAAACAATTTGTTACAAATTCCCTGCTGAGGAAGCTTCTTTTCATTCTTAATAATGAAGGTATTGGGAGAAGTTCCAAAGTAGGGTCAAAGTGGTAAATAATAATTTTCCCCCTACCCTCCTAGGTTCTTGTCTGAGACCTCTGTAATAAAAGACAGATTCATATGAGAAAAACAAACAGAAATTTAATAACATATGTATCTCCAGTATACATAAGAGATACCCAGAAAAACTGAGTTAATGCCCCAAAATGACCCAAGCCACCACCTTAAATACCATCTGCAGTTAAAACAAAAAAAAGTTCTCTAATTTCCCTTTCCATATTTTCATTGTTAGTGTATAAGAAAGCAACTGATTTCTGTACATTGATTTTGTATCCTGCCACATTGCTGAATTGTTGTATGAGTTCTAGTAATTTGGGGGTGGAGTCTTTTGGGTTTTCCATATAAAGTATCATGTCATCTGTGAAGAGAGAGAGGGTTTGATTTCTTCTTTGCCAATCTGAATACATTTTATTTCTTTTTGTTGTCTGATTTCTGTTGCTAGGGCTTCTAGTACTATGTTGAACAGCAGTGGCAAGAGTGGACATCCTTGTCTGATCTCAAAGGGAAGGCTGTCAGCTTTTCCCCATTGAGAATGATATTTGCTGTGGGTTCTTCATAGATAGATTTTGTGAAGTTGAGGAATGTTCCCTCTATCCCTATCCTTTGAAGCATTTTGATCAGGAACATGTTCTGTATCTTGTCAAATGCCTTTCTGCATCAATTGAAAGGACCATGTGGTTCCTCTCTCTCCTATTACTGATTTGTTCTATCACATTGATTGATTTATGAATGTTGAACCACCCTTGCATCTCATGAATAAATCCCACCTAGTCATGGTGAATAATCTTTTTAATGTACTGTTGGCACCTATTAGCTAGGATCTTGTTGAAAATCTTGGCATCCATATTCATTAGGTATATTGATCTGAAATCCTCTTTTTTGTGGGGTCTTTGCTTGGTTTGGGGATAAGGGTAATGCTGGCTTCGTAGAAAGAGTCTAGAAGTTTTCCTTCCATTTCTAATTTTTAAAACAGCTTCAGAAGAATAGGTATTATTTCTTCTTTGAATGTTTGGTAGAATGCTTCAGGGAATCCATCAAGTCCTGGGCTCTTGTTTTTTGGTGAGTTTTTAATCACTGCTTCAATCTCGTTACTAGAAATTTCTTCCCGATTCATTTTGGAAGTTTATAGTTTCCAGGAATGCATCCATTTCATCTAGGTTGCTTAACATATTGGCATATAACTGTTGATAATAATTTCTGATGATTGTTTCTATTTCCTTGGTGTTAGTCGTCATCTCCCCTTTTCAATCATAATTTTATTAATTTGGGTCCTCTCTCTTTTCTTTTGGATTAGTTTGGTCAATGGTTTATTTATCTTATTGATTCTTTCAAAAAACAGCTTCTAGTTTCGTTGATGTGTTCTATTGTATCTCTAGTTTCTATGTCATTGATCTCAGCTCTAATCTTGATTATTTCCCTTCTTCTGCATTAGGTTGGCTTAATTAATTGTTGATTTTCCAGTTCTCTAAGATGTAAAGAGAGCTGGTATGTTCTGGATTTTTCTTTTTCTTTTTTTTTTTTTTTTTTTGAGTGAGTCTTGGATGTCTATGTATTTCCCTCTTAGGACCACCTTTGCCATATCCATAGGTTTTGGACCTACATGTCTTCATTCTCATTGGTTTCCATAAATTACTTAAGTTTTTCTTTGATGTCCTGGTTGATTCAAACATTCTTAAGCAGGGTGGTCTTTAGTGTCCAAGTATTTGAATTCCTTCCAAACTTTTTCCTATGGTTGAGTTCCAGTTTTAAAACATTGTGGTCTAAGAATATGCAGGGAATAATCTCAATCTTTTGGTATTGGTTGAGCCCTGATATGTGACCCAGTATTTGGTTTATTCTGGAGAAAGTTCCATGTGCACATGAGAAGAATGAGTATTCTGTTGTTTTAGGGTGGAATGTTCTGTACATATCTATGAGGTCCATCTGGTCCAATGTGTCATTCAGTGCTCTTTATTGATTTCCTGGTTGGATGATCAATCTGTTACTGAGAGTGGCATGTTAAGATCCCTTATTATTAAAGTATTTATATCAATATGATTATTTATATTGGTTAACAGTTGTCTGTTAACCAAGTTGTAGTTAACCAACTACAACTGTAGTTGACTGCTCCCATATTGGGAGCATAAATATTTACAATCATTAGATCTTGTTGGTGTATAGATGCTTCAAGAATGATGTAGTATCCTTCTTTTTCTTTGACTATGGTCTTTAGTTTAAAAATCTAATCAATTCCATTTACTAGAACACCAAGAGCCATAAGATGCCTGGGAATAAACCTAACCAAAGAGGTAAATGATCTGTACTTGAGGAACTACAGAACACTCATGAAGGAAATTGAAGAAGACACAAAAATATGGAAGGGGATTCCATGCTCATGGATTGGAAGAATAAACATTTTTAAAATGTCTATACTGCCTAGAGCAATCTGCACTTTCAATGCCATTCCCAATCAAAATTCCACCAGCATTTTTCAAAGAGCAGGAATAATCCTAAAATTTGTATGGAACCAAAAGAGACACTGAATTGCTAAGGAAATGTTGAACAAGAAAAACAAAACTGGGCATCAACGTTACCTGATTTTAAGCTTTACTACAAAACTGTGATCACCAACACAGCATGGTACTAGCACAAAAACAGACACATAGACCAGTGGAACAGAGTAGAGAGCCCAGATATGAACCCTCAACTCTATGGTCAAATAATCTGTGACAAAACAAGAAAAAAATATCCAGTGGAAAAAAGACAGTCTCTTCAATAAATGGTGCTGGGAAAATTGGATAGCTATGTATAGAAGAATGAAACTCTGACATTCTCTTACACCATACACAAAGATAAACTTGAAATGGATAAAAGACCTCAGTGTGAGGCAGGAATCTATCAAAATCCTAGAGGAAAACATTGGCAGTAACCTCTTCGACATTGGCCACAGCAACTTCTTTAAAGATATGTCTCCAAAGGCAAAGGAAACAAAAGTGAAAATGAACTTTTGGGACTTCATCAAAATCAAACTCTTCTGCACAGCAAAGGAAACAGTAACAAAACAAAGAGGCAACCCACAGAATTGGATAAGATATTCACAAATGACACTATAGACAAAGGGATGATATCAAAGATCTATGAAGAACTCCTCAAACTCCACACACACAAAACAGATAATCACATCAAAAAATGGGAAGAAGACATGAACAGACACTTCTCCATTCATTAGCCATCAGGAAGATTCAAATCAAAACCATATTGAGATACCACCTTACACCAGTTAGAGTGGCCAAAATCAATAAGACAGTAAACAACAAGTGTTGGAGATGATATGGAGAAAGGGGAACCCTCTTACACTATTGGTGGGAATGCAAGATGGTGCAGCCACTTTGGAAACCAGTGTGGAGATTCCTTAAGAAATTAAAAATAAACATTCGGGGGGAGGGGGGTTGGGAGAGGAGGGTGGGGTTATGGACATTGGGGAGGGTATGTGCTATGGTGAGTGTTATGAAGTGTGTAAACCTGGCGATTCACAGACCTGTACCCCTGGGGATAAAAATACATTATATGTTTATTAAAAAAAGAAAAAGAA
Organism: Mustela nigripes; assembly: GCF_022355385.1. NCBI lineage: Eukaryota > Metazoa > Chordata > Mammalia > Carnivora > Mustelidae > Mustela > Mustela nigripes. The sequence goes on along the minus strand of NC_081560.1, from coordinate 77,053,609 downwards.
AGAAATTGAAAATAGAGCTACCCTATGACCCTGCATTTGCACTACTGGGGTATTTACCCCAAAGATACAAATGTAATGAAAAAAAGGGCCATCTGTCCCCTAATGTTCATAGCAGCAATGGCCACAGTTGCCAAACTGTGGAAAGAACCAAGATGCCCTTCAATGTATGAATGGATAAAGAAGATACAGTACATATATACAATGGAGTATTATGCTTCCATCAGAAAGGATGAATGCCCAACTTTTGTATCAACATGGACGGGACTGAAAGAGATTATGCTGAGTGAAATAAGTCAAAAAGAGAGAGTCAGTTATATGGTTTCACTTACTTATGGAGCATAAGGAATAACACTGAGGGAATTGGGAGATGAAGAGGAGAAGTGAGTTGGGGGAAATCAGAGGGGGAGACAAACCATGAGAGACTGTGGACTCTGAGAAACAAACTGAGGGTTTTGGAGGGGAGGGGGGTGGAGGATTGGGTGAGCCTGGTGGCAGGCATTAAGTAGGGCATGTATTGCATGGAGCACTGGGTGTGGTGCATAAACCATAAATTTTGGAACACTGAAAAAAATAAAATAATTATTGATATATAGAAATACAACACAACAACAACAACAACAACAAAAAAGCAAAAGAAGATGTTTAGGAGTGGAAGCCAGTTATGGGTGGTTACCAGGAAAAGTACAGTAGTCAAGGGTAAGGTTGTTATGGAGATTTAGATTTTTGCTTTCCTCACTGCTTAGAGTTTCTAGAGATTTAGTCACCCTCTCTTCTTGGTACAGAGGGGGAGACTCCTTTAAAAATGAAGATTTTCCTTTTGAAGATAAACGTGTCTCACAAAAGAATAACTTTCGCTCACTTTTTCATGTCTGTGTTTCTTAAAAATAATCAACCTAAAATAATCCTTACATCAAAGAGACATATTTTGAGATGGCAAATTCTGCTCCTTTCAGTAATCAGTGCCAAGTGAGTGGTAAATGTTGAAATGTAAGACAGCAATAGGCCAGCCTTAGACTGAGATACCTCAAAGAAGACCAGGAATGGAAAAGAATAAAGATGCCTCAGATTATTTGAAATGGACTTTCTTAATAAAATATCTTAAGTTATATTTAAATTTCGTTAGTGTTAAAAATGATACCTGTATTTACTTACTTTGAGTATTGACAAATAAATACTAATGGATAAAACAATTAAGATTTTGAGGCTTTTGATGTAATTTAATATTTAAGTTTGCCAAGTGTCAAATATTATTGATCATTACCATGATTAATGATCAATGTTAAATACAACTTTGTCTGAAAGGGTTTTTTCCCTATGTTTCAACAACTAATTTTAATGTCAGAATGTTTTTATCACTCTTAAAATTAGGTTCTATGGTGGGAGGATGGGGTGACTGGTTGATGGGTATTAAAGAGGGCCCATATTGAGATGAAAACTGGGTGTTATATGCAACTAATAATTTGTTGAACACTACATCAAAAACTAAAAATGTACCATATGTTGGCTAATTGAAAATAATGAAAGATTTTTTAAATTTTTAAAAATTAGGTACTATGTAGGTTTAATTAAGTTAGTTATTAAAGAAAAGTAATCAGCCTATAGAAATCTTATAGAAAATGAAACTATGAAAAACACCAGTAAAACTTTGAAAATTATATTGACAGTGGACTATCTTATTAACTCATCTCAAGTTTATATAACTAGAAAATTATAAGGAAATATTTCCCATTGGCTAAAATTGTTTTCATAGGATCCTTATCCTTATCCAACATCTTGCTATTTTTTTTAATATAATTTTAATATAACTACCATCAAGTATCGGTGCTATCTATGTCAGGGTACTCAATTTTGTATCCTAGTGCCCTTCTTTGTAAAGTAAGCATTCCACCTCCAAAACTTTTCTGCTCAAAATTTCAACTACAGGTGTCAAAATAGTTGCAAGGATTAAAGTTCCAATTTGGTATGAGTTTCTTGGCAGCTAGAAAAAAAAGGAAAAAGGAAATAGTGCTGTGAGTTGCATGATGTCCCTGGTGATCAAATTACATAAAATAGCATGTACTTTTGGGGCGCCTGGGTGGCTCAGTGGGTTAAGCCGCTGCCTTCGGCTCAGGTCATGATCTCAGGGTCCTGGGATCGAGTCCCACATCGGGCTCTCTGCTCAGTGGGGAGCCTGCTTCCTCCTCTCTCTCTCTCTCTCTGCCTGCCTCTCTGCCTACTTGTGATCTCTCTCTGTCAAATAAATAAAATCTTAAAAAAAAAAATAGCATGTACTTTGGAATTATGGTTGGAATTCTGTTCTGGGGCCCAGGAGGGATCAGAGGTTACTAGAGAAAGCCATAGTAATGTGTAGATTCTGGGTTGATACATTCAATCTCAGGGAGCAGTAACTGCACAGAACTGGCACAGAGATCCAAGTTGAGTCACTATCATTTCCTGTCATAAGACATGTTCCAATAAAAAAAAGTATCTAAAACTAGAAATATCCATACATAAAGTGTTTATTAATATATGTCATGTCCTAGGTATCTTCATTGAAAATGTGGCTGCAAAATTACCCCAAGAATATGTCTATGACGGGGTTAGCAGTCTTCACAGAGAAGTATGAGAAAGAAAATAAACCATGGCACTCATGCACAGGAAACATGTGAAAATCCAAAGCAAGTAAAATATGTAAACATAAAACTTACAACTAATTACATTTCACCCAGTATTTTCATAAACAAGTATATGACCCCTAAATTAATTGTATTGCACATTAAAAACTAATACTGTATATCATGCTTAGCGAAATAAGTCAAGCAGAGAAAGACAACTATCATATGATCTCCCTGATATGAGGAAGTGGTGATGCAACATGGGGGCTTAAGTGGGTAGGAGAAGAATCAATGAAACAAGATGGGATTGGGAGGGAGACAAACCATAAGTGACTCTTAATCTCACAAAACAAACTGAGGGTTGCTGGGGGGAGGGGGTTTGGGAGAATGGGGTGGGATTATGGACATTGGGGAGGGTATGTGCTTTGGTGAGTGCTGTGAAGTGTGTAAACCTGGTGATTCACAGACCTGTACCCCTGGGGATAAAAATATATGTTTATAAAAAATAAAAAAAATAAAATTAATTAATTAATTAATTAATTAAAAAAAAAAACTAATACTGTGGCCCCTTAATCCATTGCTCCATTTGAGATCACCCATTTTTAATAGCTTTGAGGGCTTGAATTATGTCAAGACAGTAAATCTCCAGGAAATATTCAATTCTCACAGAAATTAATTAAACCTTGAGGATCATGACACTGGAGATTTTAGTAATTGAACTTATTCACACCAGCTGGGTTGCCCAGAGTGGCCTCTATTCCAAATACTTTGTTTTTATCTTAAGGCTATTGTGAGCATTAGTAGATATTAGTTAAGATGTAATTTCCATAAAACTAATAAAATTGAAAGTTTAAAAATGCATAAGTATGATGTGATAAAATATGCCTTTATAGGACAGTGTCTCAGGGACAGTAAAAAAATAATAAAGGAATTGTACTTTTCTTATTTTTCAAGTTGATCTAAACTCTTGAAGCCCCAGTTAATTGGGTGTCAAGATATCAAACAATAGGAAGGACTGATAAGCATTCAGTGAACTCTCTTCCCTCAAGAACTTATGTTAGCTAAATGATAAGTGAACTTTAAAGCATTAGGTTTTCTGTCTCCTCTTAACCTTTACATCACTTACATCCATTTAAAAGAAAGCTTCACACACCAAGCAGAGATCTAAAGAAAGATTAGAAAATGAGAATTGGTCTGCTACTGTTTGCCTGGTGGAATGTATCAGTGGTCTAAAACTGGCCAAATAAATTAATAATACACCTTTCTTCCCAGGGCTAAAGGTAAACAGGTGACCAGAATTTACTATTTTTCATGGTTCACATAGGCTTACTTCAGAAAAAGTAAGGTGTTCTATAAATATATTGATACACAATACATACCTATATATGTTAAATACCCATTTAATTACATGACAGTAATGTTTTCCCCCATGACTCTAAATGATTTTAATCTTTCTACCCCATTAATAGCAGTGGCTATTCATGTAGCAGTGGCTCTTATGTAAATGACATGAAGTACTTGTTCATTATATTCTCTTGAAAAAATATTTCTGAAATGTGTCCTTTATATTATCATTGCTAATTCCTAGTACTGTTATTTGATATGTAAAAACCATAAGAGCCACTGCTAGAGCTATTCATGGGGTAGAAAGATTAAAATAATGTCTGAAGAATCTGTTACATGGTCAGCATAGAAAGGATTACTGGAATTTACTCCAGAGATTGAAAATAAATTTCTTGGTGATAGTTAAATGAACAATAATATGTAATGGAGGAGTATTACTGTCTCTGTAAGTCATCTGTTATAAAACAATGCTTGCAGTTTTGTAAAATGAAGAGCTCTGAAAAATATCAAGATGCAGAGAGGGTCTAAGGTCCTAAGGTCTGGAACACACCTTAGAGTTTTGGAGAAAGAATGTGTGAAAAGAAAAAGAAGTAGAAGTATGTGCTGAGACATGTAGACATTCTACAAATTAAGAATTAAATGTCAATTTTTCAGGAAAATTGACACAGGAAGAGGGACATTATCTGGTGGACATGTGTATACTAGTCACTAGAAGGAAAGGCACTTGCAAGACTGAGTTGGTATTGCCATAAGTGTTTCAAGACCATCAAATCTACCTGTTCCCCAACTTTTTAAGTTAGTTTTTGTCTAGAAACATTAAACTTTATCAGAACTCCTCTGAGAAATGAAACAGTCTTTAGAGAAAAATACTGTTGGAGTATTCCAATAACTTGGAACTTAGGCTACAACATAAAAGAGACTGGATGTGAGCCCCACTAAACGAGAAAGAACCTAAGATTATAAGATGGGAAAGGTGAAACCAGAGAGATGGAGAGTCTCTGGAGTCCCCACGTCTTCCTCATCGCCTTCCACATTCTTCAGGTGGAATGTGTGCACACTACACACCCACACACAAGATACCATGTCTTCAGTAAAGGTACCAAGGTCTCACAATATTAGAAGTGTCTGGGGAAATGGTAAGCAAGTAGAGCTTACTGCACTAGCCTAGATGGACTAACGGCAATACTCCTGTATTTAAGAAAGCATAAAATCATGTGGAAGTTAGTGAAATAAAAGAAAAAAAGAGGACTTGGGACAGTCACAAGCTTTGAATTTGGTGGTTAAGCCAGGGTTAATGAGATCAATAAGAGGCAGAAGGTGATCTTGCTGATACCTGGCTTTCATAAATCTATAAATGCCTATGTTTAGTAAACACAATCGTTTTTTTTTTTTTGACTTTTAATTTTTTATTTTTTATAAACATATATTTTTATCCCCAGGGGTACAGGTCTGTGAATCACCAGGTTTACACACTTCACAGCACTCACCAAAGCACATACCCTCCCCAATGTCCATAATCCCACCCCCTTCTCCCAAATAAACACAATCGTTTTTATCATATTGGTTTGGCGGGCACCATTCTCAAAAAACAAACAAACAAATAAACAAACAAAACCAAAAAACTCTTGACGAACTGTTAGAGTGAGTTTTGAATCTACAAATTTTAAGGTCAGGTCCTTGTCCTTGGCTTAAGTGTAAGAAGTGCTACCTGTTTACCATTTCCTCAAGTTCCCTGGCCTCTCGTCAGCCACGGATTTCATTCCATAACCTATCTGAATATTTTATTCTTCTAATGCCTAAAAGTTAAATAAATTAGAAGATATGAAGAAGACGCTACCTATTACAGGGATCTAGGTATAAGCTGCTGAATTTCTAAATAAATCATTCTCTTCAGGGATTCAAACTTCTATGAATGTGACTCTGAGCTCTCCTTGTTTTCATTTTTTCTTTCCATGCTCCCAAATAATTTTATCTGAGAAAATGTTTCTGCTTCCTATTGTAAGCCTTCTTAAAATTAGAGCAAAGTGAAACCTTCAAAATATAAATGGGAGGTGATTCTCTATTAGAGCTAAAGAAAAAAAAAAAGCAAAAGCATCAAAACCTGGTTTAAGAGGGCATGATGAAAGTGACTGGTGGTAAAATGTGTATCTGTGCTTGGCTAGAGGAGGTGATCACTGATGAGTATAGTCCTTGGATGATTTGAGGTCAACTAAGTGAAGAGAAATTTTGGAGGTATGACATTGCACGTATAGATTTGTAACTCATGTGGGTGGTACCATGTTTCAAACCCAGGAGGAAGAAATGACTTCCATAAGATATTAAGTATAGAAAAAATAAATACAGAGGCAGAATGACAGAACCAGAATTGAGAACTCTTCCAAGACCTTTAGGACAACTTCAACTACATTTCTCTAAACTAGAAATCATGACTTTACTTTCAGTCCCTGCATCCCTTTAAATCTAAAATGACTTTCTTATAGACAGCTTACACAGGGTGCTGGTTTTTTGTTCTAATTTGCTTTTTGTTTCTTATCCATTCAGCCACTCCGTGTCTTTTGATTCATGAGTTTAATACATTAATACTAATTATTGATAGATAAGTACCTACTACTGCCATTTTGTTAACCGTTGTTGTTTTGTAGTTCTCTTGTTTATTTATTCTTCTCTTACTCTCTCTGTGGCTTAACATGTGCGCGCGCACGTGTGTGTGTGTGTGTGTATTTGTGGTGATATGCTTTGATTCTTTTTATCTTTTGTGTATCTGCAGTAGGTGTTTCCTCTGTGGTTACCGTGAGACTTGCATCAAATGCAGTTTATTTTTAAACTGATAACAACTTAACTTCAATCTCTTACAAAACCCATACACTTTTACTCTTTCACCAGCCCCCCCCACTTCATTATTGATGTCAGAGTTCCCTTTTTCTTATATTGTATATGTATTAACAAATTTTTATTGTTACTGTTATTCTTTTATACTTTTGTCTTCTAACTTTTAGACTACAGTTAATGGTGAATTACATGCAACCATGACAGTGTTCCAATACCCTGTGTTTGTCTATATATTTGCTTTTACCGGTGAGATTTGCACTGTCCTATATTTTGGTGTTGCTTTTCAGCATCTGTTCATATCAACTTGAACTTCCTTCGGCAATTCTTACAGTGCTGGTCTCCTGGGGACAAATTCTGTTTTTTATCTTGAGGAAGTTTTTATCTTTCCTTTATTTTTATGTATCATACTTTGCAAATGTATATCCAATGCCAGGTATTAATTTTACTGAAGAAAGAGATGGAATAAAAAAAGGAGGGAGAATAGGGGAAGAAACGAGAGTACAAGGGCAATATTAAAGAGTAAACCTATGAATAAATGCAAGAAGAGAAAGGATACCTTTCTAGAAAGTGAGGTACATGAGGTCTGCACATTTTCATCTACTGGTATCAAAGGCTAGTATTTTTCCCTTAAGACACAATAGTTTTTATTTAAAACTAGGACTCTAGGAAGTGTGTAAGAAGTCTTTTATCCCCAAAACCCATTCTCGAATTGGCTTTCCCCCAATTTTTTCCTTTCCATAGTTTGAAAGGATTTGTGTTTTGTAATGAAATGACAGGTTGGAAAATTGAGGGGACATTATCATTGTTGAAATAATCAGAGTTCTGAAGGGAGAGAAGCCTGTTTCTGAGTTTGTATCTATCCACAAAATGCACAATGAGTTCATTGTCTGGTCTGCCAGTATTCAAAACACAACCTTTGACTGAGCAAAAGTATCAGAAATCCAAATTTAAGCAATTAGCCTGGCATACTGTAGCTGCCGGCAGTGTACATAGCTTGACACGGTCATTAGTTTTTATGCTGTTTTTAGAGCAAATGTGTTACCAGAAACCCAATTTACTCCTGACAGAATACTATTAGGCAACCAAAGCATGAACACTGTCAAAAGCTTCCTCTAAGTAAAACAGGCTGCTGACATAAGGTGCCCTGCTATCCAAAATAGATTTATGCACTTAGAAATTTTCTTAATACTTTTTTTTGGCCTCTTTATCCATTCTTATAACTATCTCACTTTTTTCTACTAGTGTTATTGAACCAGGAACATTTTTTTCTTTGTTAACATTCTTACTGTGTAGATAGTGGCACCCTGTTTAAATGACGGTGGGACAGCTGGCCAGGATGTTGGTGGAGAAATAAAAAGAGAGAGTAACAGCAATGTCTGCCAAGTGAGAAATAAGGTTACAAGCAATGAGCGATGACTAAGAACTTCAGAGCTTGGAAACTTTCTTCTAGTACCTTCACCCCTTGCTCAACCAAATCCTGACACATTTGAAGCCTCTTCAAAGGTGAATTTGAAAGACATGTCACAAGTTGACAAAAAAAAAAAATCTCAGCGTGAGGAACCCGGGGATATTCTAATATGATAATGTTCTTTCTGACTCTCAAGCAGCAAAACTGCTGAAACATTGATTGTTAAAAGAACCAAAAGGTACTTCTTTCTGTTTAGTATTTACAACCTATTGTAAGATCAGAGTATGTTTATGTTTCTCCTGATTTAGCATAAGGTATTGTAAATAAGGGTTTCTCAAAACAGAGGGCTTGTTGGGCTAGGGAAAAGAAAAAGTTCTTTGAAAAGGAAAGGAAATGAGGAAAGGCCTAGTATATTTAGAAAAAATGAGAAATGATGTGTTTAAAGCATACAATACATGAATTTTATCATAGGAAAGGACTATCAAATTAACTTTGGTTCATATTTTTAAAGAGCATTTGATAGATCAGTGATAGTTAATAGATGATAGATAGATAGATAGATAGATGATAGACAGAACAAGCAAATGTTTAGCAAGTTCTATATTTCAGGTACCATACCATTCAGATTCTGGAAATATAGCAGTGAGTATACCATCAGGTATACTCATACCATTATACCATCAGGTGGCTAATATTCTTGTGTGAATGGTTCATTATAAATACATTAGGTTAGTCCAGTAGTGATACATCCTAAAAATAAATAAATAAACAAGCTTCCATGATAACAAGCAAATAATGTGGATGTGGTTAACATTAGATTGGGAGGTTAAGAAGATACTTAACATTTGTCTAAGGAGATGGCATTTGAGTTCGCCACATGCAAGTAAGGCTGGGAGACGCTTCAGGCAGAAGAACAGCACTTGCAATGACCCTGAAACAGTGAGCTTAGGGACAAAAGACAACCGAGGCTAAATCTTTTGGATGCAAGATGAAGACGCCATTGGTAAGCAATGAGAGAGATAGCAGGTCCTGGGGAAACTCTTAGTACAAAGATTGGCCTTGATCACTGTGGATTATGATAAGCAATTAAATAAGCAATTAAAGGGCTTGCAACTGCACTGCAGGAAAGAGATAACAATAGCTTTGACTATATGTCCTGTGAAGAGGGCTATATGTGGATAGATTTGAGTTACATTTTGCAAGTAGCGTTGATAAAAATTTCTCAGTAATTGGATCCAGGAACTGATGAAGTAAAAAAGTATCAAGAATGACTCTAGAGTTTTGATTTGAGTACCAAAATGGAAATAACAGGTGAATACTTAAGCACAACGTGAAACACTATTCTGTGGTATACTACTTAGCAACAATAAAGAATCCATTGATACTAGCAACAACTTGGATATATTGGAATCATAGAGAATTATGCAGAGTGAAAAAAGTTGCTCTCAGAAGGGTACATACTCAGTTGTTCCATTTATACAGCATTTTGGAAATAAAATTAGAGAGATGGAGAACAGATTAACAGTTGTTAGGGGTTATGAAATGGGGACAGGAAGGAGGTGGCTATGACCTTAAAAGGGTTTCATGTAGGATCCTTGTGATGTAACTCTTCTGTGGCTGTGATGGTGGTCACCAAAAAAATTAAATAAATAAATAATCAATGCATGACATAATATTTCTTAGAACTAAATGCAAATACAGAAAAATGAATGTCTATAAAATGGGTGGAATCTGAATAAGTTTGGGGGATTACACTGATATGAATTTCATGGTTGTGATCTTGAACTACAACTAGGCAAAATATCATAATTAAGGGATACTTTTTGGATGATGTATGAAATTTCTTTGTATTATATTTCACAACTGCTGGGAAATACAGAATTATTTCAAAATTAATTTTTTTAAGATGTATTTATATATTTTAGAGAGTGAGAGAGAGTACACAAGTGGAGGGAGACATAAGGAGAAGAGGGAAAGAGAGAACAAGCCAACTTCTTCTGAGCATGGAGACTGTCACAGGGCTTGATCTCATGATACTGAGATCATGACCTGAGCCCAAATGAAGAGTCAGAAGCCCAACTGACTGAGTCACCCAGGTGCCCCTCAAAATCAAAAATTAAAAAAAAAAAAATAGCTGCTCCCTCATGAAAAGAAGATGAAAACAGTCTGAGTTCATGAATCACATCATTTGAATTGTTCTTTTCTATTTTCTCTTAGATTGGAGCTGCTTTTTGTACAAACACAAATGAATTACTCCTCTGTGGTTTTTATCTATTTTCTCTTAGTGACAGATATTTTACCTATGCCTTAAATTATAACCATAAAATGAGTTCTGTAAGTGCTTTCATTTTGCAGACGAAACCACCTACAACCAAATTACCTGGAATGCTTATGATGTAATGCAGTATCCTGCTGTACCCCTGACCTAGTCAGAATCTGGGTACACAGTCATGATCTTCAAGAATCCATTTATGGTTTCTTTCAAATGATTCCAGCATTCTAATATTAAATATAATATAGTTATAGAAAGGAAAGTTAACAAGCATCACAGTTGAGTCCTTGCTTTGAAGCTGAATAGGCAAAGTTCGATGTTCTTTTTGGTTACTTCCTAACTCTTGGGATTATATCAACTGGGTTTTTGCTTTGTTTTGTTTTGTTTTTAAATCTCAACTTCTTCATGTTTTAAATGCTGGTAATAAAAGAGGATTTGATGAGGGTTCAGGAAGTTAAAGTTTTATATTACTGAGGTACCTGGGTGGTTGTCAGTTAAGAATCTACCTTTGGCTCATGTCATGATCCTAGAGTCCCAGATTGAGACCTGCACGGGTTCCCTGCTCAGCAGCGTGTCTGCTTCTCCCTATGCCCCACACCCTACTCATGTCCTCTCTCTCTCTCACTCTCTCCTTCTTTTTAGTAAATAAATAAATCTAAAAAAAAATTATATTTCTTAAAAAGTTGTCTGAACAAAGAACATAACATCCATACCTCTCTATCCTCCTATCCATCTATATATATATCTATCACTTATCTATTATGTATCTATTGATCTATCACATATAAATCTACATTTCTTTATTTATACTTTTAAAATATTTAAATGCTTGTGATGTTTCCTATTTTAAACTGTATCTGTTTTAAGACTATTCCCTAGATGTTTATTTCTTTTATGTCTCACAAGGGTCCTGGATACCCTGGTTGGTCTAAAAGTTCTTGATTGATATCTTGTTTGATGATACAGGGATTAATACATTTTAAAAAGATGGGTATATAAGTAGTTTAACCAAAGTTACAAGAAGTAATTAATGAACTTCATAAAATATTTCTTTGTCATATCTCATATAATTTGCAAGTTCAGATTTGTAACCAGGATTTGACATTGACTTATCTTTCTAGGACACTTGCACCCATTTTTTCTCATTTACCTTATCTCTAGATTGGGCCCAGAGGAAATGTAATTGTGAATTAAAACATTGGCAAGGAATGATTTATTACATTCCTGCATCTAATTTAGGTGTTGCTAATGTATTGCGGAGGATTCAAGCTAACTGAAAACTAACTCTCTGTGTTTGAAATAAATAAAGATTTTTTTTTATTGTTGCTTGATCTCACTTTTGAATTTATAAAAAATCAGGCATATTAGTTCAGTCAAATGTGAATGTATTCCTAACAGGACTGGAGGGTTCACCAGCTCTGTGCATCTTGGCATTTTTGAAAACAAACGTGTTTTTTTTTTTTTTTCTCATTCCACTAACATCTTAAGAGCTACTAAATTTATCAAATCATTGTTGGCAAATTAGTCTCTAAATGATGTATGAAATGAAATATCCTTGCTAACTTCAGATAATGGGCTGAGTTCTGCTATGCTCAGTTACTTCTTTGTGTATGTGTATTTCAATCCTATTCAAATGCTTTTAAAATTTATTTTACTCTAAATGTATTATTTTTTTTCAAAACTTAGTTAAGATATTGGGGTAATCATTTCGACATAATAAATAATTATTGAGATTAACTTTTGAAAGTTCACTGTAACATACAACTGTATTCCACGTATTATTTATGTAAATATAGTATTTTCTTCATTTATTTAGATTGCAGAGACTTCCAAAACCCACTTAGGCTAATTATTTTCTGGGAAACAAAGTTTATTCAAATAATCCTGAACCACATCACCAATACCTGAAAATTCTTGCACCAAGCTAACATCAAAGAGCTCAGTCACCCATGTTTAAGATCGTTGTTAGACAACTGAGTTTGAGATTATCCATGGATTTCAAAATTCATCCTCCAAACATAAAACATTTTTAAACCATAGAGATTTGGAGAAGAGAAACATGCTTCAAAATTCAATTTAAAGTTTGAATGGTAGACTTTTTCTTTATTATAAGAAAGATGCTATTTTTTTCAGAAATAAATATGATTTATCCCTCATAACTATGGATATTTCCAAATACCTCAGATGCATAAATACATATTTAGTGAAATAATAATTACAGGTAAACATTCAAAGAAAAGACTCTGTTACTGATACAAACAGGATTTTCAACACTTTATCTTCACTTTTTCCCTGGATATATTTTAGTTTAATCTTCCCTTTTCCAAGGACTCAGCATAAAGGAAAAACTAAGTCAGTATCCAGTAAGCATGATACAAGGTACAATTTTAGTGTAAAATAGTAATTCACACTTTACACCTAATTTTAGTTAGGTTTCAGAGGAAAATCACTTTAACCACCTGTCTTTAAACTTTGCTGATTTATATGATATTTTATGTCAAATTATAGTTGTGAAATTTTTTCTACTTTTAGAGAGAAAATTAACTTCAATCTTACTTTATTTTAGCTTTAGTTTTATCACTAGAGACAAATTCACAAATTTTTATATAAAATTCATCCTTTTTTATATCCTCCTAGACAAACCACTCAATGCAACTTGAGAGATATACTTGGAATCTGTCCATATTTTAGGTCAAGTTTTCCATCAAAGACTTTGGAGAGAAGACTCTGTGTGGGGAGTTTAATAGAGAGAGCTCTTGGGAAAAACTCCTGCAAGGAAATAAGGTTAGCAGACTTAGGCAGAAGTAGAATTTCAATGCATTTAGAAGAGGGGACACAATCTTGTGAGAAGCTCTGGAATTTGGTTGACTCTTAAGATTTATACCAAGTTGAGGCAAAGGGGACAGGCCTTTCTATCCCCACATTGACTAATTGTTAGATGTGGTCTGCCACTGGAGAATGAGTGAAACATAAGGCAAAGCAGCTCCATTTGGCTAAGTAGAATCCCCTCTAATGGTTTAAGCTGTGAGCCACTGGCAGCTCAAAACCCAGCGCATGAGGAGTGCTTTTGTCCTGAAGGGGACATCTGAGTAATGTACCATTTCACTCACCTCTAGCACCTCTGCTAGTCTAGGTGGCTGAACATATACAATGACCTAGACCCTCATCCCTGAGAGTTCTGAGGCCCTGGATATCATGCCCTTCTATGATTGTATTTTTACTATCAAAATTGGATTTTGATTACCAAGAGATACCCAAATAAACGAGTGCAAAACACTTTCATCTTTGTTCCTGTTTTGTGGCAGCAGTACTGCCTCTTCTAAAGATCAGAGTTAATTTTTCTTTCACTATGGTGATTTTTTCCCTGTTCTGTTCATCTCTTGGCCACAAGTAACCCAGTGCAACCAGGGATAGATCTAGCTTAAAGAGTAATAAAACTTTTACCATACCCTCTAAAGGAAGAATGTTTTACTCTCAAAACCAGAGTAAACTCGGAGTCTAGAGTTACAAATTACTCTAGTGAGTCAATGGGGTTGATAGTAAGTGGAGCCACCCTTTTTTATGCCCCCTTTATTCTTGGACCTCTATGTTCTAATCTTCATCTATTTAAGGACACAGCATTGATTTAGGGTGGATGGACAAGTGAGTAGATGGAAGGATGGATGGATGCATGTGTGGGTGGTTTGGTAGGTAGGTAGATAGAAGAGCATAGACACTTGGTAATAGATAGATAATAGAATGAACATCTTGGGGGATTGCATCTTATACTCATAGGGTTATCATCTCAAAGTTGGCAACACAGCATCCTTTAAACAGGTTACTGCATGAGCTCAGTGATTCTAAACTAAGAATGATTTTTGTCCCTTCCCACCAGAGGACATTTGACAATGTCTGGAAACATTTTTGGCTTTCACAGTTTGTTGGCGGTGCTACTGGAATCTAGTAGTTAGAGTCCAGTGGTCCAGCAATGTTGATAAATGTACTATAAGGCTATATAGAGTCCCCACAGAACAAAGAATTATCTGTCCTAAAATGTCAGTGGTACTCAGATTGAGAAATCCTGCATTAGCCCATCAGACCAGCACCTTCTGGCAAATGAATATGACATGACTACTGCACCCAAAATCACGTACCAATCACCATTTCTCTTTTGCCATAATGTAATTCTTTGGCCAGAGATGATATCATATGGTATGATATCTTGCTGAATCAAATATTTTATTAGTCTTTAGGTGGTATCCTCAAAGAATGATGTTTGATTAGGAACTCAGCATCAGTTTCTGTTTCTGTGAATTTTTGACATTTGGCATAGCATCAGCTAAATCTATCTTGGAGAATGAAAGACTAATCAGCTTATCATATGTATAGATTTAACCTCCAGTGATCATGGTTATTCTATTCATAAAGAGTTAAAGATAGGGACAGGTTGACATCAACTGGGTGAGTTATTGTGTCCATAGAACTCTGTAGTGACTCTTAGATCCTCAATGTTCTTTGGTATGTTAACATGTGACTCAAAGATCATTCAACTTTGTGACCACCTTGATATTCACCATGCTAAAACAAAGATCAATTTTCAGCCCCTCTGGATGATTTCTATTTCTATATACACTTCTTGGAACTTATTTATATATAAATGTTGAAACAAATATCTTGAGATAATTTAAAATGGTTTCCTTACATCCTGATTCCTAAGGATGAACTCATCAAGGGCTGGGATTTTCAGTTATAAGTCAACCAGTGTAAATAACCATCATTAGCATAACATATTTAAGAATATACTTTGGCATTTTATAATCATCAAAATTATATTTAATAAATATCAGTAATAGTGATGTGGGGAAACAACAGCAAAAAAAAAATTAATTTCCTTTTTGTCTATAGCCCATTGATAAGTCCTTGATGTTAACCCTTTGCTAACATTACCCCAACTGTACAGGATCCTATGAGTCTACTTTAAACATACAGAAATTCCTTTGGAAACTTCATCTCTACCCCCAAAATATATGTTAGCAATCATCCTCTAAACATATGGACTACGGTATACACCTAAAGGATCTCATGACTAAGGTATTATTAAAGACTAATAAATGACTATTCCTTAACAACAGCTACCTCCTCAAAGTCCTAGAGACCTTTCTTCCAAATTTCCTTAGAAACTTATGCTATCCTTAGAAACTTATGCTACCCTCCCAAGTTGAAAGTATATAATCAATGCCCCATTACAACCCCAGTGCAGCTCTTTCTGCCCATGGGTCCTCTTCCTGTGCTTTAATAAAACCACATTTTTACACCTAAGACATCGGAAGAATTCTTCCTTGACCATTTGCTTTGAACCCCAACATTTCTACATCAAATAGCATTTTCAGTAAGAATAATTTTTTTAACTACTTAGAAAAATAAAGCTATTTTTACCTGCCTATTAATAGTTACCATAATAAAGAATACTTTACAAAGGCACATTATCTCTTTTCTTGAACCAAAGTAAAACATTAGCTCTACTTGGCCTGGTTAATATGCTTTTTCTAGAATTAAAAGGTACAATTCTCAATGGAAATGAGCTAAATCCTCATGCCATACCTAAGGTATTGTTCTCCTGAGCCTGTATTTTACTTAGTTAGGAACAAAGCCAACACAGATACACCTATTCTCTTCACAGAGGATACAGACTAACAGGGTAAGCAGGATTGACAAATTACCGAGAGTACCCAAGCAAAGTCTTAAACTGAAAAATCTCCACCATAAATAGGTTGCACAAATGCTTTGTGTGTAAAGATTTTAATAAAACTAAACCTTAGTGGACAAAAAAAATTCCTTTCTGCCCTTCTAGGTTCTTTGTCTGGTCTAATAATTAAATTGATAGAAGACCGATTAATAGGAGAAAAACATATTTCATAGGTATGGAAGCCTGATAAAATTATAAGACCCAAAGGCAGTTCACTAATGGAAGCTTATATAACACCCCAAGTTAAGGAAAGGATTAAGGGTTTGGAGATACAATAGGAAGGAAGACCATTCACAGGAAAATGAGAGATGTTTGGAAAACAAAGGTTGCCCCTTTATACAAATAACTTTCTTAGGTAAAAAGGTATCTTTGGTAATAGCTCTCTTCCTGATATAAGCCCCCTTTTCAATGTTAATTCAGTCAGTTGAGGGGGAAGTAAAGAGCTTTTCTTGAATCTGCACCTTCTTAAAAATAATCATTCTAAAATAATTCTTGTGCGAATGAGGCATACCTTGAGGTGACAAAATTCTGCTCCCTTTTCTCATCAATTCTTAATGGACAGAATGGAAAATGTTTTCCAGCATTCATATTAGGCTAATAATTCTACTTAAGTAAACTTTTTGTTGTTGTTGTTGTTGTTGTTTTTAATGAATTCAGAATTATCTATGAGCAAACATTTAAGCCAAAAGATAGAGTTCTGGTATTGAGAAATACCAGAATATTGAGAAGCATTGAGAGAAGCTCGTGCTACCATATTGTATTTGTTTTTGCAACGATTATCACACAGCACTTAAAACCCACATGAACATGTTTTGATAAAGAAAATAGTACAGTATACATTTGACCTTGGAACAACATAGGAGTTAGTTGTGCCAGTGCCCCCATGCAGTTGAATATCCATGTGTTACTTTGATGAGGGAGCTGGAGGCTGGTAGGAGGACAAAGCAAAAGCTGGCGCCTTGCACCCCCTCTTCACCCGCTCCCCTCCATATGTGTAGCATTCCTCAGGCACCCCTGACTCCCATAAAATGATAAATAGTTAACTTGCAGGGATCGCAATCCTGCAGAACAGGAATCTCCCTTGCTCTACAGATGTCCTAGAGATCTAAACAGGGAGGTTACCTTATCAATAGCACAAATTTCCAGAGGCAAATAACTCTCGGTTCCTGAAGCCCTAATGTCTCCCTCCCACCATAAACTGGAGGAGACTGAGGTAGAAGGGAATGTAAATGATAGCAGGATCATAACACCCCACCAAGAATCTCCCAATTATCTTGATGTTAACGATGAAGTCCCAGAAACTAAGTCAGGTTCGGTGGGGTGAGGTTCGGAGCTGACAACTAAAGAAAAAATTCTTAAGACATCTTTGGTGCAAAATGGTGGTTTATTAAAGCACGGGGACAGGACCCATGGGCAGGAAGAGCTGCTGCCCCGGGTTGTGAGGGTCGGCATGTTATATACCTCGCGGTTGGGGGGGTGGTGAAGGGATGGGAGGTTTCAACAGAGTTTTCACATGTTAAGGAGGGCCTACAAGGTGCCGGGGGGGGGGGGGGGGAGGCCTTGCCCTTATGGCCTGATCAATGTCGTCTTTAGGTCAGGCACTAACATCAAGATAGTTGGGAGATTCTTGGTGGGGTGTTATGATCCTGCTATCATTTACATTCCCTTCTACCTCAGCCTCCTCCAGTTTCATTTACGATGGGGAGGGAAACATTAGGGCTTCAGGAACCGAGAGTTATTTGCCTCTGGAAATTTGTGCTATTGATAAGGTAACCTCCCTGTTTAGATCTCTAGGACATCTGTAGAGCAAGGGAGATTCCTGTTCTGCAGGATTGCGATCCCTGCAAGTTAACTATTTATCATTTTATGGCAGTCAGGGGTGCCTGAGGAATGCTACACATATGGAGGGGAGCGGGTGGAGAGGGGGTGCAAGGCGCCAGCTTTTGCTTTGTCCTCAGCCAGCCTCCTGCTCCTTCATCATTAATGGCTGACCTAAAGATGACATTGATCAAGCCATAAGGCAAGGACTCCCCCCCGGCACCTTGTAGGCCCTCCCAACATGTGAAAACTGTTGAAACCTCCCATCCCTTCACCACCTCCCCCCAACCGCGGGGTATATAACATGCCGACCCTCACAACCCGGGGCAGCCACATCTCCGCCTGCCCACGGGCCCTGTTCCCATACTCTAATAAATCACCTTTTGCACCAACAACGTCTTAAGAATTCTTCCTTTAGTCGTCGGCTCCGAACCTCCTCACCCCACCGAACCTGACTTAGGTTCTGGGACTTCATCAACTTTGGGCTCTTGCAAAGCTTAACTGCTAAATAGCCTACTGTTGAGTAGAAGCCTTCCAGATAACATAGTCAATTAACATATATTTTGTATGTTATATGTATTATGTGCTCTAACCATAAAGTGACCTAGAGAAAAGACAGTGTTATTAAGAAAATCATAAGGAAAATACACCTCAGTACTGTTTTGTATTTGTTAATACCATAAGTTTACATCATCTGTTTACAAGATGGATCACCTATTAGTATCTATATCAATATTGTCTTGTATGGTATAAAACATTGTAGATGTTATATGCATTACTAATATTAAACATTAAAAATTAAAAGCAAATGTGAAAAAGAAATTCTTGCATTGATAATGAAAAAACAGTAGTATGGTTGTTTTATGTTGGCGTAGTGTAATTGATAACAATTATTTAATGATAGCCTAGCCTGTGCACTAATGAATGAATTGTTATAAAACTTTGTGGCATACAATATTGAAATGTTGAGGATTGCAGGGTTCTTATCTCATGGAGTTGAAGAATGAATCTCACAGACACAAAGGGATGACATGATAGTTTATTAAGTGAAAGTAAGAACAGAAAGAAGGCTCTCTAGAAGATCCTCTAGAGGGATCCCTTTGTGGTTGCTGAACAATGTAGTTTTGGAATGTTGGTGAGGTCCAGAGCCAATGCAGAGAAAGAATTCTTGAGACATCTTTGGTATAAAAAGGTGATTTAATTAAAGCACAGAGACAGGGCTGGAGGGCAGAAAGAGCTACACTGAAGTCATGAAGAGTGACTCATTATATATTTTCAAGTTGGGAAGGGATAGTGATAATGTAAATCTCTAAAGAATTTTGGAAGCTAGGTTTCCAGGGGACTTGAGGGGGCTAGCTGTTTTTTGTAAAAGGTCATTTATTACTGTCTAATAAAATCTTAGTCGTGAGGCCCTTCAAAATTATATTGGTGGGTCATATGCTTGGGGGTTGACTGCCAGTATGTATCATGGGGGGTAGGGATAAAAGAAGGTTCCAAAGGAAATTTTATATGTTCAGGTAGACTTACAGGAGTCAGGCCAAGACTGCCTTTTGCCCTCAGCAACATATTGATATTGAGGCAGCTGAGTTCTTAGAGGAATATCGCTGCCTATTTACAGGACTTGTCAATGGGCTGTAGATAGTAAGGCAATTTAATAATTTCTCTTCTGCCTTTGTTTCTCACATCAGTAGCCATATTCATTATACAGTATTGGAAGCATAGTTACATTTCTTTAAACTACTTACCTGTAATGATAGGCTGATACACAGTTTCTCCAGTTATGAGAGAGAGAGCACAAGATACTTTATGGTAATATAATTCTTAGCAAAATTATAACACAGTAAGAAAACTAACACATTATTAATATTCTATTAAATACCACTCACCTTTTTCTTATGTAAAGATAGGCTATCCATTTCTACACACGTCTTGTACAGGATGTTCTGGATGATAAATATTTAGACAGTGATGATGACAGTGACACAGAAATTTCTCATACAGTTCTTGCTATTTTATTAGATTTCCACATGAAGACACTTCCACATATATACAAGTAGGTTTATTAACTATATATACAGCATGATTATTTACTATTCATTAAATAGAAGTGAATCATCATAAAGATCTTCATTTTCATAATTTTCATATTAAGGAGGTGAAGTGGAAGAGGAGGGGTTAGTCTTGTTGTCTTAGGGGTGTCAGAGACAGAAGAGGCGGAAGGAGAGAACAGAGAGGCAGGCGCTTTTGGTGTAAATTTGCAGAACACATCTTAATTTCTTTCTGACTTCTTTGCGATGAACTGCTCATATAGAGATGATTAGCAGCACATGACATTTTAAGAAGATATTTGCAATACTTGGACTTATCACAATAGCAATAGGAAGTGGCTATGACATTATTATAGTATGTAATGTATGTATTACAACATGTGTTACACTTAATTTTATGCAGTTATGATCATGATTTGCTTATATTTCTCTCAACTAAAAATGGTACCATGTACAACTTTTGTGCCTGCCTAAGTTTTAATAGGCTTTATTTATTTTATTTTTTCATGTTTAAGTTTTTATTTAAATCCTAGTTAGTTAATTTAGACTGTACTGTTAGTTTCAGTAGTAGAATTGAGCCATTCATCATTTAAATACAACACCTCTTTCTCAGCATAACAGGTGCCCTCCTTAATCCCCATCACCCACTTGGCCCATCCCCTGCCCACCTCCCCTCCAGCAATGCTCATTGTGGATTCTATGGTTATGAATCTCTTTTACATTAAGTTTCTCTCTCCTTTTTTTTCTTTCTCCTATTTTCATGAGTTTTGATAAATTTAAAATTTTTATAATAGATTTGTGTATTTATTGTGGTAGTAAATGATAAAATAGATTAATAGCTACATCTATTTTATGCTTTCATGACATACCTAACTTTTTCCTAATTTTTTCACTATTTCTAAACCACATGGTTTATCTGATTTTTTAATTGTTTCAAATCTCTAAAAATATTTCCAGTATATTTATTGAAAACTCCACGTTTAAGCAGACCCACAGAGTTCAAACATATGTTGTTCAATGGTCAAATCTTTTCATTCAACTAACAACAAATGTGATGGTAGAAAAACAATATTGAGAGTTTATTTATTTTTTTCAGAATGCATGAACTTGTCAATGAGGTTGTGTTATGCAGTTAAACTGACATTCACTGAAGACAAGGACAAGTTCTGATTTTGTCTTCAAGTGCTGTGAAAGTTTTTTTGACAACTCATACTTAATAGCCTGACCACTAGAAGAACTCTGAGATCCTGGGTATTTTTGTGACAGTCTCCTAAACATTAAAGATGTCCTACTATTCTCTTACTCATAATCAACCACCTGGGAAGACATAATCACCTTTGCTCAAACTACATCTCAGTCCAGCAGGTTTTTAAATACCTACAAATACATGTTAGCATGACTCTGTTTTCATTGCAATATGAGGAATGGATGAGGCTGTATGTTTCTGAGAGAATATGTAGATTAATCTGACAGTAAGGTAAAATAATCAATCAGATACTTTCCTTTGAATGGATTTTGGTATGACTAAAGGTATAGAAAAGACAAAATACTAGATTACAGAAAGAAAAAAATATATA
Organism: Mustela nigripes; assembly: GCF_022355385.1. Classification (NCBI taxonomy): domain Eukaryota; kingdom Metazoa; phylum Chordata; class Mammalia; order Carnivora; family Mustelidae; genus Mustela; species Mustela nigripes. The sequence continues at coordinate 77,031,994 of NC_081560.1, read as the reverse complement.
TTTGTGATTGGGCCTAAATAGGAGGAAGATAGGATAACAGAAGACAAATGTTAATTACTTTAGAGTTTTGCTAAAGGCCAGTCCTGTACTTCCTTATCATTTCCCACAGTTTTGAAAAAAATTCTTTGGTTCAGAGAATTTCAGAATGTTTCCTGGCTCCTTCATAACTATGGCATTCAACTTATAAAAGAAGAAGTTATATGGTATCTTAGCTATAACCAAACCAGCTTTTAAAAAACTAAGACAAAATTTTCTTATAATAAGTACATAGACTTTAAATGTACCGTTATATGTTTCAACAAATTAACACTAATGAAACCACCACTCCAAATAACAGAGTATTTTCACATCTAAGTTTCCTCATACCCCTTTCCAGTCAATGAACTCCAAAGGCAAACATGATTTAATTTTTATAACCATACTTTAGTTTTGCCTGTTTTAAAATACATTATAAATAGAATTTTAAAATGTGTACTCTTTTCTCTCTTGGCTCTGTAACTAATTCAGTTTACTATTTTAAGATTTATTAGCGTTATCTAGAATGTGTATGCTTCATTTGCTATATTGCTGAATAGTTTACCATCATAACAGTGTACTGTAATTTGTTCATCTATGCACCTGGTAAGAGATATTTGGGATATTTCCATCTTGGGACTATTACGGAAATTTTATGTAAGTATGTTGTGGTCATACATTTTCATTCTTTTGGAAAATACTTAGAAGAGGAATTGCAAGTATTCCAGTCCTAAATTGTTCTCCAAATGACACTATTTTCTATTCTCAACAACAATACAAGTTGCATTTGTTTCACAACCTCAGTCACATTTGATGTCAGGTTTTTGGTTTTGGATTTTTGTTTGTTTTTTTGTTATTTGTTTGTTTTTGATTTTCCCATTCCCATTGGTGTGACATTTTAATTCAAGGTAGTTTAATATCTTTTTTTCTAATGATTATGAAGTTGCTCATATTTTCATGGGCTTATTGGAAATTTTTGTATTTTCTTTCTGTGTCCAAGTTTATCCCCCACTTTTATTAGACTTTATTATTATTATTATTATTATTATATTGTTGTAGTTGTTGTAGGAACACTTTATATGTCCTATATTTCAACCTTTTGTCAAACAAATATAAGAAGTGGCAGCTGCCTTCTCATTTTTTTAAAGGTTTGTTTAGACAGGGCTTAACAAACTATAACCTATGGGCTAAATTCAGCTTGCTTCCTGTTTTTGTAAATAGAGTTTCATTGGAACACAATTTCATCTATTCACTTAGGTATTGCCTGTGGTTGTTTTCACACTACAAAAGCAGAATTAAGTAGTTGTGACAAATACCATGTATCCCACAAAGCCTACAATATTTATTCTTAACTGTTTACAGAAAAAGTTTATCAACTTCAGCTTTAGAAGAGTAGAATTAATTTTTATAAAATACAATGAGCTCTATTTTTTTTATGGTACTATTTTATCTACTTATAAAAAACTATCTAAAACATAACAATGAAGGTATTCTCTTATATTTGTTTCTAGAAGTTTTATGAGGTTAGAAACCAAGGTTACTTTCAACTATGGAAATATCAAATTGTTCCAGCACCAGTTGTTGAAAAGGCTAACTTTTCTCTACTAATTACTTTGACTCTTGACTGTGTATACTTATAATAATCACACCTTCTATCCTCTTCCACCATTCTTTTTGTTTATCCTCACACTTATATCATAGAGATGATTTCTACAGCTTTACAGTAAGCCTTGAAATTATGTATTTGTTTTCTTCTTAAGATTGCTTTCCCTATTCTAGGTCCTCTGAATTCCCATATTAACTTTAGTTTAGATTTGTCAATTTCTTCAAAAAAGCTTTACAACTTTTTTTTACCAGGATTGCATTGATTCATAGATCAGCATGTGAAAGGTAATCATCTTACCAGTCTTGACTCTTTCAATCATTTAATATGATATATTTTTTAAATGTATTAGTTATCTATTACAGGGCTAGGACACAAGCCTTGAGGTCTTTTTTGGGGAGTTGGGGGTTAAATTACCTCCACAAACAGTAAAATAAATGGAATGGTGGAGGCACATTTTCAGACATTAGACAATAGGTAGCAAAAGAAGTGATCTCTCTGGTAAAGTTCTTAGAAATTTATGTATTAACTCTCAGATTTATAAATTACATTTTCTGCTGCTTAAATAGAACATCAAATTCTAGAGATCAGTCTATTTCTCTTATTGAAGTAGTACATAATACCTTTAGACCAGGAAATTTGGGAATAAACAACTGTTAGTATCCTAGAATTTCTTATTTTTGGTTGGTTAGAACTAGCATTTCAAATCTATTGATACCAGATACCTGTTAACTAGGATGAATCGAACTCTTAAAAATTTTGACTTTTGGAGCTGGCATGGAAGCAATGTTGTGAAGAGCTATTTTGGACTAATGGGACTAACGGTTCATGAGATATAATGTTAAGAGAGTTATCATCATGTTTTTGTTCTCCATGATACCATAATTCATCCTACTAAGAAAATTAGGAGATTTTTTTATTTACAAAGCTTTGGAGATAGATGGTCATGGTGTTGGATAGATAATTTCAAGGTATTCAAACTGGTCAAGGATTTCTTAGAAACAACCTTGTGCAAATTACCTTCCCTGATAAGAAATATAACAATATAATTTTAAAATGTTCATCATTCATATTCACTACATTCTATTCCAAGCCTTGTACTAAGCACTTTACATTATCTCACTTAATTCTCACAACACATCTATGAGTTAAGAATCACTCTTCTATTTTAAATTAGGAAGGGTTTTAGGAGAGTTAAGTAACATTAGCTAAAGATCTTGGATGAATCTAATATTTGAATTCAAATTTGTTTGACTGAAAATTGCATTAACTTATTATATAATACTACCTCCTTGAAAATAATTTCATGAAGGACAGTTTACCATGGAAAATTTCCAGAAATTTCAATGAGTGTCCCTATGGCCCAACCCCTCAATATTGAAAGAATAGGCAAAAATTACCTAATGGATTTAAGAAAGCATGATCACATTGAGAACTAATTTCCACTAACAGAGATTAGAGTATGCAACAGTTGATGAATTCTTAGTAACTGAGATAATAGAGTTTCTTATATTTCTTTTATAATTTTGGACAAGGAACTGAAATTTTCTTTGCCTCTTTTTCGAGTATGCATCATTCTTCTTCTTCTTCTTCTTTTTTTTTCCCTTCAATTTCCAAAATAAGAAAAAGATTTACACTTCAGCTCCTTCATATTTAATACCCATAAAGACTTTAGTGTTTCCTGAGTATATCACATTTGCATAAAAAAAGAGCCTATATGCACTTAAAAACCAAACAGACTAATTTTTCAGCAGAAAAATTGAGGACCCTGATGGTATGGTAAAATTTCCTTTTTCTTCAGTTTGCTTTGAATACTTCTAGGTCTGTTGCTATTAGAGAAACTTTGGGGGAACTGAGTACCATAACCTGAAACCATGAAACTCTGGGCTGAAAATCCAGGCAGCTCTTCTTTTTGTAGTTTTTACTGTTGAAAATTAACTGAAGATGGAGATGGTTTGGCCAACTATAATAATTGAGTTTAAAGTTATTCTGAAAACAGGCCTCATGAATTAGGGAATACTAAAATTTGGGGAAGTTAATAGATAATTTCCTACTTGTGTGTGAGGTATGGGACCATAGTGTGGACAGGGAATTGGTTCTAGAGAAGAAATATGCTTACATTAACCCACAATGGTAGTCCTGAGGCAAAGGGAACCTGAGTTTTGTGTTCTGACCTAAAGTGCAATTAGGAAGCAAGGATTATCTGAATCTATATATGCACAAGAATAGGCAAAGAGCAGGAACTAGTTCTGAAATAAAGTACCTAGAATGATGGTATAGTCTAATAAGGTAGACCAGGTATTTTCATGAACTAGGACTTCAAGCAGTTCTCTGAAGCAGTATTATAAAGGGCTTTGTATTATCATGGTTGACTACACTTAGGTCTCTAGTGATAATGGGCCAGTTGAAGCACCAATAGAAATCATCCCATTGACATAGGGCAGAAATAAATGCAGACTGATTTTATTATAAGTAAACATACATTTTAAAGATCATGAAGTTTTTAAAAATATAATTCTATAAAGTTTCTTCCTTTGTGTTTTAACATTAAGTGAAAGTGTCTGTATAAATTTTTTAGCACATTTTGGGAGTATATATGAGGTTGTTCTAATTGGGAATGTAGGTTATGTTATGTGGTGTTATTTACTTTGAGAGACTTAGAGATAAAAAAAGGAAGTAATCATTTTGAGTAACTAAGGCGGGTGCAGTGAGAGGCCATGGCTATGTGTTGGCTAACAGGGTATATTTACTATACTTGTGAGGATGCCTAGAGTGACATCTGTTTCCCACACAAACCTGAAATCAATAGTCAGAAGGTGCATTGTCCCAAATTCTTAAATGGAAATTAAAATATTCCTCATATTAAAACTAATTCTGTGTTGTCTTCCCAAGATTAATGATTGGCTAATAATTCTCCCAAAGGAGGGAAGTCAACTAGCATAGAATATACTGAATTCATCAAGAAATGATTTGAGGGTTCTACATTTAAACCACCGTGAAATTATGTGGATTAGATAATTTTTTCATCAAACTGAAAAAATCTCCTTGATGCATATTCTCCTATCTCCTTGTGAGGTGCTAGAAAGAACTCTAAATTTGGAAATAAGTGGTTTCACGTACTTACAATGTCACTCAACAACTGTGTGATGTTGGACAGGGAAAAACACTTGGTGTTTTAGTTTTTCTTATTGGACAATAATAAAATCTATACAACAGGACTATTCTGCAGATTAAATTATTTAAAAATAACTAATAAAGTTTGTTGTATAGTAGGCCTTATTATTTTAGAATAGGTTTCCCTTTCTTCACTTACTTTAACAAGGAAAATGAATTATAGTAGGAGGAAGCAAAAAAAAAAAAAAAAAAGAAAGAAAGAAAGAAAGAAAAGAAAAGAAAAAAAGAAAAAGAAGAGAAAAGAACTACCCTGAAAGATATGTTATAAACCTAAGATTTGTGGCTTCTTGGACATGCCCATTTAAATTACAGCTATTTGATGAGGGAAGGTTTTGGCAGATTGTTGAAGAAATGATTTGTGGACATGTATTTCAGATTCAAATTATTCTTTACTTTGTAGTCATTTTATGTAGTTCTAAGAAGGGAAAAAACAGACCCTGCAACTAAAGCAAGAAGTGTTTGTTAAAGCGTTTGGTCTTAGTTAAAATTTATAGAGCACTTAAGACATCATTTAATTTTTTGAACTTGTCTTTCATTGAACTAGCATATGGAAGGACTCAAGGATAAAAGACAGTAACGGTTTTGGTTTAGTTATTGTTCATTATCAGGACTGGACTATCCTCTCTTCCATAAGTCTTAAATATAAAAGGTTGGGTATAGCAGTAAGAGGAAGAAAAATCCAAATGTGTATCTGCCTATGTGTGAAAGAGGGAGAAAGTGTGCATAAAGGCAAGTGTAGGTGTGTATCTGTATGAGTTGTACATGTGTGAATATGTGTGAATATATATGAGTGATACCTGTGAGTGTAATTTCAGTAAAACAAAATTCAAACAACTGTGATAATATTGAATGAAAACAAATGTTAGTTTGATAAATACATGTTAATTTAAATTGAAATACATTATGGCTGCTTATTTTGTGACAGTGCTTACAGAACTTAAGCTTTCGTTTTCAGGCTAAACAAATTTTGAATTTATATACCTCTTGTGAAATAAATAGTGCATGAATTCAAAGTACAGAGAATTAATAATTGAACTAGTAAAAGTACTCTCATTCCATTTGTAAAGCATTACTATCAGTTTATGATACATGTTGACATTTTTTTATTAACATATAATGTATTATGTGTTCCAGGGGTAGAGGTCTGTGAATCAACAGACTTACAGGCTTACTTCACAGCACTCACCATAGCACATACCCTCCCCAATGTCCATAACCCAGCCACCCTATCCCTAACTCCTCACCCTCCAGTAACCTTCAGTTTTTTTTGTGAGTTTAAATCTCTAATGGTTTGTCTCACTCCCAATCCCATCTTGTTTCATTTTTTCCTTCCCTACTCCCCACCTTGCCTCTCAAATTCCTCCTATCAGAGAGATCATATGATAATTGTCTTTCTCTGCTTGACTTATTTCACTTAGCATAATACCCTCTAGTTCAATCCACATCATCACAAATGGTAAAAGTTTATTTCTTTTGATGGCTGCATAGTATTCCATTGTGTATATATACCACTTCTTCTTTATCCATTCATCTGTTGACGGACATTTAGGTTCTTTCCATAGTTAGGCTATTGTGGACATTGCTGCTATAAACTTTCAGGTGCATGTGCCCCTTCGGATGGCTATATATGTATCCTGGGTAAATACCCACTAGTACAATTGCTGGGTCATAGGGTATCTCTATTTTCATCTTTTTGAGGAAACTTCATACTGTTTTCCAGAGTGGCTGCAACAGACTGCATTCCCACCAACAGTGTAGAAGGGTTTCCCTTTCCCTACATCCTTGTCAACATTTGTCCTTTCCTGACTTCTTAATTTTAGCCATTCTGACTGATGTGAGGTGGCATCTCACTGTGGTTTTGATTTGTATTTCTCTGAGTACTTTTTCTTGTGTCTATTGGTCTTTTGGGTGTCTTCTTTGCTGAAATGTCTGTTTTGGGATGAAATGTTCTGAATATATCTGTGATGTCCATCTGGTCCAGTGTGTCATTTAAAGCCTTTATTTCCTTGTTGATCTTTTGCTTAGATGATCTGTCCATTTCTGTAAGGGGGTGTTAAAATCTCCTACTATTTTTGTATTATTGTCAATGTGTTTCTTTGATTTTGTTATTAATTGGTTTAAATAATTGGCTGCTCCTATGTTAGGGACATACATATTTAAAATTGTTAGATCTTGTTGGACAGATCCTTTAAATATGATATAGTGCCCTTCCTCATCTCTTATTATAGTCTTTGGCTTAAAATCTAATTTATCTGATATAAGGATTGCCACCCCAGCTTTCTTTTGTTGTCCCTTAGCATGGTAATTTTTTTTCTAACCCTTGACTTTAAATCTAGAGGTGTCGGGGCGCCTGGGTGGCTCAGTGGGTTAAGCTGCTGCCTTCGGCTCAGGTCATGATCTCAGGGTCCTTGGATAGAGTCCCGCATCGGGCTCTCTGCTCAACGGGGAGCCTGCTTC